>NC_090931.1:477402002-477705032 GCF_040938575.1 Ambystoma mexicanum | reverse complement strand
CTGCAAACGTTAAAAAAAGTATTGCCTTTCATATCCCCTAATATGAAAGGCCCTCTGGTAGTAGCCTCTGCTGTCATGTGTATCCTGGATTATTGTAATGCCACCTTACTGACTCAGCCCAAATATCACCTGAAAATATTGCAGCTTGTTCAGAACTCGGCTGCTTGATTGGTGACTGGTCTTCTGAAATGTGCACAAGCCTCATCAATTTTGAACAAACTTCACTGGCTACCAGTTGAGGGTAGGGTGAAGTTTAAGGCCCTCTGTCTGATGCATCGGGCATTACATGACCAAGGGGGCCTGTATATCAGTGAGAAGATTGCTCTATATGTCCCAAGCAAAGCCTTATGCTCGGCTGATCATCAGCTTCTCCTTGTACCACGGGTTAAGAAATCCACGGTTTGGGCTTGGGCATTCTCTTTATAAGGCCTTTTACTTTGCAACTCCCTCCGCCTAGCCCTGAGTCTCATGGATGACTATTTAAAGTTCTGGATGGCTCTAAAGACATTCCACTACCTGCAATAGCTTTTCCGTCTGTAGGTATTTTTCCTCCATTCTCTCTCTCTCTGCCCATGTAGAGCTTTCCCGCTAGAGCACCAAGAAACCTCTGGGTGATAGTTGCACTATACCAAGTTTTGTTAACATAACATTACTCCTACGTCCCGTCACCTTTCCTCCATACTTGTGGGACATTCTGTCCTTCGGGATGTGACTGGAGCACTTTTTGAAGCATCAAAAATGTATTGCCCTTCCTTTATTTTTATGTGGGACCTGCTTGTGTGGCTTTGGCTCAGTCCATTTCTCTGCATGGTCGGTTTCCCAAGGGATTCTCAAACCGGTGTCCCCTGCGTAGGTTATTTTCAGGGTTACTTTTAGGTTATAAAAGTCCACAAGTGGTTGCATTGAACATTTGCAAAATCTTTTCTTGAGTATCAGTGCCTGCGCTATCATTTGGTCCATTCTGAGTTGCAGGTAGTCTATCCATGGTTTGTCTCCTTAATCTGCACTGATTATGGCTCCCAGATATTTATTTCCGATTTCCCAGCATTTATTTTTTTGTTTGTTTTCTTCTACATATTTCTCGAGGGTGTAGAGCTTTCGCTGCAGGCCTAATACGGTCTTGCCACCTAGTCGAGGCGTGCATGCTCTTGGTGGTTCAAGCCTGTCTTTGATGTCCAGAATATAAAAGTTGTACAGGACTGATGCCAACGGGCACCCTTGTTTTAAGCCTGTAGTTATTTCCTGAATTAGATTGCTCTTCTGATCTAGTCGCACTTGTATGGTAGTGCCTGTATGCACTGCTTTAATGGCAGCCACGAGATCTTGCGGGCACCGTTTTTGTCTCATTTTTTTCCACCAAATTTGACAGTCCCCTCTATCGAAAGCGGCAGCCATATCAATACATGCCAGGAACAACTTTTGGTTCTCGTGTAGAGTTTTCATTTTGAATAAATTCAGTAACAACAAGTTTAATACACAGTCCACTCTCTCTACAAAGCCAGCGTGTCTGTGGTCAAAGTTTCCTCTTGTTATTATCCATTATTTCAATCTTTTTAATAAGATGCCAGCACATATTTTTCGTAGCACATCCACTAACGATATGGGATGATAATTTTCAGGTCTGGCTCTGTTGCCCTTCTAAAGAATTGGGATTGTCACCACTTTTTTCCAGGACTCCAGTATTTGCATACCAATGTTGATTCTTGTAAAAAGGTCGTAGCACGTCGGCTCACAATTCAGTTGATTGTTTTAGAATTGAACTAGTCAGGCCATCTGGGCCCACGGCACGAGATGTGCTGGTCTTATTGATTAGAGTCAAGATTTTGTGTTTATTGAAATCTATGGACCACAATTTATTTTCTTGATGCTTCTTTTGAGGAACTGTCAGTGATGTTCGGCTGTCCATGCATTTTTCGGAAGTATTGTACCCATTGTGTTTCATGTATGGGATTGATCTGTTCGGAGCCCTGCGGGCTCATGTTTTTATATACCAGAGACCAGAAGAAGTTGGCATTTTTGTTGTCAATTGCCATAAGCATTTGTTCTGAGTCATTTTGATATAATTGGGCTGCGTGGGACTTTACCCAATTCCGATAGTTTCTCTTTAGCACTTTTCTTTTGTTTACTTTGCTCAATTCCGGTTCTGTAAGTAGAGACCTCAGGCCTTTTGCTAGTTGATGTTTTTTCTGTGCAGGTTCTGGGTTAAATTGGTGCAACCTCGGTACTTTGATCTTCTGGGGTATTCATCTCGGTTTCTCTAAATGCAGTTAAGCATGATTCATATTCAACGCTATTGCCCGTTACGTCCTGCCTGTTTTTTATGGTCTTTGACAATTGTGGGACAGTTTTTATTCATAATCTCAGTCCATGTTGCTTGCATTGACTTTGTGTGGCCAAGTCTTTTTTTTTATTTCCTTGATGTTTTCTAGTTGGTTCAGTGCAATTTAGAATTACGAGACTGTGGTTACTCTTTGTCGTTGGTAGAATCCTTAGTGAGGTTACCTTTTTGAAGGTTACAGGGTTGACAAAAAAGTAATCCAGTGTTGCAGTTGTATTATAGGAAGACCAAGTTGTGGCTCCCTGAAGATCACCATACATGTTACCATTTACCAAGTGGAGGTCTTGTGTTTGCATCACGTTCATCCATCTCCTTGTTTGAGTTTTGTTGTGAAGTTGCTTATTCAGAGTAGTAATGCATGATAAGCATGAATTAGAATGCTATGTTAATCTGGTTCACTCTGCTCTGTGATGTCATAGAACCAGCCTGCAAGTTTCTATGTTGTTCTCAAATGTTCTATGTTTGGCAGTTGGTGTCTCTGGACTGAAGCAGAAAGGTCCTCAGTTGTGGGGGGTCTTTTCATCCTGTTACTTAAATAAACAACCTATATGAAGACTTACCTGAGTCCCATTCGTCTTCATAACAATGGCGACGAGGATGGGATGACAGGAGACCTCCCACGACCTGTCTCCAGAGCGTAAGTTGCTCCGCTTCTTCTAGCGTAGTAGCGACCTCCGAGGGAGCGAAGAACCGCCGTGCCCTCGCCTGCTGACTCCGGCTGACTGGTGCTCCGGGCCGCCCGACCTCTTGGATGTGCAGGAGCGGGCCCCTTGAACAAATAAATCGGACGCCGTTCCCCAGCGTGAGCTCCTGCTGCCCACTCCCAAGTAAGTGCCGCGCGCGTTGCCCTGCCAGCGCCGTCGGAGGCCCGCAGCGCAGCCCCATTGATCCGAGAGCTTACCGGGCCAGTCGCGGTTGTTTCCCGTGCTGTACATTACGGGGAGGAGTGCGCGGGTCCCAGCAGCTCTGCATCGCTCCGAGGTGTAGAGGCAAAGGAGTAGTTCACCCGCGTGAGACGAGGAGGCTCACAGCGTCGGTGTGTGGCAACGATCTACGTTTTGGATTGTCATACGCTGAGTTGGTCGACGGGCAGGAAGTACGCAGGACACAGTTGAGAGCAATACTGTATTTATGGTAAAGCGCGCACGGCACAATTGAAAAAAAAAAATAAGATAAAATCACACGGCCCAGCGGTCACACATGAGCAGTGCAACCTACCGTATGGACTAGTGAAGGTTTGGCATGCAGAAGAAAATGATGGTGGTCCATTGATACTCGGTGAATTCTTTATCAGTGCAAAATTTGTTTTCTGTTGCAAAACTAGGAACTGTAATTTTACTGGGTACCTACTGCAACTATACGAATGTGGAGAGACGGCCAAGAGTTTTTTTTTCTCACAAGCCAAGAGGTGTTCATTGAAACTGTTTACTGTTCCAGCTAGGAGCGTTGCTCAGCAGCATGGCAGGATTACCGGGCATCGCAGGTCCACCAATTTTTATGCCAATTCCAGGACCTGTTAAAATTTTATGGGCCCAAAGCGCAAGGGGTTCTTGCACTATTTGAGAGCAGCTGGGGGAACATCTTACTCAAGTGAGAAAAAAATAGCTTTGTTACTGCATTTCTTGGGGTATGAGGGTCAGAGAGTATACGAGACGCTCCCACAACCCCATGGTGATGGCTCAGGAGATGACATGAACGAATTCGACGTGGCTTTGATGAAGTTGGATAAGCACTTCAACCCAAAGACCAGCACTATATTGGAGCGTTATAACTTTCGCATGCGTGTGCAGGCATCTGGAGAATCGGTGGAAGAATATGTAACGGCATTGAGACACCTTGCCTTGTCTTGCAAATTTCAAGAGAAATTTGATGAACACATACGTGATCAGTTTATGACACATTGCAGGGCAAACAAAATTCGAGAGGAGATATGGTTGAGAGATGAGCCTAATTTAGATGAAGTGTTGGACATTGCAAGAAGAGTGGAACATTCCCTAGCGTGTGTAGCCAAATTATCTAAGAATGAGATGGGAGATTCAAAGGAGAACAAATCCGAAGTCTTAAGTGTGACTGATGGGAAGCCAAAGAAAAAGTCCAGGACTCTGCAGTCAAGTCGTGGAGTTGTAGAGGAGAAAAGAGGTCAAGAGACAGTGCAGAAGAAGGAGGAAAGACTATGTTTCCGTTGTGCTAGCAACACACATTTTGCATCATCTGTTGTATGCCCGGGTCGCAGGGCTACATGTGCTAGGTGTAAAAGGAAGGGGCATTATGCGAATTGCTGTAAAAACTTTCAATTTGGACAGACTAATCAAAGGAAAGTCTTATATGTGAATGAAGAAGAAGATGGAAGATCGTCTGAGGAGGAAATGTCCATTCCATTGCAGAATGTTGTTATAAATACTATTAATGTTGTGTCGGAGAGCGAAAACATGGATGATTGTGAGCGTCCGTATGCGTTAGTTAAAGTGAATGGGCATGAGATATCCATGATGGCAGATTCTGGGTCCAAAATTACCTTAGTGCCTAAAAGTGTGTTTGAGAAGGACATGCAAGGAGAAGTGTCCAGCTTATCTAAACCGGATATAAATCCAGGTGGTTATAATCAAGATAAGATTGACTTATTGGGGTATGTCTGGAGCGAATTTGAGTTCAAGGGACGCAACTGTAATGGCAAGGTTTACATAACAAAAAGGGGTCAGACCTTATTAGGATGGAGGGAGCAGAAAAATCTTGCCATCAGGCTAGATCCCAACAAAGTTGAGCAGGTTTTCCAGGTGTCAGAACCATGTGTAGAGTCATGCAAATATGCAGAAGAGCACAGAGGTGTGTTCAATGGGGATATGGGGAAAGTGAAAGGTTTTATACACCAAATTGTACTAAAGCGAAATAGTACACCCGTAGCTGCGAAACTCAGGCCAGTACCATTGTCCTTAAGGGAAGGGGTCAAAAAGGAGTTGATGAAGTTGTTACAGTTGGGTGTAATTGAGAAGGCAGGAGGTGTTGAATGGGTGTCCCTGGTAGTTGTTGTTAAAAAGAGTTCAGGGGATCTAAGATTGTGCATAGACATGCGTGAACTCAACAAATGCGTCATGGTGGACAGGCACCCTTTGCCTAACATGTGTGAAATGTTAACCATGGTTGGGCGGGGACATTTTTTTTCAAAATTGGATATGGCCTCAGCTTATCACCAGATTGAGTTGGAGGAGGGATGTAGAAAATATACTGCTTTCATCACTCACGAGGGAGTTTTTCAGTGTAGAAGGATGCCTTTTGGATTAGCATCGGCCTCGTCGGTTTTTCAAAAAGTGATGGATCGGTTGCTCAGATGTGTGAAAGGGGTATTTTGTTTCCAAGATGATGTTTTAGTATGTGGGGAAACGCTGGAAGAACATGACAAAAGATTGCTCGAGGTGTTGAGAATCTTTGAGGAGAGAGGGATCACGTTGAGGCAGGAAAAGTGTAAATTTGCTGTTTCCAAAGTTGATTACTTAGGCCATGAAGTTTCACATGAAGGGGTGAAACCCAAGGAGAGCATTGTAAATTCGATAAAGGTGATTGAAAAGCCAACCAATAAAAGTGAACTGCGGTCATTTTTGGGCATGACGGAATTCTATCAAAAGTTCGTCATGAATTATGCATCCAAGGTGTTGGAATTGAGGAAGATTCTAAAAAAGGGTGCTGAGTTCATATGGAACAAAAAGTGTGATATGGAGTTTGCAAGGATCAAACAAGAGATTGATATGGCCCGGCCGTTAGGATGTTTTGACACAAGGAGGTGTTCCATCATCACTGTAGATGCCAGCGAGGGTGGTCTGGGTGCAGTACTTTCGCAGAAACAGGATGATGGTTCAGAAGAAGTGATAGCACATGCATCACTTGGGTTGAAAGGTGCAGAGTTGAGGTATTCTGTGCTTGAGAAGGAAGCTCTAGCATGCTATTGGGCAGTTGAGAGGTTCAGGAATTTTGTGTGGGGTATGGAATTTATTTTACGCACGGATCATAAACCCCTAAAGGTTATTTTCGAAAGTAAAGGTTTGGATAAGGTGTCACGCAGGGTAGCCGGGTGGGTTACCAGGATGCAAGCGCACACATTTTCTATGGAGGTCATTCCCGGGAAGGAGAACAGGTTAGCTGACAATCTTTCAAGGGTGAAAGTTGCAACCCAGGAAGGGTTAATTGAGGAGATGGAAATGGAAATGGTGTTTGTGAACACAGAAGGAATCGTGTCTAAGGAAGAGTGGTTGGCGGAGATTGGAAGGGACGAAATTATTAGCAAGGTAATTACTTATGTATTGACATCTGTCTGGCCCAACAAATCTGAATTGGTCGAGGTGGAAAGACCTTATTGGGAGGTTAGGGATGAATTGTCTGTTAACGATGGTGTGTTGTTCAGGTGGGAGAGAGCAGTTGTTCCGGCAGGGATACGGAAAAGGATTATTGACCTAGCTCATACTGGTGATATTGGTATTACCAAAACCAAGGGGGTTTTGAGATCGGGTTATTGGTGGCCGGGATTTGACAAAGAGGTTGAGAATCGACTGGCAGAATGTCATTTTTGCATCAAGAGTGGGAAGGGGGTGGAGGCTAGAAAACAACCTCTTATTGATGTAGGTGTCCCAACCAAGGTTTGGAGTGAAATAGCAATGGACATTTTAGGTCCGGTTGAGCTAGGATATGGACGAGGAAAGTATGTGGTTCTGGTGGTTGATTTATTTTCCAGGTGGGTAGAATTCAAGGTTGTCCGTGAAATATCAGGAGAAAACATGGTAAAAGTGTTGCAGGAAATTTTTGCGAATGAAGGTTTACCCAAAAGCGTTCTCACGGATAATGGAACTCAATTTGTGGGAGGTGTATTTCCTGCATATTTAAAGAAGTGTGGAGTAGCCCATAAGAGGACAGCATTATATCATCCTGAAACTAACGGAATGGTAGAAAGGTTAAATAGATGTGTGATGGAGAGTGTGCGAATGGGTGAACAGTGTGGTTTCGACAAGTTGGTAACCATTCAAAATAGAATGTGGGCTTTGCGCATGGCACCTCACACAACTACTGGATTGTGTCCTTTTGAACTAATGAGGGGCCGAAAACCGTCCTCTATAGCATGTCCTCCATGGTTAGGGAGGAGCAGAGATTCGGATGTGGTTATTGATCAAGTAAGGCATGTTTTGAAGAAAAAGAAGAGTGAGTGGGTCATGCGGGAAAACAAAAAGAGAGGAAGAAAAGAATTGCATGTGGAACGAGGTGACTGGGTAAGGATAAAAAAAGGTGTGGTAAAGAGGAAGGGAGAGCCATTATATTCTGACCCAGTTAGGGTAATTGCAGTTATGAAGGGTGCAGTGCGAGTAGATGGTGGTCAGGTTTGGAACAAATGTAGAGTTGCCACTGTGAAGAGAGGTCAGAGGTGAGGAGAGTCAGTGGTGAGGAAATGGGGTAATGTATACACATACATTTAAAAAAAAAAGGGGGGAGATGTGTTGTGAAGTTGCTTATTCAGAGTAGTAATGCATGATAAGCATGAATTAGAATGCTATGTTAATCTGGTTCACTCTGCTCTGTGATGTCATAGAACCAGCCGGCAAGTTTCTGTGTTGTTCTCAAATGTTCTATGTTTGGCAGTTGGTGTCTCTGGACTGAAGCAGAAAGGTCCTCAGTTGTGGGGGGTCTTTTCATCCTGTTACTTAAATAAACAACCTATATGAAGACTTACCTGAGTCCCATTCGTCTTCATAACAAGTTTCTTTTTGTCGCTTGTAGGATGGTAACCCCTCTAGATTTGGGCTCTTCCAGCAATCTATATTGAGATCACCAAAAACAAAGAAAAATGGGGTTTGGTATTCCGCTCTTAAGTGGTCAATATACTTTGTGACTGATGGTAAGAAGACTTCTCCATATTTTGCCTTGACATTCCAATAAAGGTTAAATACTACTCGAGTTGTTTTTTCCATAGACCATTGTTGATCGTCTTGTGTTATTAGTATTTGAATGAGGGGCGAGGGCGACAAAACCTGCACCAATTTTCCAAAATAACTGTTTTTTATGATGGTCAGTAGGCCAGTAGGCCAGCCGATGGTCTCCCCTTTTGGCCCTTGTATGCTTTGTTCAGGAGGCACGTTAATCCATCCAAGGTCGGAGTCTCCTACAACCAGCATTCCTGTACCCAAATGACATCTGATGTCAGCAGCTCACAACTGATGTTTTCAAATAAATGATTAAAGCCAAGAGGAGATCCGAAAGCTGATTGGCAGGTTCAAGCATTCGGTCTAGTTTTTTTCCAGGTAGTGCTAGTGTCTCCGCTAACCAATCCCAAGATTTTACTGCATTGATTCTCATCAGCACAGACGCTGCATGTGTTGTTTTTGTTCCAGTCTTGTTATCAGGTCTGCCTTTTATCTTCATGCGGTTTTTGTTCCAGTCTTGTTATCAGGTCTGCCTTTTATCTTCATGCGTAGGGTGTTTGGACCCTGTGGTAGAGAATCTAATTGGTTTGGCATTTATGTCATCCAGTGATTGATGTTGTGGCGGTGATCGGATGTCCAGGGCGTCTTTTTTTCTGTGTACTGCTTTTTGCCATGATCTATTGACAATCTAGAAAAAGATTTAAGATCAAAGCCTAAGATTCTGAATTCATCTGCGGCTGATCGCAGTAGATTCATGACTGATTTAGTCGCAAAATGTATACAGATATAGTCTGTTTCCGATTCCTATCGAAAAGCAACAATTTTGATGTCCTTAGGTTCTACAACTCGTATTTGTGGGACATTATGAAGTAATCTCATGAGATGTGCACGGTTCAATATCAGTCCATCTTTGGCTTTTAGCATTCGCTCTAATACGAGCTTGTGTGTAGTTTTGGTTCTTCTGCTGCCGCCAGTGCAGGGCGTGCTTGTTTTTGATCTATTTGATTTGTTTCTCTGTATGAATGCTGTTGCTTCGCAGATCGTTTCTTATGTTTTGTGCGGTCCTGTTTAGACTGGTCAATCATTGCATTGAGCAACTGGCGCTGCATGTTGGCTTGTTTGTTTTTTTCTTCTAAGAACTCCTGTTTGTCTTCTAAGGTTACAAAGTGTGAGGCCTTTGTAGCCAACTCTTTTTGTTTGTCCTGTGTTTCCAGCTCTATGTGAGTATCCACATTTGTTTTTTGGCTTTCTGGTTCTATGAAACTATCATTTTCATAAACTGATAGTAAGAGTAGTGCTTCTTGATCTCTTTCGACCGAGTCTCTCAGGTCGGACTCCCTTGTAGTAGGTGGATTTATAAATTGTCTTTCGCCTTTGTGTTGTTTTTTCATCTGGTCAGCAACTTGGTTTTTTACAGTGGGTAACCTTTGCCCATTTCCAGTAACATGTTCTCCAAATGGTTTGAGGTTGCGGATAAAGTTGCATGTACCCCCGCTTGTTATTGGTTTTGGCTTAAGTAGATTTTTAGTCTTTTTATTTTGGTTCTCTGGCATTATCCTTCTTGCTCCCAGCTCTTTGCCATTTGTATAATTAAGATTCTATGGGCCTAATTACACGGATGGCGGTAAGGATTTACCGGTACTGGTAAATCCTCACCGCCTTACTACGAGGTCCCTTTGCGGGTTGGGGGATTTAACGCCTGCTTTTTGCAGGCGTTAAAAACCAACCCGCAAAGGGACCCAGGAGCTAATTACGGTACCGCAATTTGCGGTACTGTAATTAGCGCCTTCCCCATTCCCATTGAGCCCTATGGGCCAAAAATGGGAATGGGGAAGGGCAATGGTGGAAGGGGGAATTACCGCCCCGCCAACCTTGGAATGGAGCGGTAATTCCCCTTTCCGTCAAGGCGGTGCCGGTATTTTACCGGCATGAACCATGGCGCTATTAGCGCCATGGTTCTCCGCCATCCGTGTAATGAGGCCCTATGTCTTGAATATGGAGAATAATTCCTTATTTTGTTTTGGGTTTTGTATCCCCTCCATATGCCCTATCAAAGCATTGATGCGTTCAGTGTGCACCGTTTTACGGTATTCTGGCTGAACAGCTAGATTAGATCCTGTCGTCTTCTGGCTGGGAACATTCAATGCCAATGCTTCCATTGTGTTTGAAGTTTTGTTTGCCGTGGAATGGTAGTTTCTTTTCTACTTTCGTTCACCAACGGCAGTGGCTGAAGCTGCTGGTTGCTTTCTGTGGTGGTGCTTTTGTCCTTTATAATGCCGTTTTTTTTATTGGTTTGAGTGTTTAAAAGGTTGACAGTATCACTGAAGTCAGGAAAGCTCTTTTGTCTTCTCGGGCATCTTCCATCAAGTCAATGAGTGTTTTGAAAATAACATTTTCAGAAACTTTCTCCCTGGCTCTCCTTTCCTTTGTGGGTTCAATGTAGGCTTAGACAAATATCAATTTTGACTGCATTAGTACCAACAAGGTAGTTTGATCTTTATAGTTCTCATGGAGAGCTTCATAAAGTTTAAAGAACGGTGCTAACGTTATTGTTAGCATTGAGCCCATTGCAGCTTGCATGTTGGCACATAGCTCGACATGTGATGTGAAATACATGTGCTTTGATGCCTCCTGTCCTTTGTCAGAACGCTTCTGGCTTTGGTGAGCTTGGTTTGAAGATCTTTCTTCTTCCTCACTTTCTGTGTCTGGCGATGAGGATGTGTCACTTAATACCGGTCCTTGATTCCCATTTTCTCTTCCTCGATGTTGTCTCAAAGAATTTTGCCTTTTACTTGTGGATCGCCTGTTCCTGCTTGTTTGCGATGTTTGGCAAGCCATTTCATCACATGAGGCAGATTTTGATTTGTTTCCTGGTGCCATTTGCAGAGTGGATTTGTTAGTTTCCACTCCTGTAATGGCACGTTTAACTCTCCTAGGTTGGGGAGTAGATGTTTTGGAAGGCTGTTGGATGCCCACCAGGGACTCCTCTTCTGATTCATTATCTTCATGATTTGGCTCTCATGTCCTGCCTTGCATTTGGGTTCCATTTGTCTTGGGATTCTCACTCCAAGCCTTACCATACCCTGTAACGTCTTGCAGTTTTGCTTTTAGAGTGTTGTTGGCGGAGGGGTATTTTGTCCTGTGATTCTTGTGGAGAGCCAGATGTACCTATAGTAGCCGTTGGATCACAACGTCCCAATGGCAATAGTAAATCATTATCAGATACTTCTTGCCACACTTGTTGATCAACACGCGCGTTTGCAACGCTCGCTTGATTTACTTCTACACTGTTAGGTTGTTGTGTTGGGGTCTCTTTTGTCTTGAAATGCCACCTTATAGATTTTACTTCGTTTAAGGATTTGGCTCAGTGTTTTAGTTTTTGACCATATGTTTTCTTTTTCGTCACAGTGACATTGTAGGGAGCATTTCCATTTATGGTAGGTTGTTCCCCAGAAGGTAGCTTTTTTGTGCCTTGGGTAAAAAACGATTTTGCTCCTGGAGAAAACGTAACAACTGTTTCTTGACGTTGGATGACCGGCATCTTTGTCGGATGTATTGACATTTCAATTTCTTGACAAGTTGCGAGTGTGTTGGGGCCTTGGACCAGTTGATGTTCCTGGCGGCTTTCTGAAAAATCACCCAAAGCATCTACATATAGTGGTGAGTCAACGATGTTTAAGTGGATATCATTTTTTTTTCATGCTTTTTATTTTATGTGAGCAGGTTTTGGAGGTCTAAAGGATGCTTCCTCGAAAGGCACACAAAACACCTCTCCTGAGATCTCTGTGCTAGCGTCTTGATCCTCCTCCTCTCTCATTCCCCCCCGCACACGCAGGGGATCACGACCGGCAGCCATTGTGCTAGGACACGGCCCTCCGCACGCGTGTGCGAGCTCCTCAGTCAGTGACGGCCGTGAGAGGCCCGTAGGAACCCGCAGAGCCCGCCCTGACACCACAGCCAACAGATAGGAGTGACAGGGGTGCGGGGGGGATAGGTTTGCATGTACCTTGTCCGTTGACTCTAAGGTCATCCTCATTTAGATCCTGAAAAGGCTTTGCGCTTCTCTGGTTATTTGTCTCCATGCTGTTGGAACTTGATTCGAAGGCATCCAAGCTTGTTGGGATGTGCGAGTCCTGGTGCACGGAGAACTCTGAGGGTGCTTCTCACCGCACCCAGCGCCACATTCGATGCTGATACCAGGTAGCTTGGTGCGGCTATGAGTTCGGGGGGGCCTGGTTGTTTAGGCTCAACTCCATGTTAGCCCTCAGCGCCCCCTTTGCAAACACTGTGCGGACGCTCCGCGTGTAGAGTGTGGTTTTTGAGCACAGGGTCCGCCTTCAGCAATAGAACCAGAAGAGTTACTGGCATTCACCACTGAGTATGGACAGACTTCCTCACTGCTGCTGGGTCTGCCACACTCTGCAAACACTCTTCTTTTTAGGGCACTACGCCCGGATTACTCCTTCCAAGGGTCATCCGGTGTTGGGATGAGGCGCACATTATCTAGCATTACTAGGATTCGCCCCTAGGTGCCCCAAGAAGGGTCTAATCTGGATGCCAGAGTTTCCCAGAGGTGACCTTTCTGGGGGCTAAGTGTACCAGGGTCACACCCAAGGATCCCCCGCCAGTGGCTAAAAGTACCAGGGTTACGCCTGAGGCTCCCAGGGTCTAAAGGTACCGGGGTAACTCTCGAGGATCCCCTGAAAGGGGATAAAAGCACCAGCAAGGCTGAGGTTCCCCATTCCAGGGCTAAAGGGACCAAACTTTCATAGGAGTTAAACATAGTACCAGCGTAGGTGAGGGGGTGAAAAAGTCAGACAAACAACCAAAGTCTTTATTTACTGGCTCTGCTGAGGATCCCTGAAAGGGGCTAAAGTTCATCTCACGGCTCCTAAAATTCCAGTTAAGATGACAATGGGCCTCATTACGAGTTTGGAGGTAGCCATGGCGCTAATAGCACCATGGTAGCCATAGTGCTATTAGCGCCATAGCTGCCTCCAAAATCGGTCTGGGTCCGGGTTCCTTGAATGAGGAATTACCAGGCCATTCCAACCTTGGAGGACCCAATAATTCTGCATTCAAAATACCCATCTCCATTCCCATTCCCATTTACGCCCCCATACGGCTCAATGGGAGTGGGGAGGGAGCTAATAACGGGCCCGTTATTAGCTCCCTGGTCCTTAAGCGGCTCCCACTAAGGGCGGCTGGTAAAACCAGCCACCCTTAGCGGGACCCGCTAAGGGACCTCGTAATGCGGCAGTAAGGGGTTAACGGCACCGGCATCCTTACCAGCGCCGTTAACCCCTTACCGCTGCACTCGAAATGAGGCACAATGTCTTCTGGCAGACCTTTGATGCATGTCACTCCAGAGGTTCTCAAAATGACCCCTCAGCCAGGGTGGGCGGCGTTTGCCATTTTGTCAGGCTTTTTCGGTTTTGGCCATTTTGTCAGGGCCCTCATGCGCTTCAGGTCTAGAGGTCAGACCCAAGTCCTTTCTGTATGTCCCTTTGGGGAAAACCCCTTTCAATCCTCCATTGGACTGGAATACATAGATACCTCTTATGCCAACAATATTGTTTCCACCAACATCAGCTCTGCTGTACTCTGCTGATCCATGGATGGGGGGGGGTACATCATAGCAGCCAGTTTCGACAGACTCGTGAAGGTACAGTGCACTGGACTGCCCCATTCCTACACCACAGCCTAGGCCGTCTTCAGAAGAGGCGTTCTTCAATTGGTTCGAAAACCTGATGCATTCTGACTCCATGAAAGCTTACTTCAGGGACCTCTTCAGGGAACCTTTCCCTAAGCCTCTGTAGCCTCTACCTTCTAGGTAGATGCCTCTTCTACTGACTCCTCCAAAGTCAGTGGAAGTGTCTCCTCCTCTGCTGTCCCCTCCGGTTGAACAGCCTCCAGAGCCGAAAGATTCTGAGCCTGTACACTCCTCAGCACCAGCTGATGATCCGGCCAAAGGGGACTGGTCTGATGACGAGGACCCGCCCTCTTCCATCTAAGCGTTTCATGATAGGGTGTTGGATTTGATGGCTTTTTTAGACATCTCAATTCCTGATCCTCGAGCTCTGCATTAGGGGGGTTTATCTGGCGTGCTTACACTGAAATCACAAGAGTGTTTGGGCCTTTTCATGCAAAAAGACATTTTGCCAAAAGCCTGAAAGGTGTGCGTAAAACCCCAAATGGGCCATCACATAAACCAGACGATTGATGCCTGGTACAAGCTGCAGTCGTCCGAGTTGATTCCTTTGGCTACATGCCCGATTCCTTCCCCCACCGTTGTGGTTGCATTGACTCTCCAGTGCAAATCTTTCTCTTCCTCTTCTTCCTCCTCCTCATCACAGGTGTCATCTAAGGAGGGCAACTTTATGGAAGGGGTAGGAAAGAAAGTCTTTACTAATGCGGGACATCAGCTGCATCAGGCAAATACAGAGACGTTCCTAGCTGAAGTTAATCTAAAGTTATGGAGAGAGTTGTCCAAGGTTGAACAATTCATTCCTCAGGAAGAAAATGAGGTTTTCACAACTGGCTTGTCCAACGCCAGAGTTCTGGACCACGATTTGCTATAAGCGGTGGCGCATCATGACGGTACCTCTGTGTGCAGTCTTATGATTGGCATTGATATCACCTGCCAAGTGTAGCTTCATGCGACCAAGTTTTCAAAGGAGGTTCAGGAGAAGATCCTGGGACTCCCCTTTGATGGCAAGGAACTCTTCCACAGTTGAGAGCTGGTGAAGACTAAGGCTAGTACTTTAACAGCCAAATCTTTGTCAGTCCTCACAAAGCCTCCAGCCACCAGATCGTCTTATTCCCAGAAGACAGATTTCTGCTCAAGGTCCTTCTCAGGGTTCTGGGGGGTTCCAGGACCACATGACATGTCAGCTAGACCTTTCCCCAAGCGGCCCTTGGTGCAAGTAGCAAAGGGAGAGTGGCAGTTTTTTTCCCACTACTCAGCAGCCTCCTCTGCTGGTCCAGTGAGCCCTCCACTGACAAATCTACCAAATGATGGTTTTCAATGGTCCCATGTTACTCCAGTGTGGGGGGGGGGTGTATCTCCTTACACCTGTAGGATTGGAGGACCATCACAAAAGACTGGTTGGTCTTGTCAGTTGCCCGTTTTCCGACTTCCCTTTCCGGCGATCCTCCATCCTGTCCTCCTTTAAACTAGACAGGGTGCCTCTCTATATGCACAGAAGTTCAGAAGCTTGTGGACTAGAGGACGGTAGAACAAGTTCTTCTGGTGTGCAGTTTTATTCCTGCATTGTTACATTTTACCCAACCAGGCTAGCCTGTGCACTATCTTGGACCTGTCTGATTTCAATCTGCACATCATTCCTCAAGAAAGATTCAAGATGATCACTCCCACACAAATCCACTCCTTTCTCCTGAAGGACGATTGGCACTGCGTGGTGGATCATCAAGATGCATACCTACATTTACCAATTTGGCCCAAAACTGCAATTTCCTTCGATTTTCTGTAGGCTCCAAGCATTTTCAATACCGGTTCCGCCTCTTTGGGTTGAGCTCAGCGCAATACGTTTTTACAAAGATCCTGGCTGTAATTGTAGTGTTCCTCAGCCTCCACTGGCTCCTTCACAGTCACTGTCCCCATACAGCAGCGGGCCATTTATAGTTGCTTCTCCAGCTGCTGTTCCGGCTGGATCTATCAGTGAACTGGCAAAAATCATCAATTATGGTCTTGCCGGACGTGATTTTCTTGGGTTTTCGTTGAAAGACAGTTGATGCCAGGCTCTTTCTGACTGAGGACAGAATGAGGGGTCTATCGCAGATGTGCTCGGTTTTTCTCAAGCCAGGCTCTTTCTGACTGAGGATAGAATGAGGGATCTATCGCAGATGTGCTTGTTTTTTTCAATTCCACCCACAGGTTGGCGTGGTGGTTTCGGAGGCTCCTAAGGCTGATTGCTTCATGTGTCTCAGCCCTCCCTCTGGTGAAGTTGAAAATGAGGTGCACTCAATGAACGCTCAGACAGAACTGGTTGCAATCAACAGATCAAGACTCTCACTTGATTCCTGTGACTCCAGACATGATACCCGATCTCTGCTGGTGGTTGGACTTCACCATTCTATCAGTGGGGACCTGTTTTTGGGATCTATTGCTACAGGTCACAATAACGGATTCCTCCCTGCTTGGATGGGGGCAACATAGAACCATCTGGAAGTGTTCAACCTATTATCTTCCCAGGACGGGGTCACCAAATCAATTACCTTGAGCTTCTGGGTGTTTTCCTGGCCTTGAAGGCTTTTTTACCATCCATCTCCAACAAAGTGGTGCAGATTTAGACAGACTACTCTGTTGCAATGTTCTATGTGAACAAGCAAGGTGCGACCAGAGCACTACTGCTAGTCGATTTAGACATTCAGATTTGGGAATGGGCAGTGCAGAACTATATCTGGCGGCAGGCTGTACATATCCCAGGTCAAGAAAAACATCACTGACCCTCATCAAACTGCACTGTCTCATGCTGCATGTCCATATCATCCTCAAATTCTGTTGCATCATCTACAAGGCTGTCATCCTGAAGTCCCCAAGCTACCATACTGAGAAACTCAGCATCTCTGGAGGCCTGGGGTCCACCAGATGCAGGGAAATGTCAGAATTGAATTACGACAGTGCAGGAAGGCAAGAACCAGAAGCAGGTCTTCTATGTCTATGCTGCAAGATTCTGGAACACTCTCCCCGTCAACATCAGACATGCCCCATCACTTCTACAGTTCATGAAAGAGCTCAAGACATTCCTCTTCAAGGAATGGCTCCTCCTTAACACCTAGGTCCACAAACCCTGCACTACCCACTGTGATGAATCCAATTGAGTCATCATGGATTCCCCAGTGGTAGCCTCCTCCCATGTGGCCAGGGGACGGCAGCCACCACCTGATCCTGACCCTGGGGCGGCTATATTAGGGAGGAGCTAGCCTCTGTAAAGATGGCATGGCTTCATTGGATGAGGCAGAGTATTCCCCATCTTCTCATGAGGAAGACCCCTTGTTACACAATACCCAAATGGCCTATTGCCTTGCTAGTTTTCCTTCATGTAAAACTTATCTTCCATATGAAACCGTTGAGGAAGACCCTCCAAGTACTATGCATCAGAAACCATCAATGGACTTCAATTTGCACAACCTCCTAAGTACTGAGACTAGGAGGATGAAGGAATTGGTACAGAGCAGCAAGAGCATCAAGTGTAATGAGCGTGCTGGTTGTTGGATGAAAACACATGTGCAGGACCTTTAAAAATGGTAACCAATCTATCTGAGAGAGCTCAAGAGAAAACGTGGCCTCTCCTGTCCCATTCCGGGCTGGATGGCGGTTGTTGCAGCGAGTGCGGCTTCGCCGCCATTGATTGTTCCACCACACCTTCCCCCGTCTGTTGCAGCGCTCTAGTCTTCCTTGTTTTGACCGTCAGCGGAGAGTACTTCCTTCCTTCTCTCCCCGCTGGCGGCACGTTGCAACCGTCTTGCTTTCCTTCTGCTTTGCGGTCATAACGCTGTTTTTTCTCTTTTACTTCGTTCCGAAGCTGTGTCCCTCTCGCCGTTCTGCGGCTTCTTTTCTCCTTACTTGTTTCTCTCCCCTTGCGGCCCTCCTCCGTTAGGCTGCTTTCTTTCTCTCTCTGGCTCCTCTCTCCTTATTGCAGTTTTCTGCTTATACTTCCAGCTTTCCCTACCTACCCTGGTGTCTGATTCTAACGCTCTGTTTTGGGTTTGGCGTTCCGGGGCCCTTCTGAATCTGCTTAGGATACCGCTTCATTCAGTTCCGAGGCTCCTATCACTTCCGGACTACCCAGGAGGTTTTTTCTGCTTCAAGGCTTTTTCCTCCTGTATTGCCTTGCCCGGGCTGGGGTCGTGGAGTGGTCTCAAAGTAGATCTGCCACGGCTTCTATCTGGGTCAGGTCACTGGCATCAAAGAGGGAGAAGGATTACCGAGCTCACCGTCAAGGTATAGAAGAAGCGGATACCGGAGCTACAGGTGAAGAGAGTGGTGCCACGGTTGGGGAGGTCGGACCCTTTGAAGCATATCAGCAAGGTGGTATAAAGGGGATTATTGACAGTTTGCAAAGCCAAAGAGTTACTATGGCTACCCCCGAGCAGTTGCAGGAACAAGTTCAAGAACTATGGAAAGCTGTTCACAGCCTTTCTCAAGAACTGCAGACGACTAAGGCAGAGAATGTAGCCCTCAAACAATCGGTTTCCAGTCGCGCTGGTAACTTTGTTGATACAGTATGGGCCGCTAAAGTCGGTCTTAAAAGACTTACTCGCAAGGGAGGACAACCTGTGGAGGGGGTGATGGTACGCCACTCTCTTCAGGGCTCATCACACAGACCACTGAAGAATTACAGGTTCAGATTTTTCAGCATGTGGAAACACTCAAATTTGACATCATAAGGGCTGCTCATTTTCTAGTTATATTAGGTATCACCTGGCTCCGTAGACACAATCCTCAGGTGGATTGGGCATTGAATCGGCTGAGCTTTGAATCATACTATTGCAAACAGCATTGCCTTCCTCGACCGGCTTATACCAAACTGCAGCTTGTTCCACATCCCAATCAAGACTCTGTAAGCATCCATGCCTTACCGCGCTTCTGTGTACAATACCAAAGCGTTTTTAATGAAGTAAAACCTGCTAATTTGCCGCCTCATCGGCCCGAAGACTGCGCAATTGACCTGGTGCCCAACGCTTTAGATCCATTCGGCCGGATGTTTCCTCTTTCCCAATCAGAGAAGGCTGTTTTGCGTACCTACCTTGGTACCAATCTCCACAACGGTCTCATACAACCTTCTAAATCTCCAGCAGGAGCCCCTTTGTTCTTTATCTCAAAGAAGGATTCCAATGAATTAAGGCCCTGTATTGATTACGGAGGGCTCAATAAGGTCACAATAAGAGATCGCTACCCCATGCCTCTTATTTCAGACATATTGGAGGCTGTGCGAGATGCCAAGATTTTCACCAAATTAGATCTCCGCAGTGCTTACCATTTACTACGCATTGCTAAGGGGGATGAATGGAAGACTGCCTCCGTACACCGTATGGGCTATACGAATATAGGGTAATGCCCTTTGGCTTAGTCAACGCTCCAGCAGTATTCGAGCGGTTCATGGATCGTTTGTTCTCAGACCTACTGTTCTTTTCGGTAATTATTTACCTGACGATATTTTGGTATTCTCCAAAGATGAGAAGGACCATGAGCTTCACGTCCTTGCCGTATTGGACAGACTTCAAAAGAACAGTTTATTGGCTAAACCAGAAAAATGTCAATTTGGGGTTACCTCCATACCTTATCTGGGGTTCATTCTATCAGAGCGTGGTATTTCCATGGACCCACGTAAGATTTCGGCTATTCTCGATTGGCCCACTCCTTCCATCAAGGAGGTGCAACGGTTTCTAGGTTTAGCTAATTTCTCTAGAAGGTTTATTCCTGGATTTTCTGAAACGGTACTACCTTTTACCTCCCTATTGAAGAAATCTGCAGGCCCATTTGTGTGGTCCTTTACAGCGGATGAGAGCTTTAAGCAGCTTAAATTCTTATTTTGATCTGCCCCCATCCTGCAGCAACCCGATCAAGACAAACAGTTCATAGTAGAGACCGACGCTTCCTCGACAGCTATCGGAGCAGCTCTTCTCCAAGCCACTGAGGGGGTTGAACACCCCGTAGCATATCTCTCCCGCACACTCACAGCTAGTCAAGTGAACTATTCAGTATTGGAGAAAGAGTTATTGGCTATGAAACTGGCTTGTGAGGAATGGCGTCATCTTTTGTTGGGCTCTGAGCATCCTTTCTTGATTCGCACGGATCATAAGAATCTCAAGGTGCTGCAGCCCATGGAATGTTCCAACTCCCGTCAGGCCCGATGGGCCCACGTCTTTGCTCAATATAATTTTCTGATAACATACCTTCCTGGGTCTAAGAATGTCTTGGCCGACGCTCTGTCACGTAAAGAGTCAGATCCTGCTTTTGAGACTGACAGACCTTAACCCATTTTTCCTGGTGGCCGCATCGTGGCACAAACCAACGTTTTTCTTCAAGATGTCAAGGAAGCCATTATTGGGGATCCCTGGATAGACAAACACAAACAGTCTTCCTCCTATCAAGCAATAGACGGCCTTTGGTTCTTTCAAGATCGTTTGTACATACCCCCGTGCCACCTCAGAAAGAAGATTATATACTGGTGTCACGACTCCAAGACTGCAGGTCATAGAGGTCAGTCTAACGACTCCAAGACTGCAGGTCATAGAGGTCAGTCTAACATGGTAGAACTCATTAGAAGGACCTTTTACTGGCCAGGGATAAAGGAAGACGTCAGATCCTACATCGTGGCTTGTCCTGTTTGTGCCATAGCTAAGAATCCTATAGGCAAACCATTTGGTCTTCTCACTCAGCCAGACATACCTCAACATCCTTGGGGACACATTTCTACTGACTTCATAGTCGACCTTCCTTCCTCAAATTCCTGTACATGCATTATGGTGACTATTGACTCTTTTACCAAGTTAGCTCACTTTTCCCCTCTCTCGGGTTTACCAACTGCTACTAAAATGGCTGAAGTGTTTGCAAGAGACATCTTTCGTCTACACGGCCTTCCTGACAAAGTTACGTCTGACCGAGGCAGTCAATACATCTCTAAGTTCTGGAAAGCGCTCTGCAATCGCTTGGGTATTGATCAAGCTCTCTCCTCCGGGTTCCATCCCCAGACAAATGGTCAGACGGAGCGTCTTAATGCCATCCTTGAGCAATATCTTAGATGTTATAGTAACCAATTGCAGAATAACTGGGTTCTGCTTCTTCCCACAGCAGAGTTCATCTATAACAACTCCAGACACACTGCCACTGGTCTTACCCCTTTCTATTGTACTTATGGGGTTCACCCCAGGGCTCTGTTACCCATTGTCTCTCACCCCAGTAACTCCCCAACTGTAGAATTTATCTTAACTGAAATCTCCCAAGCTCACCAGACGGCCAGGATCAGCCTTGAGAAGAGTCTCAGGCATTACAAGAGGCAGGCAGACAGCCATCGACGCCCAGTTCCGGAATGGAGAAGGGGAACCAAGGTATGGCTCTCGACCAAGTTTCTGCCCCGATGGGTCCGACCTTCTAACTTGTCCCCCCGTTTTCTTGGTCCCTTTCCCATTCTGGGGAAAATTAACCTGGTGGCTTTTAAGATTAAGTTACCGCCTGCACTCAGTCGCGTTCACCCAGTTTTTCATTCCTCTCTTCTTAAGGAATATATACCTGATCCTGACCGTAAACCAACTCCTCACCAGTACCCCTCCCGAAATGTCTCACAAGAAGAATACGAAGTCTCCAAGATCCGAGACTCTCGGTATTACAGGGGTCGCCTCCAGTACCTTATCTCCTGAAAGGGGTACCCCAGCTCTGAGGATTCCTGGGAGCCTGCGCATTTTGTGAGGGCCCCAGACTCTTAGAACGTTTCCATCGTACCCATCCCGGAAAACCAGGGGGTACGGGTATTAGAGGGGGGCCTACTGTCCCATTCCGGGCTGGATGGCGGTTGTTGCCGCGAGTGTGGCTTTGCCGCCATTGATTGCTCCACCACGCCTTCCCCCGTCTGTTGCAGCGCTCTAGTCTTCCTTGTTTTGACCGTCAGCGGAGAGTACTTCCTTCCTTCTCTCCCCACTGACGGTGTGTTGCAACCTTCTTGCTTTCCTTCTGCTTTGCGGTCATAACGCTTTTTTTTCTCTTTTGCTTCGTTCCAAAGCTCTGTCCTTCTCGCCGTTCTGCGGCTTCTTTTCTCCTTACGTGTTTCTCTCCCCTTGTGGCTCTCCTCCGTTAGGCTGCTTTCTTTCTCTCTGTGTTCCCGCCTCTTCCTCGTGTCTCGGCACTGGCTCCTCTCTCCTTATTGCAGTTTTCTGCTTATACTTCCAGCTTTACCTACCTTCCCTGGTGTCTGATTCTAACGCTCTGTTTTGGGTTTGGCGTTCCGGGGACCTTCTGAATCTGCTTAGGATACCGCTTCATTCAGTTCCGAGGCTTTTTCTGCTTCAAGGCTTTTTCCTCCTGTATTGCCTGGCCCGGGCTGGGGTCGTGGAGTGGTCTCAAAGTAGATTCGCCACGGCTTCTATCCGGGTCAGGTCACTGGCATCAAAGAGGGAGAAGGATTACCGAGCTCACCGTCAAGGTATAGAAGAAGCGGATACCGGAGCTACAGGTGAGGAGAGTGGTGCCACGGTTGGGGAGGTCTGACCCTTTGAAGCATATCAGCAAAGTGGTATAAAGGGGATTATTGACATCTCCATTGAAAGCGGACAGAAGCTGGGGGCACGAACCGGTTTACGGAAGCTGGAGACGAAAATCTGTGTGTGGAAACTGGAGGTGCGAGCCAGTGTGGTGGAGCAGAGGAGCTCACCAGCAGAGGACACAAATGTGGTGCAAGCAAGGTGTATCATGGAGATGCCAGGAACCGCAGAAGCATCATGATGTCAGAGCCACCAAGGGTGGCAAGCAAGCTGCAAAAGGTACACCTCATAAGCGTGAGACAAACCAAAGATGCTACACGGTGCCGGTGTGTCTGCCCAAGCAGAGTGGGGACCCTGGGCCGTTTCAACAACTGCGCCAAAGAGAATTGGAAAATTGTCAAGTCACGGAAAGTGAACTGATACAAAGATTGGTTGTGAATCGAAATGACAGAGTTCCAACCCAAACCCCAATAAGAAATGAATGCAAATGTAGGGAAAGCTTAAAAGAATATTGAAATAAGTAGATATATCAAGCCAAGAAAGGTATATGCTACTTGGATGTAAAAATGAACTATGATATATGAGAAGTCCTTGCAAGCATACACCAGGCAGTTGAAAGCACCAGAAGAGAAGTCCTGGCAGGGGAGTTTACCAGGTAGTTGTGAATGCAAGAGGAGTCCTGGAAGGAGAGTACACCAGGCAGTTGGATGTGCATAAAGAGTCAGTCCTGGCAGGAGAGTATACCAGGCAAATTGTAAACCTATAAGGAGTGTCAATCTGAAAGTGTTTATTAAACAAAGCAGGAATTTAAGATAAAAGAAGGAACTTTTAATTAAAGCAGAACGAATGTGGCTGAACCGTTTTATCTAATGGGATTGTTGTAGGCCAAGAAAGATGCAAAGAACTGTTAGACCCAGAGTCATTTGTGATACCAGTGAAGAATGCAGGGGAAGGGAATCACCCTCTGTAATTTAGGTATTTTCTATTTTGGAGAACATTTACTTTGGAGGTATTTTATTTTTTATTTAAGAACACTTTTGCAAGTACCAGGTTAACAACATTTCCCTTTTCACTTTATTATTTTTGTTTGTAGTGTGAGGGTCAGGATAGAACGTGTGGACAAAAGGACGGCTTTTTATTTTTGACATCCCGATGAAGACGGATCCTTAGTTTTTGGTTTTAGGTAGGTAAACTGCTCTTAGAGCAGGGTCAGAGAGGCATTTTCCCAACCCGTTTAAGTTAACAAATGTCTTTAACCAAAAACATGACAACTTTGTGTCCGGCTTTCATTTCTGACCTCTCACACCACCCTACCTGAGACTCTGTGATTTGCTCCCCACTGCCTTCCCCCATGCTGGCAACTGCCCACCCTCCCCTGTTAAGTCCCAGCTCTTTTCTTCTCTGCTTCCCTCACTGTGTTCTTTCCTCCTATGATTGTAAAGTGCTCTGTTACTTCCAAAGCTAGGTCCACCCTCAATAAATACCCTAATAATAATAATAATAATAGGAATATGAGCTTTTGTGAGTTGCCTTGAGTGCGTAGTATTATTATTATTGTGTTTTGTTCTGGTCTCCTCTGCTTCAACAGTGGCACTTTTTTTCTCTGACCACTCGTGTTCAAGTTGCAATCTCCAATTCTATCCCACACACCCATGCCCCACCCTCAAATATCACCAAAAGGGAAATCAAGCCTGAGTCCATGGTACCATACCTCAACCAAGTCAACATCTTCCACGTGTGAGCAACCTGAATGTGTCTGACTTACTAGTCTCCGGGGATCTGTCATCTACGTGGCCAGGACACAGCCATAGCTATTGGATCCAGTTCCTGTGGGTGGACCAGTGTGGGAGGATCACCTGGATGGGGGGTCTTCGGGGAGTGGAAGTAGGACTCCGACGGTTGAGAGGCAGTACCCCCTTCCATATGACACCTTTTCCCCATCCTACCCCGTAGGATAGTAAGACATTTAAAAACTCTACCCCCACACCCCCCCTTTTTTCTACACAAACACTTTCTCACACCAGGAAAGACAACAGACTAACACCAGAGCCGTCTACCTGGCATGTCCCAATGCAAGGGTCAGGCAGAGTCAAGCAATTGCCGATAACTACGCACACCTGACTGCCTCTGCCCCCCCCACCTCCCCACAGGGATAAAAGGCGCAGCACAAGAGCACACTTTGAGCAAGGCCAAAAGTATGAGGATGCAGCTATTCCAGGACGGCAGTTCAAATGCAGGAGAATGGCAGAGGAAACCGAAAGGACAAGGAGGGAATTACCCTTGCCCTTTTCCACCCAGACCTGTGAAGCCTTCAATAATGGAACAGTAAGACCGGGAATTGCAGCTGGCAATTGGTGTGGCAGATGTCAACGGTACATGGGGCCCTCCCGCACTTATAGCCAGGGTGGGGAAAAGAGCTTGCTGCCGTGGTACCGTCCTTGACTGCAACGGAAGACAAGCCAACGAGTTTAGCACAACCGGTGAGTCGGAATAAACTGATAGGGGACCGGGCTGTGTTTAAAACTCAGGGATGCAGTGCCAACATTTTGTGTAAAGAAAAGAAGATAACAATAAATGTTTTTTTTCTGAACTAACGAGGTATCAACGTTAGAGTGGCCCGGCCTCACGTGAGAGCTCATTCAAAAGACTCTGACAAAGACCCTGCCCCTGAACAAGGAGAATATGGTGAATTAAGAGAACTATACAAACCAAGCGGCCCTAGGGTAGGCCGATGTGAAATGTCAAAGTGGTCATACAAGGGTCAAGCGAAACCACTTGTATAGTCGAAAGTCTTTCACACATTGTGAAGTGAACTGTGTTACTGAGGGGAACACTGAATAGATAAAGTGAAACCTACATTTGCCGTAGAGAAACAGAGTGTCCCAGCTAGACCTGCTTGCCCTTCCTAAGTCTCTGTGTAAAGTGAGAAGTGTTTTGGAAAGCAGTGGAAGAAGGTCTGAGCCTGGATGAGTGGGACCTAAGTAAAGGGGACACCAGTAACCCAGTGAATTGATTAAAAAGACATTGAGATTCCTGAAGATTGCAACACGATGATGAATTGAAAAACTAAATGAACTGCATTGTGGTGACAAATGTAAACAGGACAGGGATTTCCACAGTGAGTTGTTGGTCTGAGCCCACTTGAGGGAGCCTGACATTGTGAAAGGGATCTGAGCCCGGCTGAGGGGGAGCCTCGGGTGAAGAGTAATCACCCAACATGAAAATAAATAGAAGGAACTTTTGTTTGTTGTTTGTGATGCAACAGGCCCCCTGAAGCAAGAGACTTTGCATAAAGAGACTTGGGCACAGAAGGCCCTGATAGGAGGAAAAAGGTACTGTAAACTCAGGCCAGAGAAGCCCCAGAAGTGTGCTGTGCTCGAGAGTCCCGCCTTGTCCCGTGCTTTAAACGTGGGGTAAAGATACCCCAGCTATAACATCCTGACCGATCCTTTTTGAGAATACTTCTTTCTTTGTGAACAGTATCTTTCACTCTTTTGTATTTAGAGGTAAGGACTGGCAATAGGTTTTTCTTAATATTCCAAAAAAGGTAGCAGGCGCTCCTCTCCAGAAAGAACATGGCATGATAACCTGTTCTGAGATGAGAGTTTGCAGCACATGCTTTTTGCTCACTGTACCTTTCACTGATGGGAAATATCCATTTGCATATCAGTGTTTGTCCCGCCCACATGGGCAGTCCAGCACCGAAATTCTATGGCAATTCCTCTCTGAACAAGTGTACCAACAGCAACCCCATAAACGTGTTTCAGCCCTGTTGGGCCTCATCAGTGAGGTGAAGCTGTGCCTCTCTGAGCACAGTGAGCAGGGAGTCCACGTCTAGTTGCCCCCAGGTAACTCAGGGTGTCCAGCCCCAAGTTCCTTGCAAATATTCAAAAAAGGTAGCAGGCGCTCCTCTCCAGAAAGAACATGGCATGATAACCTGTTCTGAGATGAGAGTTTGCAGCACACGCTTTTTGTTCACTGTACCTTTCACAGATGGGAAATATCCATTTGCATATCAGTCTTTGTCCCGCCCACATGGGCAGTCGAGCACCAAAATGCTATGGCAGTTCCTCTCTGAACAAGAGTACCAACAGCAACCCCATACACGTGTTTCAGCCCTGTTGGGCCTCATCAGTGAGGTGAAGCTGTGCCTCTCTGAGCACAGTGAGCATGGAGTCCACGTCTGGTTGCCCCCAGGTAACTCAGGTTGACCCGCCCCAAGTTCCTTGCAAATATTTCAAAAAAGGTAGCAGGCGCTCCTCTCCAGAAAGAACATGGCATGATAACCTGTTCTAAGATGAGAGTTTGCAGCACACGCTTTTTGCTCACTGTACCTTTCACAGATGAGAAATATTCATTTGCATATCAGTCTTTGTCCCGCCCACATGGGCAATCCAGCACCATGCCATGTTCTTTCTGGAGAGGAGCGCCTGCTACCTTTTTTGAAAGGTTTTTCTTAATATAGGCCTTTTTTATTTGACTAGACTCTACCAGGACTGTATTATTATCTTTTGATGGTCGTAACTTGCTCCCATCATAGATTTTTGTTTCGATTAGGCATTTATCTCACCCATTTTTACAGTTTAATAAACACCTTTGAACTGTGATCACTTGTGTCTGTCTTGCTTTGATAGCATGCCTTCCTCACACTCCAAACACCCTCTCCTTCACTTATTCATACTCACTCCACTGATTGAATACAGTTAGCTCTTCACTTTCCTCCCACTTCAATGAGCACTACCTAGTCTGCCTTTTTACCTTCTCCCGTCTGGATCTCCTCAACTATCCAGCTGCTGAAGACAGTCATGTGTCACTGCTAACACTACCGTTGCAAAGGTCAATCACAACTCTCCTTGCTACCTACTAGGACTCTCTTCTGACCGTGACCACACCTCTCAACACATCCAAATCCTTCTCTTACAATAATCTTGTTTCCTCACTCTGCTCATACTCTCACAAGCTATCAAGGACCCTCCTGGCCTGTTTCCTCCTCTCATCCTGCCAATGACTTAGCCTGCTACTTCTCAACTAAAATCACCTAAATACAGGGCACACTTTCTACCCATCCATCCCACCAACTCACACCCTCTGTCTGCCCTACTCTAATTTTGCTTACACTTTCCTCTTACATGTTTCTCCTACAATCCCATTGAACCTCTACCCAGCAGTCGGTGTGCCAACCAATACTGTGCTCTAAATGACCTCTCTATACAACAAATTGTGAGGGAACGTGCATCTGTTTTTTTTCATTCACCTCTCTGTACTTGTGCCATTTATCACATGGGACAATCTTCATGCCCCTGCAAGCTATGGTGGGACAAGCATAGATCAGAATGGGAACTCTGCAGTATCGAGACACTGGATGACCAAACAACACAATATTACACAGATCCTTTTTCACATCCTTGAAGTGGTAAGAAAGGATGGTCCACATGATGACTTCAAGAGAAAATTGGATTTGCGGCCAGCAAGATGTGGGGGGAGGTTTGGCTGCTTACTAGGGAAGCAGCCCCCTCCCCCTGGGCCCCCAAAGCATGGGGCCACTCCTATGGAGACCTCTGGAGCAGATGGGTGATCATCTGCCCCCAGGGAAGGGGATAACAAAAAACAAAAACAAAAATAATGAAAAGTAATGGAGATTTGGGTGGAGGTGGGGGCCACTAGCCACCAGGTATTTTTTCCATGAAAGGGGGGTGGCCCTCTCCCCCCACCTAAAGTGAATTGGGGGCACCTCTTGTAGCCCTCCCAGGGGGGCAGATCTCTGCCCTAACGGCCCCCATGGAGGACTACATGAGGTGCCCCCCATCCATTTTGGGGGGGAGAGGGCCACCAGGAAAGTGTGGGCAGGCCCCCCAACGGATGGGGCCTGCAGGTTAGGGTGCCCTCGGGCAAATGGGTGCCCATCTGCCCCTAGGGAAGGGCCCAAACCACAAACATAAAAATAAAATAAAAAAGGTTGGTTTTGGGGGAGTACCCCCCCACTAGACCACCAAGGACATTTGTTTATGAAAAGGAGGGTGGCACTCTCCCCCCGACCCCAAGTGGATGGGGGTACCTCATGTAGCCCTCCCTTGGGGCAGAATTCTGCCCCTAGGCAGGGCCATCTGCCACCAGAGAGGACCGCATGAGGTGCCTCCCATCCATTTGGGGGAGGGAGAGGGCCTCCAGGAAACTGTGGGCAGGCCCCCCAAAGGATGGGGCCTGCAGGTTAGGGCCCCCCTGGGACCAATGGGTGCCTTTCTGCCCCTAAGGAAGAGGCCAAACATAAAAAGAATGGGTGGTTTGTGGGGGCGTTGGGGGGCTCACTAGACCACCAGGTGAATTTCCAATGAAATGGGGGTGACCCTATCTCCCCACCCCAAATGGATGGGGGGCACCTTATGCAGCCCTCCCTGGGGGCAGATTTCTGGCCCTAGGAAGGGGCCTCTGACCCCAGGGAGGGCTGCATGAGATGTCCCCCCTTATCTGCCCCCAGGGGGGCTGCATGAGATGCCCCCGATCCATTTGGATTCCACCAGGGAATTTTGTAATGGAAAGGGAGGTGGCCTTCTCCCTCCCACCCAAAATGGAGTGGGGGCCATCTCATGCAGCCCTGCCTGGGGGCAGATATCTGCTCCTAGGAAGGGACCTCTGACCCCAGGGAGGGCTGCATGAGATGCCCCCCCATCAATTTGGGGTGAGGGGGAGAGGGCCCCCACAAAACATGGGACAGGCCCCTCAAAGGATGAGGCAGTATGTTTAGGGCAGATGGACACACTAATGTGCAGATGGGCACAGTAATGTGCCCATCTGCCCTAAGGGAAGTTGGGTAAACAAAAAATTGAAAATAGTAGGCTGCATTTTAGGGGGACTGGGAGGTACCCTAAACCACCAGGGAATGTTGTAATGGAAAGGGGGGTGGCACCTCATGCAGCCTTTTCTAGTAGCCCCAGGGAGGGCTGCATGAGATGCCCCCTTCATTTGGGGGGGAGGGCCACCACAAAACGTGGGACAGGCCCCCCAATGGATGGGGCAGTAGGTTTTGGGCACCCTGGGGGAAGATTGGCACACTAATGTGCCCATCTGCACCAAGGGAAGTTGGGTAAACAAAGAAAAAAATGAAAATGATAGGCTGCATTTTAGGGGGAGCTGAGAGGCACCCTAAACCACCAGGGAATGTTGTAATGGAAAGGGGGTGGCACCTCATGCAGCCTTTCCTAGTAGCCCCAGGGAGGACCTCATGAGATGCCCCCCTTCATTTGGGGTGGGGGGAGAGGGCCACCACAAAATGTGGGACAGGCCCCCCAATGGATGGGGCAGTAGGTTTTGGGCACCCTGGGGGAGGATTGGCCCACTAATGTGCCCATCTGCACCAAGGGAAGTTGGGTAAACAAAGAAAAAAATAGAAAATGGTAGACAGCATTTTAGGGGGGTGCTGAGGGGCACCCTAAACCACCAGGGAATTTTGTAATGGAAAGGGAGGTGGCCTTCCCCCCCCCACCCAAAATGGAGTGGGGACCATCTCATGCAGCCCTGCCTGGGGGCAGATATCTGCTCCTAGGAAGGGACCTCTGACACCAGGGAGGGCTGCATGAGATGCCCCCCCCATCAATTTGGGGTGAGGGGGAGAGGGCCCCCACAAAACATGGGACAGGCCCCCCAATGTATGAGGCAGTATGTTTCGGGCAGATGGACACACTAATGTGCAGAGGGGCACACTAATGTGCCCATCTGCCCCAAGGGAAGTTGGATAAACAAAAACAAATAATTGAAAATGGTAGGCTGCATTTAGGGGGACTGGGAGGTACCCTAAACCACCAGGGAATTTTGTAATGGAAAGGGGGGTGGCCCTCATGTAGCCCTCCCTGGGGGAAGATATCTGCCCCTAGGAAGGGGCAAATGTGCTTTACTGGGGGTTGAGGTTCAGTAGACCACCAGGGATGGCTTGAAAGGGGGACTGTGATTGGAGAGTAGTAGTGATGATTTGTTTTTGCTGGGGTGACCGTAGGTAACAAATGTTTTTGTTTCGTTTACAGCTTTTTCTACGCGAGCAGCTGCAACGTTATGTGAGTACTGTTTTTTATTATTCTACTGTTAGGGCCCACTATCAGTGGGGCGGGTGAGACTGGGGCTGGATTGTTGGTGGGGTGGGTGGGAGTGGGCCATCTGGGGAGATATTTGGTAGGCTAGGACACAATTGCAGGGGCAGGCCACAAATTGCCCCATGCCAGCATAACATTGGTGTCCCCCTGGGAGCGGATGTCTCCCATGTGGGTTGACCGTCTGCAAGCCAAGGCTGCACCTCTGGCTGTGCTACATTACAGATGTCACCTCCGGGGAGGAATGGGGATCCTGCCAGGGCTCCCTGGGACTACCGCTGCACTTGGGGATGGTCAACCCACATGGGAGACAGGTGCCCAAGGCCAGGTATGTGATCCCCAACCATCCTGGTGGGGAAAAGCTGTAACACAGGCCAGCAAGAACTCGAGGGTGGTAGGGGGTCATATCCCTGGCCTTGGGTGGCTGACTCCCAGTGTGGGTTTGAAAGTCCTCAGGCCCAGCGGTGGTTCCAGGGATGCCCAGGGCATTCCCTATCCTTTCCCAGAGGGAGAAGTTGTAACACAGGTCAGCCACAGCTCCAGCAAACTCGGGGGTAATGTCCCTGGCCTTGGGCACCTGTCTCCCATGTGGGTCTTTGTCAGGGTTTGTGGGTAATAAATTCTGGGGCGATTCACGCATGTCAGACATCTGTGGATTCCCACGGGTGTCTTCTTTTCTGAAATGCATGGGGTTCTGAAGGCACTCACTCCCCACATCACAAACAAGACTCCGAATAATGGACAAATCCCAGTATGGACCCAGAGATTGGTTGTGAGAGGCAACACAGTCTTTATATAAGATTCAGCATCCAGAGAACTCTGCTGTTTTGAGAACGCTCTGGCAAACAATACAAATACAATACATTTCAAAGGGTGACAGTGTCACCAGTGACGTTTTCTATACAGTTTACAAGTTACATTTTGATTGGTAAGGAAATGGGTTTGAGTATGATGCTTTAGGGGCCGGCTCCACAGGATTGGTTGGTGGCTTGGCGGGATGTCAGGCATCACGTGGTTCATCTCTGCCGGTCCGTGAGAGGTGAAGGTCAGGTTGGGTCCAGGAGAGGTGGCTGGTACTGGCTAACTAATCTACACACTATCACAAGACATGCAGTAAATAATGTCCATTACTACACCTTTGGTATTTAAGAGAGGCCTATAAATTGTATACATGTAGTCACGTTATCTCGCTTCAGATCATTTGTGAGGTAAGGGTGTGGGGGTCTTGCCGTCCAGGTGACATGTCTGGGGGCGGGATTAATAGCTGTCGGGTCTGGCACATCAAAGCGGGAGGGGATGGTGTGACACATGTTAGTTTAGGACAGAATATGTTGTGACAGGAGTTTGGTTTTATTGGGGGCACTCTAGGGTTATCAGCAAGGAAGGGTCACACTTCTGCTACATAAAAAAGAATAGCTTTGGAGGGGCACAGGGTTGAACATGCAGTCATTTTCCAATAGTGGGGGTGAGAGGTGCAGGAGCGTGTTTGTTTAGATAGATGGGCCATGATTTGGCCCGGTCACACACAGGGCAGTGATCTCAGAGGAAGGATGAAAAGAATACACTGTTTTCACGCCACAATTCGTGCTAGAGCATCTGTGAGAAATGGACTTGGGAGGCACGGGAGGAAAAAGGTGTGGGCTGTCAGCAGCGCCGCGCAGAGCTAGCACTGAGGGGAGAGAAGGCTTCACAGATACCAGAATGCGGCCTAGTCCAAAGATGGAGTCGGGGCTACACAAAATGGAGTCCAAATGTGTCTTGCAATCTATGTAGCAGGGACCTATCCCCTGAGGCCACAGAAGGGCAAGGAAGGCGTCCCTCCACTAGTGCAATAGCAGGTGGTCCCTTTCGCGTAGAATGTATTGGGGAGGAGCAAAACCAATCCCCTCCTTCCTTACAGTTCCCTGATTTCCTTGGTGGCTTCTACACCCTAGGCCCAATTCTGTAGGTTGTCTCCCCAAACATGTTGGGGGTTATCAGTGGTTTAGCCTTTTCCCTTTGCACACAGGTAGCTGCACCCCCACATGTGAGGTACTGTTTTCGTCAGGACACCTGTGGGAATGCGGGAAGATAGGCCATGTGGTGCTGGCGGCATGTTTCGGTGGGTGGCCAGAGTGAAATGTCTGACTCAACAAATTTCAGAGACATTTCCCTCTGCCCAACCACCGAAACATGTCGCCAACAACAGATGTCCTACCATCACACGTGTGTCCTCTTTTTGGAAATGCATGAGGTTCCCTGTTTGCCTTGGTGGCATCTGTAGGTTGTCCGCATGAGCAACATTCCTGAATATCTGCTGTGCCGAAAGGCTTGGGGTTACCCATGTTTTAGGCTTTTCCTTTTGCACCCATGTAGGTGCACCCACTCATGTGAGGTAAGTTTTTTTGTCAGGACAACTTGTGGGAAAGCGGAAAGGTACAACATTTGTTGTGTTTGCATGTTTTTCATAAGGTTTCCAACCATTTGCTGCTGCCCTTTGTCACACAACCCTTATTTCCCAAATGTGACCTACATTTAGTCACTGCTTTAGGCACTATACACTTTTGTAACCTGCACCAGTCACCTACCCTTCAAAAGGTCTGCCTGTGATCTTTCAATAAATGTATGCTTGCCCTTCCTCACCACATTTTATTTCCTTATTTACACATGCTAAGTACCTCTGTTTAGGCCATAAGCATAAAACTCCTGTGCAGCAGTGCTCCGTTTTTGGCTTGTGGTATTGCTTGTTTTGTGAAACATTACAAAAAATGTGTGATTTCCTAACTGCAAGAGTTGGGGGAATGTAGCAGAGCATTGTTTTTCTCAAAATTCATAGAAGCCATTGCGTACCGTGCCAACCATGTCCAAACACATACTTTATTTTGGCCATTTTCCCGCTTTTTCCCCTAACTATGGAATTTTTCCCTATATAGTTGTTGCCTGACCCACACAAATCACCCCTTCCTATACTCAGAATTCTGTCTACTTTTCAGAGATATATGCCTTTCTGTCCTCCCATTCAGCTGCTCTACCCTTTTCTTCCATTCCGTCCACACATATCCTATTGGAAAAAAAAGCCAAAATAGCCTACCTCTCACAAAGTGGTTGATAACCATATCAAAATATGTTTTTTTGGTTTCCACTCAACCTATTCTTGAAAGTCTGCAAAATGGGAAATACAGCAAAGCATTTGTTCCTCGCACTTACAAGGAAAAAACCACAGGCTTCTCTGTACATCATTATATTTGCATTTTTTTTAAACCCAAAATGTTCTCCCTTTTTGGTTATTTTCTCTCAACCCCATACAGCAAACTAGGATTCCTGGCTGGCATTATGACCGCCTACATGTGGAAAAAAAGGCGCCAAATTTGGCCAAGATATCTCATGTAACAAAAAAGTACAAGGGATTGAATGGCGACATACCGATATCACCAAAAAAGGCCTTGGCACTGGGGGGAAATACCCAAGGCAGTTAAGGGGTAAAACTCTCGACATCCAGGTATTTTTTCACCTCCTGTTAGTGTTTTTTTCTTTTTTGATTTAATTTGTATTTATTTTCACAACAAGACAAATACTAAAACAGTTCCCCACTTATCCACATTCTGTCCCTCCCCTGCCAGAAGTTCTGCAAATTCTTGCTGATCGTGATCGTACTCCTCAGTTCTTTTATATAATGTCAAAAGAATCTGTATTTTATGCGGGCACCATTGAAGCATATACTCACTTTGAAGATATCCCAGAACACCCTCCCATATATGCTTAAAGGAGGCTTGGTCCATTTGGGACATGTGGGTTGACGATTCCAGCTAAATAAAGTTCCATACCTTCTGTAGCCAGTTTAAGTTTGTTGGTGCCTGTCTTTGTTTCCACTTTTGTGCCACTACTAACCACACAGCTATGAGAAGAGTCATGAAACTGCGTTTCTGTCTATTAGAAAATGCTTTCTGTTTCAGATCCCATAACTCGCACCACCACAACAGAAGCTGAACCAATTTCGGGGAATATCCCACCCAGTTGTTCTTACACCTCTTTCCAGTACAGTCTGATAACCCGGCAATCCCACCAGATGTGTCTTCAATCCCCCTTGGTCTCACCTCCCCTCCAACATAAAACTGATGCTGTCGAGTACATTGTATGAAGTCGCTCAGTGTGTAATGCCACTGGGACATCATTTTGGCCCACATTACCCAAGTTTGGATGGAGCGAGTACGTTTAGGGAATATTCTCCAAAGATGTTCCCATTGTTCTATTGGTACAGTATTGCCGAATGTGGCTTCCGATTTTTTTAATATAGTTCCATTGTACTAACATTGTGCCATCGTTAGTGGTTTGTATAGGTTCAAGATTAACTGTCTCCAGCCCGTGTGGGTCGTAATACACCTTTCGAAAGGTGTTAGTTGTCATGTGGTCAATGTTTTAATCGTTGGTCTTGTTAGCCAGTGTCATGGTTGACTGTAACGGAATCTGTCCTCCTCCCCCACCCCCATGTCTTTTTTGCAGTCCTCAAACGTTCTAAGAATATGGCATTGGAACATATCTCTTATTTTCAAACAACCTGCCTTCCTCCAGGCTCTGAAGGCTCTGTGTTCCAAGCCCGGCGGGAACTCCAGATTAAAAAACATCAGGAGAAAGAGAGAAGGGGAAAGAACCCCTTCTTTAATTGCATTGTCCCACACCTCGACACCACTTCACCATTGACTCCATTAAAATTCCGGTCTCCGACTCTGTCAAAACTCTGGGAGTCTACCTAGACTCCAGCCTATCCATGGATAGACAAGTCAGCGCAATAGCCTCAGCAGCTGCATATCATGCCAAACTTATCAACGCAGTCAGACCCTTTCTCTCCAAAGAGAACTGCACCAACATAGCCAGAGCCATCACCGGCTCTAGGCTAGACTACTGCAACGTACTCTTTCTAGGAACCTCCAACAAAAACTTAGAGAGACTACAAGTAATACAGAACAATGCTCTCCGGGCAGCCCAAGGCATTGCTAAAAGAGAACACATCTCTGAAGCCAGAAAACTAGCCCACTGGCTCCCAATAAAGGAAAGGATCGTATTCAAAGCCCTGACACTGACCCACAAGTGCATTCACCTCACTGCTCCAGCATACCTCTCTCAAAGGATCCACCCCGTCTCCACTACCAGGCCAACCAGATCACCATACACCAACATGCTCTCGGTGCCACTAGTAAAAAGAGTAAAAGCGGGCGGATCCAGCTTCCCCTATCTAGCGCCCACTCACTGGAATGCCCTACCTCCCACTATCCGAGGGGAGGCCTCCCTCACCACCTTCCGCAAAACTCTGAAAACTACCCTCTTCACATAAGACCCGACACACCAGCACGAATACTTATCATATATGTTGTAATATACGTCCCAATGCAATATCTGTAACAACAGTATGATATCTTGTAGTATTCATAATGTGTTATCAATCGCTTTCATGCCTGTACCATGTAACTAAGTTATTGCAAGTAACAGCGCCTCAATGCCCCTGGGCTTCTTGCGCGCTATATAAATATAAATAAATAAATAAATAAATAAATACCCACTATTTTACTAACCTTTACATTGGGGAGGTCTATGATTCTGATCTAGCTAGAGAAGGCCTGAAAGGGGTGTGCCTGCGATCGCCCTATCATGTCGCACCCATATCTTGCTACCCTCCCCTGTGAACCAATCCTGTATGACCCGCATTTGTGCAGCTTCGTAGTATCTATGGGAGTGAGGGAGTCCCAAGCTGCCCAATGTCTTTGGGCCGTCAGGGTGGTCATTGCTATTCTGGTCGGTATGTTTTGCCATTTGTATGCCGTTATAAGTTTTGTGAGTGAGCTAAGGTAGCTTTTGGGTACATGGAGCCAGAGTTTTTGGAAATAATATAATATTATGGGTAGGAACATCATTTGTACTGCCGTCATTCCCCACAACCAGGATGTCGCGAGTGGATTCCATTTTTGTAGATCAGCTTTCACCCTGGTGAGTAATTGTGGATAGTTTGCCCTGTACAGTTGCTCTGCTGTTTTTGTTAGGACTACTCCCAAGTATGTAATACCGTTCTCTGCCAGAGACAGTTGGGTTGTGGTTCGTAGGTGTTCCACAATCTCATGGCTAACCGACAAGTTCAAGATTTCTGATTTTAAACTATTTATTTTCAGCCCAGAAACTGCACCAAATTCAACCAGTTCTGCCATCAATGAAGGAAATGACATTTCTGGCTCTGCAATCACTATAAACATGTCGCCTGCGAACACCATTGTTTTGTGTACTTCACCAGCGATACTTGAGGTGATTTTAAGGGGAAAGTTCTTCACTACTGATCAAGGTTAATTGGTTTAGACCCTGACAGATTGATAAGCCCTTACTATGGAGGGTGCAGCAGACCCTATGACAGCCCTGCTACAGGCCATAGCTGATCTACGGACTGATATTATTGCTGCCCATGCTGCTCTCCACCAAAGGATTGATGCAATTCAAAGTGTTGCATATCCTTTGTTGCCAGACCAGGAATTTGATAGTGCTGCTGCAGCACCTGTGCCTCTCAATGTTGGCCTTTCCCCAGCAGTGGTACCCATGGTTCTGCCTACCACATTTCCAACAACCCATCCTGAGAGGTTTTTGGGTGGCCCAAAATCATATTGCACATTTATTAACCAGTGCAAGTTGCACTTTTTGTGTCGACTCACTGGGTTTTCTGATGCCACCACAAAGGCAGCTTTCATTCTTTCTCATTTGGGTGGAACAGCCACTGCTTAGGCCAATCCGTTTTTTAGAAGTTAATGATGCAGGTCTGTATGATTTTGATGCTCTTCTTGCCGCTATGAATTGTTTTTCGATACCCATTATAAAACGCATGTGACAGATATAGAATTACTTGATCTAACACAAGGAAAGCAGGGTGTGTTTGCTAATGTCACCCGGTTTAACTAGCTTGCAGCAGAAACAACATTTCCCGAGAACAAGAAGTCTGATGTTTTTTTTATACAGGACTTTCTGATAATTAAAAAATGTGCTGCCTGTTGTTACTGTTATTCCGGCATAATTTCCTGAACTTCTTGATTTGATTCTACAGATGGATGCTCGGCTTTCTGAGAGACGGGGTGAAAGATGACATCCTGAAATACGGTCCCTTGAACTCACTAAAGCATGTACAGAATCCAAACCAATGCAAATTATTTTTGGGACAGTATGTGCTCTACTTACACAGGAAGAACGGGGAAGGAGGAGACAGTCCAATGTATGCCTCTATTGTGGGCAGGCCAGTCATTACTTCTGGGCCTGGCCAAAATGACCTTTGCGGAAGTCGGGAAATGCAAATCCCGTTCCTAGATGGGGCAGCAGAAAATGGTTGTTTTTCCTCTCAGGCTTCTAATACATGTGACAAATCTCTGTATACCAATTTGGATGTTACTTACAATGGTCTAACTATTGCCCTTTGTCCATCTTAGTCATGGTGGATTCCGGAGCCAGTGGCAACTGCATAGATTCTAGTTTTGTTGAGCAGAACAAATTACTGATTGTGGCTAAAACACGACCAGAACTGGTGCATGCAGTTGATGGTGTGGTCATTAGGAATACCTTAGTTTGATGAGTTACTGAACCGGGGACCAGTAGAGAACCATCAGATCACCAAGAGCACTTGTGTTTTGATGTTTTTTCTGCTCCACAATTTGGAATGATCTTAGGAGATAGTTGGCTCGAGAAACATAATCCTCAGTTTGATTGGGTTCAGAAAAACATCTGTTTTGTATCAGAGCACTGTGAACAGAACTCCATAGAAGGGATGTTGGCTATGGAATCTCCCTGCCAAGCTCTCCTAGCCAGTATGCAGACTATTGGAACAGTATCTCTTGAATCAACCTCTGACATCCTAGAGGTTTACCAAGAATACATGAATATGTTTGATAAGAAAGAGGCCGAACAATTACCACCTCATTGGCCGTATGATTGTCCAATTGATCTCCTACACAGGGATATGATCCCTTGTGGATGCATATACTCTTTAATTCATAAATATCAGGTCTTGAAAGACTATATTGCTAAAATCTTACAGAATGGCGTTATACCTGGTTTTATACATCCATCAATGTCCCCAGCAGCATCACCCCTATTTTTTGTACCAAAGAAAGAGGGGGATCTTCGGCCATGTATAGACTACCGGTCAATCAACATGATAACAGTAAAACAACGCTATCCATTACCTTTGGTATCAGTACTGCTAGAACAAATTTAGACAGCAGTGATATTCACAAATTTGGATCTACAGGGAGCATATATTTTGGTGCGGATTCGGTCCGGGGATGAATGGAAACCAGCAATCAAGACCAGGTACTGTTTATATGAATACCCGGTTATGCCGATCAGTCTCTGCAAAGCTCTTGCGACTTTCCAACATTTTGTAAATGACGTTTCTTTCGACATATGATGGACCTTTTTGTCATTTTATGTTTAGATGGCATCTTGATCTTCTTTGATTCTATGGAACAATATGTGAAACATGTTAGAGCAGTTTTGGAATGGTTGTGTACCCATTCTTTGTGTGCCAAGGCAGAAAAATGCCTGTTTCATGTCTCCCAAGTGGAATTTTCAGACTTTGTTCTTTCCTCCACTAGTGCACATGTCATAATTTAAGGTTAAGGCTATTTTGGAATGGCCCGCTCCTATGTCTGTAAAGGGATTGCAATCCTTTTTAGGATTAGCAAATGTTTACATACGGTTTATAAGCCCCTTTTCTTCTATCACCACACCATTAACAGATCTGACTAGCCGCAGGACTCCGTTCGATTGGTCAGAACAGCCTCAATGGGCATTCAAAATGCTTTTGCTTCTGCTCCAGATTTACCCTTTATAGTACAAGCTGATGCCTCTGCATATGCTATTGGTGACATTTTGTCTCAGAATTGTTCTGCTACAGGCTTATTACAGCCTGTGGGTTTTTTTTTTCTCAAAAACGTAGTCCTGCAGAACAGAACTATACTTCTCCCTTATAGCACTGCCACAGGTAACGATGAATAAGGAATAAGTAATGATGAACAGGAACATGTGATATATATATAATGTCATAATGTCAATATAAGATAATATTCCATGAGTACCTCTGTCCATGGTGTCTATCCTTAAATCTGCAGTAAAGCGAAAAAGGAATGGCTAAATGTCCGTGCTAAACCAAAAGCGATACCACTCATTCAATGAAATAGTAGTAATGGTGAATCTTACCTGAACCCCTCTATTTTACCACCAAATAAGATGAGTAAAGTCTACAACCTAGAAAAAATATACATCACTAAGTAACTCATGTACTGGGCAATGCTGCATGGGCATCCCAAAAGCGAGGCAGGGTAACTGCTGTTACCATCAGCAGCTGGGAGAGGGGCAGTCCCAATCTTACCTGTGCCTGCTCCTCTCCTCCCCCCAGTTACAGAGACACACAGTCTCTGCAGCACAAAGCAATGGAAGGGTGAGGTGTGAACAGTCACCTCACCCTTCCTCCAAACACTAAGGTGCCAAGCACCATAAGGAAACCAACCGTCAGGCAGGGCCCAGGTTCAAAGACCTGCCCCCATCAGGGGGCTAGACAGTCGGCTATCCGGCCAGGGGCTGCGACAACAGCAGCCCCCACCACATACATAATAAAGACCCAGGGGCTCCCTAGGTCCTATAAATAAGAGCAGCATGCTCTGAGTAAACACAATCTGTTTGTGGACCCTGAACGGGGACCCAAGCAAACAGGAGGTTCACTGTTTACTCAGTGTCTTCCAAATCTTTTTTGCTTCTTTACCACAGAACCCGCCCACCCTACAAAAAGGGGAGAAGAACAAAAAGAAGTACAAGGCACTGTACGGTGCCCACAACAAGTCGTGGGACACAAGAAGGCAGCACGGGTCAGAGGGGGTAACCTCAGGACCCGGTGCCCAAAAGTATGATACCATTATGATATGTGATATTGTGTATTGCCATAACCCGTATCTGTACAATAAAATCCTACGGCCTTTTATTGCCAACACTTGACACAAGTTGTGAGCCTATCAATACGGGAGAGGATTTGGGGGTCGGCCAATGCTAATGCATGCATATGGGTTCAGCAGTTATTATTATAATGCAGTAAAAATGAAATCAATGAAAGTTTCTAATTAGAGAATTCCAGAGACTTACCTAGAAAGGTTGTGCCTGTAGATTGTTCACTGCATCCAAAAAAAAGTTCACCTAGCCGATGGCTTCACCCTTAAAAATGCTGCGAATTCTCAGTAAAACACCACGTAAAGTCGGGTTTGTGATGACATCACACGTGGCGATAAACAAAATGCAAAAAATACCCAGAAATTGTAGAAGTACTGCATTGTATACAAAATCTACATACGAATGGCGACTATATAGCCTAATTAAATTCCCTGTAATACGAAAGCACAAAGCTTATTGTGACTGTTATGAAGAATAGAAAAACTATTCTACTATTAGGTATGTGTGGGTATATTGCATCATAAAAATTGTAAAATAAATAGAATATAATTGTCAGGGTCTCAGCCAATTAACCTTAAAACTCTCAAACAACACACAGGGCACTGCACATCTCATAGGCAGCGCCTTATCCACAACATTCTGGTCCTCAAAGAGCATCCCTAACAACCAAAATCCCTCTGGATGCACAGGCAGCAGCTATACTAGCACAGTTACTGGTGGTTCAAACCTGGTTTCAGCAGTTCCATCAAGAGGACTCCCTGGCAATAAATGAGATAGGAACATTTTCAGACTGACCCTGGTATGAAGGGTAACTGTTGAGGGTAGGTGGTAATGAGTTGTTGATTCATCCACCCAAAATGTCCCCCTCTCTACCTCCAACTAGCCAACAAAGATTAGAGAAGGTTTGAGGCAAAGATGGTGTATCAAACCAGAAAGAACAGGTAAGTAAAATTCCTCAACTGAGAGATCACAAAACTCTCAGGGGGGGACTAGGGAAAGGGGTAGATATGTGGGTATTTCCACTACCTGAGCCTTTGAGGGTGTGCGAGGATGATTCAGGGTACCAGACACCACTACTAGCTTCATGATGTGGGGAGCAGGGTGAATATGGACAACATCCCCTGGTTTCCCCACATCATAGGAGCTGGTTGGCAAGGGCCCATCACAATAGCAGTGCTGCCCCTTTAGCAGGGGAATTGACACCCCTGATTATAAGTTCCTTCAGCCCTCAAATATGGACCTACAGTATTCTTTTCATCATGTACATTCTTTAAACCCTTAAAACAGATTTGCGACCCCAAACATGCTCACAGCATACATCCAAGGCAGTTGAGCGAACTTGGAGTACAGGAGGCCTGCCGTCTTCACTCACAGTTCCTGACATGTGCATGATTGTGTGTATGTACAAGTGTATGACATCCAAGACAGTGGACCAGCATTCTATAGGCTCAATTATCAGTCCCCATCAGATGGACAGTCAAATCAATTATGGTTTCCAGTTCCCACTTACTGAGTTAAACCCATCACAGTGGCAGGGCCTAGCCAGATGTAAAAACCTGATGAGAAAAAGCATGATTGTGGGCACTGAAAAAGTTGAGCAGCAGAGAGCGATGGAGTAAGAGGTGCAAAAGGATTTGAAGATGCAGGAGAACGTGGATAGGCAGAATGAGGGGGCGCAGCAGGGTATGGGGAGAATGCAGGAACGTTTGGAGGTGATGATCATGCATGAGGAGTGCTAAAAGCAGTTGATTTCAGAGGAGGTGAACATCAAGTAGAGAAGGAGATCTCATGAGAGGCTGGAGGAGGTGATACGTGGGAAAGGAGAGTAAGAAGAAACCATGTAGAGAGAGGACGGCAAAGAAGTTGGGAGGAGGTATGAAATAGAGTTGGAGGATAGGAAAAGATTCAGGAAGTAAGTGGGGAGGTGGGTGGTAACTACCCTGGATGTATCAGGATGAGGGACAGCCAGAGAGCAAGACATCGAAAGTGGGATGAGGAGTGAACAGGCGGTAGAACATTGAGGTTAGAGGAACGTCCGCTCAAGGGCTAGATGTGAGGCCTAGTGACAGGCCCATAAGCATGCATGAGTGCTCATTTGTGAGAAAGAAAGGAAGATCGGGTTAGCTGGTTATAAGTTCAAGATCCTGAGAGATTGCGGGAAGCCAGAATCCAATAAAACACCTAGAAATGCCCCTTACGTGCCTCACCTCTGGGAATCTCTGTGGAACCTGCTTAAGAAAAGTTTCAAGCTCCAACAACAGTGTCTGAAATACCTAAGTGATGCTACACAACCAGTAGCCTAATATGATAGGCCACTCACCCACTAAGACCTCATTCTGGGGAGCAACTCTGTGCCAGAGACTGCGAGTGGTACAGGGGAAGAGACCAGGACCGAGACTACTTGAGCCTGAGACGTTATCTTTGGAAAGTATCTGTTTTGTAAGCATGTCTCACATTTGGTCTACACTCTGCAAAGCAACCCCCTGATGGAGAGAGCCCGAGCAGTGACCTTGGGAATCCTGCTGACAAGGGAAAGATTTATTGAGAGTCCAAGGAAACCTCATGAGAGCGTAACATGGAAACTGTGAGTTGTTGGTAAGGAGGGGAATCCTACAAGACTTATGAACTACTCCATCCTGACCTAGGAATTACATTCTTAGGTGCTCAAGCTTGGTCGGTAAGGCAGGCATTGAACAAAGGGGATAAGCAACACTGGGACAAAGTCTTCATGCTGTAATAGTTCTGTCTCTGACTCTGGCTTCAGCAGGAGTTCCTTTTGATGTATTCACCATCCCAAGCAGAGGTAAAAACCCTAATTAAGATGTTGTTCTTAGCTCCATTACGCATCTAGTTGAATTTGCCAATGTCTTTGTAACGCCCCATAAACATCCTATGGCTCCTTTTCTGAGACATCTTTTACTGTTCCACCTTGCATCCAAGTAAGCAAGAAGTTGTATACTGTCCTGACTTTGCTATTCTCCCATCACTAAATATATGTTTGTCCCAGAGGACTGCAAGAGCAACATGAAAATAGTCTTTCTTTATGTCACTCACCCACCTTATGTATTTGTTGAGTCTGTCACCTCTTGCATGCTTGACTATATTGTATTTGTAAGTGAGCTGAGAAGGTACAGGGCGGGTGGTCGAAAACGTCAGAGGAACAACATGATTGTGAGTTATAGGCTGAATTGGCCTGGTGATCTTCATTGCAGTGGAGAGGGAGGCAGAGGGAGAGAGGTTCGTAGGGAGCAGGGGATAATGCAGGTTTTCACCACCGTTTCTTTCGGTTGCTGGTGAATGGCCAGAGGATTTTGGGAGGCCAACATTGTCAGTAAAGGTTATGTATGTTTTATGGACCAAACAGGTCCCTCTCCCATCCTCCCACCCTGACGTTGTCAACTTCAGATAATTAAATACATATCTGCTAATGCCATCTCGTTTGAGCCAGCCATGTGTATGAGACACCAGCCCTCTGCCTTTGCAGGAGTGCTGAATATTTTCCTGGCTAGGTCCCCGTTTTCTAGACCTTTTTTGCAATGAACATCTACTCCCCAATGATAGAAGCCATGCACGGTATTACTCCTTGGAACAGGTTTGCTCATTTTGGTTTTATGTTGCAACCATCACTCTCGTGAATCCGTCCGGATAATCTGTGCAGAGACGTGGAAAGAGTACAAAATAAATCAGTTCCCTTTTTCTGAAGGCACCAGGAAAGAACACCAATTAACCTCTCAAATGTTCCACTCATTTCTCAACAGCAAAGCCTGCTGCCAGCTTTTTTTCCTCTCTCAGTGAAGCTATGTTGGCAGGTCTGCTGTCTTGAGCTTTTGCCATTGGTTCCGAGTAAAAGGAGGCTTTGATTTGCGCAGCGTGCGTATGCATTGTCTGCCTCTGTACCACTGTTAAGCCGGGACGTTCTGCTCTTTTTTAACCGTGATCCTTGCCGCAAGCAAAGATCAATGATGTTGGGATTAAAACGAAACGAAATACTTTTAGTCTGAAAAAAATACAATTATGCTTAGAAAAGAAATAATGTTTACAGAGTACGCACAATGATGATTTAGAACGCAGTTTGGCAAAAAGGCAAAGCACATTAAAAAGTCCTGTAACGAAACAATGACCCCTGGTTTGTGCTTCAGATATCTCGTGTGTCCTGTCCATTTATACTCCCTCCTTTCTTTGGTCTTTGTGAAATGGGAATCGAGGACCTATGTGGCTGAGGTCACGCCCGATATCTACATCACTTCACTCGCTTTTCGTATTCTTGGGCAAATCCAATATTGTTGGAGGTAACCATGTACTTAATGTAAAAAAACAAAAAAAACACCTACCATGAACTATTGAAAGCTAAGGCACAGCCAGGTCCGCCTCCCTAACCCCCACGCCCCGCACCCCCAGAAAGGAGCACTTGCCAGTGGTGTTAAACGCCATTGGAAGGGGTGAAGGTGGGTCAGGTAAGGTTAGCTTTGACCGACCTATAGGGCAATAGGGCAATGCCCGAAGTGGTTAACATAATTCTAGGATGGGCCACACTTTTCAGAATAGGCCTGTTTTATAAGTGAATACACTAGTTTAAACCAATGGTATTAAGCAAATATGTTTTCAAATTATTATTTGCAACATATTTTACCAAAACACCACATTGGACAGTACTCACACAGTCTGTTCTGTATAGTAATGAATATTTGTGATTGTGGGCCACTTTTCCTATTATTGCATGGATGGATTGTATGCCCCACTCCGACCCTAAGCAAGGGGTATTTTGCTCTAAACATGCGGCAGCAACTTCAGTGCAATTAGCATTCTGAGGGGCAGCATTGTAGGAGGCCCGGCCAGATTTGTATTGCTTGCACTGGCAAATGATTTATGCCCCACAGCCATGAAAACACAAACAACCAGGGAGACAGCGGGCCATTCGCACCTCTAAGGAGGTAGCACAAATGCTCAAGAAGGCTGCCTACCACTATCTAGCAACACGCTGTGTTGCTTTTGTTTTTAACTGCACTGTTCACCTTACCCACATTTTCAACATCTCAGTTACAAGGTAGCTGTTTTCTGAAACTTAAAATCACAAGTTGGCTTCTGTAAATAAAAGTATGTTTATTTTTTGTGGGAACATACCAGTTATTCCCATCATATTTAATAAAATGGTGAACTGTATCATGTAACAAATGACAGGTGTTGTTGCTTGCACACAGACATCCGCAGCAGGTGCATCAACTGACTGCCAGTGGTATCTTGAATGTGATTTGTAAGGACCCTCGATGTCCTGGGCAGTCATACATGCAATAAATCCTTTGGTATGACTGTACCATTGCAGAAGGGCTTACGCATTTAGCAAATGAATCTTGGTTCTACCACCAAACGGTCAGTTAAATCTCAATTGCTTGTGGGATGTATTTACCCATGCATCCGAGCCATACCTCAAAACTGTGCAGTACTGACATGGAAAACCTCATGATGGCCAGAGCTTCCCAGAAAATGCACAGGGAAATGAATGAAGAATAGGCTGCCATTCATTTTTGCCGATGTTATGGGCACAGAAGGAAACTGCCTAAAACCACCATTGGACTACCCACACAGTAGTCTGAAACCATTGGGAATGGCAATGCTGATTGCCAAATGCAACCTAGAATTGTTGGGAATTCATTTTCTTAAATCCCAAAAATGGGTGCAGTACCAGTACTCACCACTATCCAAAAGCCGGCAGTTTAAAACCACCCTGTGTTTCTCTGAAGGCAGGCTCAAACTGTCTATTTTAAACATTGCAACACATCTAAAAACTCACTGAACACCAGCAGACATTTGGCAGAATGGAGTTTTGTGTGCTTACAGAATCTGGGAAATGAAGAGCCCAAAACAATGCTTATAACAAAACTGCTATGGAGTCAGCAGTTTAAGTTGCACTGGATTTAAAGACACTAAAATCGAAAATGTTTAGATTAAATGAGTGACCTATGTTTGGTGTCACATGCCTTTGTAACTGTTGAAATGTCATAGTTTTGCACTTAGAATCAGCATTCTAGCTGCATATGTGAAAATGTTTAGTTTTATTTGAATGCAGAAACTGGGGAACAAAAAGTGACATTTTATCTGAAACCTGGCTTAAGGAACTGAATTCTGCCTGGCAACTACCCCCATCAGGAGTGAAACTTGAGTCACAGCTGTGTTCCCAGGCCTAGCTGCCCTTTTGCTGCTCACACTAAGGATATGCCATCTATCTGATAATTGAATTACCTGTGCTCTGCAGGAAAGTGAACAAAGCCCTGTCCTGGCTCAGGCAAAGGTTTTATTGGCAGGAGTCGTAAATGGTCGTAAAAAGTGGCTTCCTCCTGAGGAAAGGGGAGGGGCACTGCCTGTGAGAGCAAGCTGGCTTGGCAGAACTGGAAAAACCAGAAATTCAACCTTGTGCTGAGGGTAAACCACACCCCTTTGGAGCCAGAACATAACTCTAAAAAGATGAATAACTCATAGAGCAGACATGTGAAAATTTTATAAATGACACCATAATTCTTGTGATTTTTATGCCCACATTTTAAGAGGTTTTTAGAACCAGTGGCGTGTTCAGGGGGGTTTTAGCGGAAAAGTGGATATTACTCTAAATGTATGCATGTTAAAAATCTGAAACTTTATCAGTTAATGTCCATACTCCCTGCGCACATGTATGTAAAGTTGGGTCAATGTCAGAAATTGAAAAATCAGTTAAAAAGTGAAATATCTGCCATTTCTGAATGCAAGCTCTTAGAAACAGCAGATTTGGACAGAGACATGGCTAAATTCAGCCACACCATGTATATGTAATTTCAAGCAACTGTGTAACTGTGAAATATGTCTTTTATTATCAAATATAGAATATGTGCAATCTGACAGAGGAGTGTCCTATCTGCAAGCCATAAAATGACATCCCTCTGACTCACAGTTCATTCCCCAATCAAATGATAAATGGAAGTTTGACCAATTAGAAGCTGAGAGAGAGGTAGGGTCAGTGATGCTAGAACACACCCACATTCTAAACACATAAAAGCAGACAGACAGGACAGATAGGGACCTTCAATTCCATCTGCAGCGGGACGCTCTGCCGGAAAAATCCATACTTTACCTCTATCAAACCTCCAGAGAGCCAAACTAGAGACTTCAATCTATCCAGAACTAGAGACCCAGACCAGAGATCCAGAAAGAGAGAGACCCAGACCAGCAGAGAGAGCTGACCCAGATCACTGTGAAGTGCAGAGGCCAGACCAGACCAGACCAGAGTCCAGTTTAAAACCCTGACCAGATCCGTGACGAGGCCCATTTAATTCAAGAATATAGTGTGAGTACATAGTAAAACTGTGTAGAACCCATCTCTTAGTTAAAATAATATAATTCAATCCATTTTTAACCTAAGTAGAACTACAGCTTAGCAATTGTGTTATCCTGCCATCATTTTTAAAGCTGAAAAAGTGTGCGTTTAAAATTTCAAATCTGAAAAACGACCTTTATTCAATCGTTCATATCTCCGCAACCGTTTGTGCTAGAGACTTGCAGTAACTTTCATTTTGAAGCTGAGATCCTAGGCTTTCCTAGGACCCCAAAACGATAGAGATAGTCCTTGTGGTTCCTCTGTAATAGCGCTCGGCGCATCCGCGAATTTTGCCGCGATTTGCAAATTTCTCCACATGTAAAATCAGCTGCTGCTTGCCTTCCATTTGCCAGAAATTCGTTTAACCTGTTAACTATCCCGGCCTCATTGCTAGTGTGAGCCTGGACTAATATTAACTAGATACCACTCACCCTGAACCTCTGAAAGGGAATTAAAAAGCATTTCCAGAATATTTCTCATCCATTGCTAGCACATATCAAAGCATTTGGGCCTGTGTTTTCAAAACTCCTATCTGTTTTCTGTAAGCTTGCTGGGATTGAACTGAATCACATTTGATTGCATTTCTGAGAACTATGTGCTTCCTTCCATTTCCTTGCATTGCATCAAGGGGGGGAGGGGATTGCCAGAGAAAAGTGATTACCTTGTTTGTTGAAATCATATTGAGTATTTTCTGTACGGCATTTCATTCCACATTGCATCCATTTGAAACCATAAAAGTATTGTTGCTACCTTATCCATTTCATGTCAACTCCTTAGTGATTATCAAGAAGCGTGTTAGTGCCAGATTCTCCGTTGTTAATATTTATCATATTAGATTAAGTGTGCTATTCAATTATTAATTTATTATAAAGTGTGATATATATATATTTTAAATTATCAAATAAATCTTTTAAACTTGCAAAACAGAACTACTTCTTGGCTCAGTGGGGTCAGGGGGATTCCAAGAGAGGGGTGTTATATAGGGGTAGTCATCCAGAACGCATGAACTGGACATAAAGATATATCAATAAGGGTTTTCATTCAGTATTCTAGACTAGGCGTTGACTTGGCTGTAGTGCTGAATTGAATCCTCTTACAAATTGGGGGCTCGAGCCGAGACGTTGGGTTAGATTTACCATTTGTGCAGCTTAATACAGTGCGCTAACTGACGGGATACATACATCCGGTCGGATCACCACGCTGCATTACGCTGTGAAGCATTCCTCAAAAGGGACACTCCAAGAAAAGTTCTGTTCTGCAAAAATAAAATACTAACTCCTGTAAGTCAGGACAGAGACCAATCTCTAGAATGACGACCTTGGTAGATATGAAAATAGCCAGAGAGCACTTCTTACATAAACTATTTGTGAGAGGTGAATGGGCTGAGCAGGGCCAGGATGCCTGGTTGCAGGCCATCACACGACAGGTCACTGAAACAGGGTCAGATTCATGGAGAGATCAGGGTCCATTACATGTGGCCCTGAGTGAACTATATATGGCTCCTAAAGCCAAAGAGGAACACAATAAGATTGCCAGGATAGCAGCATACCTGTACCTATATATGGGAGACATGCAGGATAGATGTGCTGAAAGCCAAAATCTGGCAAATAGGCAACAGATGGTGTTAGAGAAGGTCCAATCTGACCTGGTCTCTTCTGAGCAGAGGCTGCAGAGGAGCCAGGAGTCAGAAAATGACAGCAGACTGTACATCACTAAAATAAAGGAGGATATGGATGTGCTGCAAAAGGAAAAGTCAGAACAGGATACCAGATTTCTGGCCTTGCAGAAGGAACACCAAGAAGGTTTGGACTTCCTACTGCAAAGCCAGAAAAAGCTGGAGCAACAACTGGACTTCAACAGGGTATGTGCTGAGCAGGTAGTCACCCTGCAAGGCCACCTAGATAGAGTGAAGGCAGAGAGCAACAAACTAATTCTGAAAGACCTGGATACCCAGGCAGAGTTTGATCAGGAGCGCCAGAATGCTGGTGCCTTCCAAAGGCAAAGGGACGACCTGGCAGCACAGATGCAGGCTCTCAGTCAGGAAAGGGATACCTTAGGCCAGGAAGTCTGCCATTTAAAAAGAAAAATGGAAGAAAATCACCTGACCCACCAGGGACTGGGTGACCTCCAAAAAGAACACCAGAACTTGCTAGAGCACACCAGGAGGGTGGAGGATGCTCTAGCAAGAAAGGAGCAGGCCAATAGGGACACAGCTCAGGAGGTAACCCTCCTGCAGCAAAGACTGGCCCAGTTCTCCAGGACCAACCAGGAAGCACAGAGGGAAAATGAGGCCCTCTGTCAACACAATGATAGGCTCCAACAACAGGTAGCGATGCAGGAGAGACTGATAGAGTCGAGTAAGGCCTTAACAGAGTAACTGAAAGCACAAATGCAGGCTCTTGCATTGCAACAGGGAGCAGGGGCGGATAGAGATGAGGTCCGCTGGGAAAGAGAGACTCCTGACCATAACCGCAGGAGCCCTAACACCAGGGGCCTTCATCTCCCCCAGTCCCTGGACTCTACCACCCCCATGTCCCCTGGCGCACATGAGCACAGGGCCGCAGGGATGGCAGATTACTATCCAGCTAAGAGTATGGGGCTCATAGGCCAGTACCACTCAGGAATGGAGGGGTGGGCATCCGGGTATGGGCACCCAAGTACAGTACAGTTCAATGGGGAACCCCAGGAGAGTAGGCCCATTAAGGGCATCCTGAAAACCTCTGCCCAGTTAGGTCAGTGGAGGGGGTACCCATCAAATCCTGGCAGCAAGGAGGAATCTGAAGACTCCTCTGAACTGCGCAGGACACAGGAGACCAGGTCCCCACATTCTGCCAGCCATTCCCAGGCTCGCAGAATCCGGGAAAACCTGGAAGAACAGACGGGAACCTCTGGGAGCAGTGCCTCTGAGTCCGAGGAAGAATGGACAAGGGTTACCCGAACCAAAAAGGCCAATAAGGCAAAAAGGGCCTTGCTTAAGGACCCCTTAAAGCAGATTAAGGCGATCAGGAGCGTCATCACGCCTTACCATAAGAACGCTAAGTATTATGTTTGGGAGCACTTAGAGTTGTTTGAACAAATGATGGAGACTTTCCATTTGAAGGAGAGCCAAAGCTGTATTCAATATGTAAAGTGGACCTTCTCCCCGGAATACTCCAGTTTCTTTGCGGGGCTGGAGGACCAAAATCATTTAAGATGGTCCACCTATAAGGCGGCCATCTTGAAACATTTTTCTGTTCACAGAAATCCTCAAGAGGCTCGCAAGGCAGCCTACAATTTGCAATGTGGGGAGGATCAGGCCCCACAAGAATTTGTGCAGGAGTTAAAGCGTGCTTTTGCACAGACCACAAGAAGGGTGCGCACGGATAGCAGGGAATTTATAAATAGGTTTTTCCATGCCTTGCCCAAATATATCATGACCCAGCTCGTGAGGGATTTTCACGAGAAAAGATCTTTAGACTGGGTCATTGAACAGGCTACCCGGATCTATGAGGTGCAGAAACCGATAGATAGCAAAAGTAATGCCCAGAAAAACCCCAAAGCCAACACAACCCCTGCTGCTGCCAAGGTGGCAGAGGTAAAGGTCACCCCCGTTTTGGATTTGGAGATGGGGGGGCCTAAAAACCTGCCTGCACCTAATAATGCTAGGCCCAGGAGGTCCTCGGGTCATTCACAGACAGGGAGCCAAGGAGGCAGCCCCACAAATGGGGTCCCTCGCTCTCGTGATTATGTAAGTCCCCGTTACAAGGGAAATCGACCCATCCTGGGTTATGTGTGGACTCCTCCAGCCCAAGGGGGGGGATCCAGACAAGCACCTAACCCAGGGAACTTCCCTCCAAACTTCCCACAGGAGGGCAGAAATTTACCAAACCCTGGGCAGGACTTTTTCCCCAGATATCCACCCGACTTCCAGCCCCAAAACCATCCATCCTTCTTTCCCCAATTCCCTGAGCCCAGACCACTGAATCCGGGAGAGGGGAGGCCAAGGGTGGAGGGGTACCCAAATCTTCCCAACCCCGGGTATTACCAGAGGAGGGACAGCTACCCTTCCCGGGATCAGCCCAGGGGAGAAAACAGGGCCCCGTATCAGCCTGAGCGGGTTTCCCAGTTAGAGCGCCAGGTTCAAAACATGGCGCGGGACCTGGGTCACATACTGAGGGCTCAGCAGAACCCTCAGATGGGCGTGCCGGCGCAGAACGCACCCAACTCTGGACCTGGTGCTCCAGAACAATGACGGGGGCAGCACCCCGATAACTCACCGGTTCCCAGGGAGGAGGCACAAAGGGAAGGGGGGTGTAAAGCCTTGGAGGAAGCTTCCTTCCTCACTTGTAAACAGCCCCTGGAAACCCAGGAACCGGAAAAAAAATCTCTTGCCCCTGAAAGTCTGCCTCCTAAGGAGCAAAGGGGGGGTGGGAGAAACAAAAGACCCAAACAGACTCAGTTTGAGGAGGAGGTACAGGTCTTCCAATTTGAGGGAGAGGGATCCTCAGAGGATCCTGGGAAAAGGATCTTCTCCTTCAGAGAGGGGGGAACTCCTCCCAAAGAAAAATGGGTCCCTAGGGATGCAAATCCAGACTGGGGAGATGTGGAGACTGAGCTACCGCCGCCCACCATCTCATCCCAGAACCAACATCAAGAAAATCCCCTGGTTCGAACCCATCCTGGTGACTGCCTCCAAAAAGGGGGGGCGGCCCAGAACCGGAACCAGGGGAACCCACAATGGCTCTGATCTCCAGTTGCCAACTTTTTCTTTCAGATTCCCAAGACTCTCCACAGAATTCTGCCCAAATCTCTTCGCTATCGATGTCCAAAACCAGAAAGTTAGCCCACCAGTTGTCCAAAAATGTACATTACCTGTGCCCCCTTGAGGAGAAGGAGGGAAGATATTATGCCCCGGTACAAGTACAGGGGCAGGGTACAATCTCGGCACTGGTGGACACTGGATCTCAAGCTACCCTTCTGTCCAGAAGGGCCTTTGACGAACTGAATGCAGGAAGGGGAGAGAATTACCAAATTCCTCTCACCTCTCTTCCGGGACAACTACAGAACTTTGACGGGAAGGAAATTCCCGTTGAGGGGACTGCAGACTTGGACATTAAAATTGGGCGACATAAGTTGAAACACCCGGTCATAGTTGTGACCCCGGAGGGCACCCCTTGTTTACTAGGGAATGACCTCCTGAGAAGGTTGTCACCCCTAATTGATTGCGTAAACAAGGTCCTCTGGACCCAGACTAGCCGACCAATAAAATTAAAACAGAGTGTCAACCATGTTAGTTTAAACGGCACATGCCACATGGTTGAACAAAAATCTGACCAAGTAGAATTTCACTTCCAGAATAACCAAATTCCAGACGTGACAGTAATAGCAGTAGGACAACAGACTGGTGATGGGGGGTCCTCTCTATTTCTGAAAATCAACCTTCCTTCCAGTCTAAAGTGGTATTCCACGCTGGAAGGAAACACTTTGAAATTCTATACCAATCCACAATCTGAAACTCCCACTCCTATAGTCCAGAAAGATGTGAAATCAGCTCAGAGCCTGGCTGATATTCAGCAAATTGGAGAGCAGTTGTTCATCCCGGTTCAGTTAAATGATGGGAAGGACTCTGTTCTCGCTCGAGTGTGTGTGAACAACGGTAAGAGCTTCATCAGCGAAGCCATGTTTCGCCAACTCCCAAAAGATCCAGCCATTCCCACCTTCAAACTGATAGACAAGTGGGAAATGGACCTGGAAGCACCTAATTCCAAACATCTCCTGCCAAGCAGGTGTATGCTCAAAATCTCCATTGGCAACAAGAGCATAGTCCACAATTGTTGGGTCGTGCGAGACGTCCCTGCCGCCTTTTACTTAGGCAGTGACATTCTCAATCGCTTTGCCATTAGTTTGGACCTAATAAACTTCAAAGCTTGGTCCCGATTAGCGGATAATCCCATGGGCTTTGATGATCCAGAAAAAGCATTTAGGTCAGCTCAATTGCTACCTTATGCAGTTGAAATTCAGGTTAAAGAGGAAGTCACCATCCCAGAAAGGACCCGACAATTCTCCCTGGAAGTGAAAGTTAAAAGGGGACAAGAGTTGAAAAACCCTGATGCTTACATACATCTAAATGCTTCTCTCCAACAGCAAGGGTTGGGGGTAAACCCAACACCATTCGTCAACATAGAACATGACACCATTCCAATAGAGGTGGATAACAGCGACTTAAAGAGTATTACTCTAGCCGCAGGCACCATTATTGGAATGGCGGTTGATGACCGACATTTTTCCATCGACTTATTAAATGAACTGTTAGGACCAATCCCTAAGGACTGTTTTGACAGTGACAGTGAGGACAATACAACACCAGACAGGATTTTTACCCGGCATGGGGGGAACTTCCTGGTGTACACTTCTTGCCCCTATGGTAAGGAAGATGTGACTTGTGACTTCAGGAGGGATGAGGTGATTTTCCAGGTCCATGAGGGCTGCCTTGCCCACCTGAAGCCTCCGGTCCAAATCAGCACTCTGACCAGGGACTTCTCCACCCAGCTGGAGGAGGCCGCGGAGATAGCCAAACCAGAAGTCTTTCCAGGCTTCAGGCAGATGGTGGAAGAGAGAGTCAATCTAGCTGATGCCTGTGTGACTCTGGAACAAAAGCAAAAGTTGAAACAAGTTTTCTTGGATTTCCAAGATCTCTTTGCGGTAGACTCATATGACTGTGGTCGCACCGACATCCACACAACAACAATCCCCACGGACCCTGGCATGACTCCAGTGTTTGTGAAGCAATATCGTTTGCCTCTCGCATCCATAGAGTCCCTTACTGAAATAATTAAGAACCTTGAGTCCCGGGGAATAATCCGTCCAGTCCACAGCACCTTCAATAATCCGGTGCTGGGAATATTGAAGCCAAACGGCCAGTGGAGACTCTGCGCTGACCTTAGGGAGCTCAACAAACGGGTCCATACTTCCCGATGGCCTCTGCCCTACATTGACCAAGGGCTAGCCCAGATCCAGGGGTCACAGGTATTCACTGCAATAGACCTGACCAATGGATACTGGACTGTGCCTGTCAGTAGGGAGGACCAATACAAACTGGCTTTTACCTTTGGGGGCCAGCAATACACATGGACCCGGACTCCCTTCGGATACCTTAACTCCGGTAATGAGTTCAATATTTTCCTACATAAGGCCATGCCCGACTTGGGTGCAAGGGGTAACCTGGCTTATGTAGATGATGTCCTCATCAAAAGTTCATCTGTGGAGGAACACATAGCGGAGATCCGTTATGTTCTGACGCAGTTGAGGGCCGCCGGAGCAAAACTTTCCTTTCAGAAAGCACAGTGGTGTAGAACCTGTGTTAATTTCCTGGGGCATGAGATTACTCCTCAGGGTCTCTGTCCCCAGGAAAAGAAAGTGGAAGCACTTCAGAAACTGAAAGACCCCACAACTCTGCGGGAACTAAGGAGCCTCCTTGGACTGACTAATTACAGAAGAAAGTTCATTGAGGGCTACGCAGAGATCACCCGACCCCTGATTCATCTCCTGAAGGGGGGGGTCAAGTGGGAATGGGGTCCAGAACAGGCAGAGGCAGTAAAACAACTCAAAAGAAGCCTCTCACAAGCGCCCTGCCTAGCTTACCCTGTCAGAAACAAGGAGTTCTTCCTGGAGACGGGGTTCTCTAATACGTGCTTGACGGCAGTATTATATCAAAAGCATGACAAGGTCAATAAAGTAATCTCCTATGCGAGCAAAACTTTATCCTCTGTGGAGGAAAAATTCAACGATTGTGAGAAGGCACTCCTGGCAACGGTGTGGGCATTGAAGAATTACCGCCCGTTTATCCAGGGGGAACACATCATAGTGGAGACTCCACACCAGCCTCTGCAATATCTCCAAAGTGACAGAATCCGGGCCGGAAATGTGAGTAATTCCCGAATTACTTCCTGGATTCTGTCAATGCAAGGCTTTCCTGTGGAGGTCCGATATGGCCAAAACAAGAAGAGTCCCCTCGCGCAAGGTCTGGCTGACTTGCATGATTGTGCCAGAGAAAACTGTCTCGAGGACGAAAGTCTAAAAATCAAGGACAACATGGAGGCATACCTTAATTCCCCACACAAGGTCTTTGAAGAAGACAAGTGTGAGGGAATGCCCACTGTCTATGTGGATGGATGCTCTTACCATGTTGACAACAACGGGGAGAAAGAACTGGTGGCCGGCGTAGGGAATGCATGGGTGAATGAGTCCCCAGAACCCTCCGCTGGATACAAAATTGGTCCCCGAAGTAGTCAGGTGGCAGAATTGATGGCTGTGCATCAGGCCATCCTCACTGCTGTCCAACATCAACTCCACGAACTGGTCATAATCACAGATTCGGATTATGTACGGAACGGGTTCGTGGAGCACCTGGTTAATTGGAAAACCAGAGGCATGTTATGTGCTAACAACAAACCCTTGAAACATGGGAAGTTGATCCAAAACATTGATGATCTGGTCACCTCGAACGAGATGACCATCTATTGGAAGAAGATCAAGGGTCATTCCAAAGTAGAGGGACCAGACAAAACTGGAAATGACTTAGCTGATCAGTTGGCCAAGACCGGGGCCATCCAAGGGGATCTAATTGAGATTGAGTCCCTGTTGGGGGAAATCCAGGTCACTGCTATCACTAGGTCCCAGACAAATGCTCACAACGACCTTTCAATTGCACAATGGAGTAAGGAGACCCCTGATGCTGATTTGATTACCGCTCAGAAGGGGGATCCAATTATTGGTAAATTTTACCAGCACCTTGAGGACCCTGAGAACTTTCCCCTGACGGATACCGATTACATTGGGAAAGAGGACCTAAGAGTGTTGATGAAATGTCCAAAAATGTTCAGAATCCAAGACGGTTTGCTGGTAAGGAAATCCAAAGCTGGCCACGATCAGTGGGTGGTTCCTACCTCATTCCGAAGCCTGATGTTAAGTCACGCCCATGATGCGGCCACTGCCGGTCATAGGGGGTTTCACACAACATTGGAAATCTTAAGAGAGGTTGCATACTGGCCACACATGGGGCAGGACCTCGACCAATACTTGAAGGGGTGTCTTGTGTGTGCACAATTTCAGCCATCATCCCTCACGCACCGGGCGCCTTTACAAAAGAGGGGAATGACACTGCCATGGTCAGATTTACAAATCGACTTTGTGGGCCCTGTGATTCGCTCGGCTAGGGGGAATAAGTACATGTTGACTGTGACATGCTTGTTTACCAAGTGGGTGGAATGTCTCCCAGCCCCAAACTGCAAGGCAGAAACGGCAGCTGCCTTGATGATTAACCACATCTTTTCCCGTTTTGGTCTACCTCAAAGGATTGAGTCAGACAGAGGTAGCCACTTCACCAGTGAAGTAATGACAAAGATGTGGGAGATACTGGGGGTCAAGAGAAAGCTGCATATTGCTTATAGACCAGCTTCTTCTGGGGCAGTGGAGAGATATAACCGAACCATTGTGAGCATCTTAAAAAAGTTTGTGGCAGATTCTGGGCCACGTTGGGATATCCGATTACCTCTGGTCCTAATGGCCATCAGATCTACCCCTTCATCTGCAACCAAAATGTCACCATTTGAGTTGATGACTGGGCGCAAGATGGTGCTTCCTCAGCATTTGCTCTATAGGACCCAAGAGCAGACACTGTTAAATGCCTCCACTACTCATGAGTATGTAGAGAATTTAAGGAAACACCTCCAACATGCTTTTGCTTATGCTCAGCGGAATCTAGAAAGATCAGCTGATAGCATGAAGACCCATTATGACCTGAAAACTTCCAGGAAGGAATATCAGGTGGGAGACCGGGTCTATCTATACAACTTCCAAAGGAACCAGGCCAAGCAGCGCAAATTTTTGCCTACATGGAAGGGACCCTTTGAGATCATCGACAAGATCTCTCCTGTGGCCTGCAAAATCCACATCCCCAAAGGTCCTTTGGCAGCGGGGGAAGACAAGTGGGTCCACATTAACCAGCTAAAGTGTTGACATCCCAGGCACACTCTGCAACAACTGGAGGAATCCTCTGGAATCCTAGCGGGTACTGTCTCAGACTAATTCAGTTCCAATCATAAAACATACCACATCTAGTCTCTAAAATATTGTGATTTGCATGAAACTGTCTCTTAGTTATACTGTTTTTTTTTCAAAATAAGAATGTAATGTTTCGTGATGATGAAATGCATATGCTGCCCCACTATCTCAACAGTGGTGGAAAAACGTCTATGAGTAGGTATTGCCGCTCTTCCTTTGTCGTCCTAGGAGAAAGAAAACCTGGAGACGGGCCAAGGAGGGCGATCCGGAGACCAGGAACGAAGATTCAATGGGCCCAGTGGACCGCCCAATACTCCCATCAGGACCGGCGAGGAGAACCGATCGATCCGACCGGATGGAGGAAAAGATGCTGAACTGTGCCATTTATCGGAAGAAGAGGAGAACTACATCCCAGATCTTGCGGGTCCCATTAGTGAAGGATCAGATGGCCACCGCAAGAAGGGGGGCTTGTGGGATGTATTTACCCATGCATCCGAGCCATACCTCAAAACTGTGCAGTACTGACATGGAAAACCTCATGATGGCCAGAGCTTCCCAGAAAATGCACAGGGAAATGAATGAAGAATAGGCTGCCATTCATTTTTGCCGATGTTATGGGCACAGAAGGAAACTGCCTAAAACCACCATTGGACTACCCACACAGTAGTCTGAAACCATTGGGAATGGCAATGCTGATTGCCAACTGCAACCTAGAATTGTTGGGAATTCATTTTCTTAAATCCCAAAAATGGGTGCAGTACCAGTACTCACCACTATCCAAAAGCCGGCAGTTTAAAACCACCCTGTGTTTCTCTGAAGGCAGGCTCAAACTGTCTATTTTAAACATTGCAACACATCTAAAAACTCACTGAACACCAGCAGACATTTGGCAGAATGGAGTTTTGTGTGCTTACAAAATCTGGGAAATGAAGAGCCCAAAACAATGCTTATAACAAAACTGCTATGGAGTCAGCAGTTTAAGTTGCACTGGATTTAAAGACACTAAAATCGAAAATGTTTAGATTAAATGAGTGACCTATGTTTGGTGTCACATGCCTTTGTAACTTTTGAAATGTCATAGTTTTGCACTTAGAATCAGCATTCTAGCTGCATATGTGAAAATGTTTAGTTTTATTTGAATGCAGAAACTGGGGAACAAAAAGTGACATTTTATCTGAAACCTGGCTTAAGGAACTGAATTCTGCCTGGCAACTACCCCCATCAGGAGTGAAACTTGAGTCACAGCTGTGTTCCCAGGCCTAGCTGCCCTTTTGCTGCTCACACTAAGGATATGCCATCTATCTGATAATTGAATTACCTGTGCTCTGCAGGAAAGTGAACAAAGCCCTGTCCTGGCTCAGGCAAAGGTTTTATTGGCAGGAGTCGTAAATGGTCGTAAAAAGTGGCTTCCTCCTGAGGAAAGGGGAGGGGCACTGCCTGTGAGAGCAAGCTGGCTTGGCAGAACTGGAAAAACCAGAAATTCAACCTTGTGCTGAGGGTAAACCACACCCCTTTGGAGCCAGAACATAACTCTAAAAAGATGAATAACTCATAGAGCAGACATGTGAAAATTTTATAAATGACACCATAATTCTTGTGATTTTTATGCCCACATTTTAAGAGGTTTTTAGAACCGGTGGCGTGTTCAGGGGGGTTTTAGCGGAAAAGTGGATATTACTCTAAATGTATGCATGTTAAAAATCTGAAACTTTATCAGTTAATGTCCATATTCCCTGCGCACATGTATGTAAAGTTGGGTCAATGTCAGAAATTGAAAAATCAGTTAAAAAGTGAAATATCTGCCATTTCTGAATGCAAGCTCTTAGAAACAGCAGATTTGGACAGAGACATGGCTAAATTCAGCCACACCATGTATATGTAATTTCAAGCAACTGTGTAACTGTGAAATATGTCTTTTATTATCAAATATAGAATATGTGCAATCTGACAGAGGAGTGTCCTATCTGCAAGCCATAAAATGACATCCCTCTGACTCACAGTTCATTCCCCAATCAAATGATAAATGGAAGTTTGACCAATTAGAAGCTGAGAGAGAGGTAGGGTCAGTGATGCTAGAACACACCCACATTCTAAACACATAAAAGCAGACAGACAGGACAGATAGGGACCTTCAATTCCATCTGCAGCGGGACGCTCTGCCGGAAAAATCCATACTTTACCTCTATCAAACCTCCAGAGAGCCAAACTAGAGACTTCAATCTATCCAGAACTAGAGACCCAGACCAGAGATCCAGAAAGAGAGAGACCCAGACCAGCAGAGAGAGCTGACCCAGATCACTGTGAAGTGCAGAGGCCAGACCAGACCAGACCAGAGTCCAGTTTAAAACCCTGACCAGATCCGTGACGAGGCCCATTTAATTCAAGAATATAGTGTGAGTACATAGTAAAACTGTGTAGAACCCATCTCTTAGTTAAAATAATATAATTCAATCCATTTTTAACCTAAGTAGAACTACAGCTTAGCAATTGTGTTATCCTGCCATCATTTTTAAAGCTGAAAAAGTGTGCGTTTAAAATTTCAAATCTGAAAAACGACCTTTATTCAATCGTTCATATCTCCGCAACCGTTTGTGCTAGAGACTTGCAGTAACTTTCATTTTGAAGCTGAGATCCTAGGCTTTCCTAGAGATAGTCCTTGTGGTTCCTCTGTAATAGCGCTCGGCGCATCCGCGAATTTTGCCGCGATTTGCAAATTTCTCCACATGTAAAATCAGCTGCTGCTTGCCTTCCATTTGCCAGAAATTCGTTTAACCTGTTAACTATCCCGGCCTCATTGCTAGTGTGAGCCTGGACTAATATTAACTAGATACCACTCACCCTGAACCTCTGAAAGGGAATTAAAAAGCATTTCCAGCATATTTCTCATCCATTGCTAGCACATATCAAAGCATTTGGGCCTGTGTTTTCAAAACTCCTATCTGTTTTCTGTAAGCTTGCTGGGATTGAACTGAATCACATTTGATTGCATTTCTGAGAACTGTGTGCTTCCTTCCATTTCCTTGCATTGCATCAAGGGGGGGAGGGGATTGCCAGAGAAAAGTGATTACCTTGTTTGTTGAAATCATATTGAGTATTTTCTGTACGGCATTTCATTCCACATTGCATCCATTTGAAACCATAAAAGTATTGTTGCTACCTTATCCATTTCATGTCAACTCCTTAGTGATTATCAAGAAGCGTGTTAGTGCCAGATTCTCCGTTGTTAATATTTATCATATTAGATTAAGTGTGCTATTCAATTATTAATTTATTATAAAGTGTGATATATATATATTTTAAATTATCAAATAAATCTTTTAAACTTGCAAAACAGAACTACTTCTTGGCTCAGTGGGGTCAGGGGGATTCCAAGAGAGGGGTGTTATATAGGGGTAGTCATCCAGAACGCATGAACTGGACATAAAGATATATCAATAAGGGTTTTCATTCAGTATTCTAGACTAGGCGTTGACTTGGCTGTAGTGCTGAATTGAATCCTCTTACATACTAGGCCACGTCCGCTCTGAACTTGAACACAAGCCACCATAGACAACATAGATGACTAGCAGTTTGGACAGGGCTGCTCACTTTAGCAAACAACGGCCTGGAAGGCTCACCAAAGCAATGACAGTGGTTATGATTAATTCAGAGGCGTATATCTATACTTCTTTAGTTTTGGCTGTTAGGTTTAAACCAGAACTCTTGCACTGGAACACAGATCAGATGGGGATGGAAGGTGAGGTGAGGTGGGACACAGAGCCTATGGGTGCGTTTGGTCATTTACAAACTGACTATCCCTTGCCTTGTTAACAGCATTCCCACCAACAACCTGCCTCTCCCGGACTAAACATACCCTCCTGGGAACTCTTTTAGCAAGATCTATTACAAAGTAACACCGACCTTTGTGCTGTATAGGCACTGCCAGTGTTATATCTATGTATGTGTTTGTGTGTTTAATGACTTAAACATTGTTAGGAGATTTTGTTTTACACCAGGAGCTCATTAACAGAGGCATGTGTCTGTAGCCTTTTCACTTATAATCAATATTTATATTGTGCATCTGCTCATTGCAGGGGAGTGCTGTCTAAAACAAGCTATCACAAAACCAACAGTTTTGGCTTGTGTAAAGGTATTTGACAGACATTTGCCAGGCAGTGCCTTCATATGCCCAGGTACTCACACCAGTGTCCATCTGTTCCCATCTCATGGTCAGCTGGTAGCCTTGTGGAAGTGCTTGACACATACCTATTCCAAGACTACTCAAAGGCACAAGCTGTTGGCTTTGCCAATGCATATTGTTTTCAGTAGGTGAAAGCGGATATGGCCAGATGTGGGTGCCTTGCTTGCTATACCTAGTGAATAAAGCTGCACCTCACTCTTAGCCTAACAAGGCCCTACCTGAACATGTCAAGATTAGAATGACAAGTATGGCCCAGTTTCTGATCTCCTTCTCATGTGTACTTATCACTGGGATTATGACCATAATAGAACGTATTTGTGTCTGTGTGGAATCCTGGCCTGCCCTGTCAGTACTTTTCATGATTCAAACTGATAAGTACTAACTTAATAGTTACTCAAACAGTATGAGGTTATCAACAGAGTTTGTATGCAAACAGAATACATCATGTTCATTGTGGGTTGTGTTTAGAAGGTATTATGTGCTGCCTGTTTAGGCAGTGCTGTAAATGGACATTATTTACTGTGGGATCCCACCAGTGGCATGGGAGAAAGGGAGCGGGACATGAGGATTGTTTCCACCCCCCAATAAACATTTAACTCGCAGAAGATTAATCATCAATAACTGGAAAATAACAGGAGAGGTGTGTTTCCGATAATGTTGCTGGTAAAGTTTAAAAGAGGCACATCTTTAAACCTAAAATGAAATATTGAAATATTATCTGCAGAGTGCAATCAAATGTGGATTTAACAGTCAGACAAGGGTCTAATGTTCACGGGAGCCACCATGCTCTGCGTCTCTACCTTGAAAAACAAACAGCCAAGACTGCAGAGACCCTCTCTGTGATGTCTTATCTTTTAATGTGTCTCAGCAGCAGGTTATTTACATCAGTAAGTGAGTAGAGATGGAACAGGTAACTGGCAGTGACCATTGCTGTGGTACTTTTTTCTTTAATTGATGTAAGGTTTAATAAGTGTTGGGATGGAAATGAGTATATCCCACCCCCCTAAGCGCTTTCAGGTGAGGCAAATCCCCTATGAGATAGTGTAGTGTATAAGGGGGGAGAGAACCGCACTATGAAACTCAGCCATTTTGTAGTATGACAAAAGCACAGGCTTGCATAACCGTGCTGTACCAGCCAAGCTCCATGGAAAGAGCTCACAAGGCCCAACATCATTAAGACAGAATAAACCCACGCCGCCGGTTCTCACAGAAGTCAACTTCCCCCCATGTCTTTCACTGTTGCAAACATTTAGTATCTTTCGGAGAAATGCGCCCTGCAAGAGTGTGAGACAACAGCACGCTCCACGCAGCGTCCATTCATCACCACTAAGCTGCCAGCAGGCATCTAACACCCACCCAGCCAGCCCAAAGCCAACCTCACACCACTGACCCAACCCCCACACCTCTGCATTCTTGGATAAGCAAAAGACACCCCTGACCCAGCACAAATCAAGTGTCCATAAAAATCTGAGCATACGAGAGACTGTTCCACCCCCAAGTATGAAATACATCCTTTGTAGCACGAGGTACAGGGAGTGATAAATTATAGATCAAACCCAGGGTGGCGACCTTGAGTGCAAGAGACGTGGTATCAACGAAGCACAGAATGTGTGGGTCGTGTGGCTGTATTTTATCCTCCCTTCCCCCTGGCACCACTCCCCGAGCCACCCAGGTGCATGCCTCAGTGATGTAGTAGTAGGCTAGCATGCTAGTTTAGAAGCAACACTGTATTTCATGAGCGGCCCGACCTTCACCGGACTACAAGATGAGCCCAGCTGACCCACGTGGATCTTGATTGACGGTGTAGAAATCAACCAATTTTAGCCTGGCATACTCTATGGAGCAGGCCCATGTATATGGTCTTACCAATCAGTGGAGCCAGTTTTTACTGTATGTGATGATGCTACACAGCCTTTTAAGCTTCTGCTTGTACTCAGATTAACTTGAACATTCTCATGCAGCAGAGTCCTTTGCTGATATTTGTAATCTGTAATATTAAACATTGTTATCCTTGCAAAGCTATCTCTGTGCTTATTTCCCTAGACGGTTGTATTCACTTTGTTGTGCGCGTAAAAAGGAATTTGCCTACATAAGCTATTTAAGTGTGATTGTTGGGTGATTAGAAATGATGGGGTACACAACAAGCTATGTGAAACAATGACCTTGTCATGCATTTAATTTCACTTTGTGTCTTTGAGTTTTTTTGTAAATTCTCATTAATTTGCCTGCTGGACCGTGTAGGTTCCCATTCAGGATGGTGGAAATAAAGCTACAATCATAGGGGGGGTCATTTTCTAAGTCAAGCAGAGTGGAAGAACTGGTGCTAAAAGCATTTCCCGCCACATTTTTATGTGCTGCATGATTTTGTCATGATTTGGCAGGTGAAGTTGGAGAGCAGAGTGGATTTTTATGCCAGTGGAAAACCAATATATTACTATGAAAACCGCCTGACTTTTACACCCGGTAAAAGTAGGCAGATTACAAAAGAATCTATTGTAGATGGCTCCAACAATCGTTAATTGTTTGAGAGATTCACACTTTTCCAGACATGTAATGGAAAAGTGAAGAGCAAAGGCAATTTTGCCTGTGTTTTAATATTTACTTTTGCAGTACTTGGAAACAATTAAAGGGGTAGTTCAGTCAGAAATGTTATTGGCCCAATCGATCGGGCATGTATTTTAGAGAATGCATCAATTGTTCTGAAAATAATGTGCAATGTAACTTACCCAAGTCTTTCTCATTTTAAGTCATGCGAAAACGACGGGTCGGGTACCACCATCGTGTGCTAATCTTATCCGTTGATCCATCACCCTAAATTCAAGTGCCCTCGCGGCACTAATTCAGATAACCTGCCCCTAATGCTGACATCACTAGACACTCACTTCCCATTGCGCACATAGGACGTTGACATGAGATGTTCATTGGGGTTGTGAAATCTATTGACGTGTATCCATGGAAATGCCAAGACGCCACGTACCTTGACAAGTGCAAACAAACCCTTTCTGATCACACAACATTGGAGTTTCTTTTTCCTTTGCGCCAGCGTATTTAATTTCTAGCTTCTCTGAATTGCTTCTGCTCTTTTCAGCTATCTGCCAAGTACAACACACTGAGAACCAGTACTTATACTGCCTAAAATGAACTAAGTAGTTGCTTTTCATTTCTTACATTACAGACAAATGTCTTTATGAAACCATTTTTAAACATCTGTCCTTACAAACATTTAAAGTTTGAGCCTATTAAAGAGAAAGTGCACTCAAAACTTTTATTGTCCTGATTGTTTGGGGTTGTGATTTTCAGCATACTGTGATCGATTGTGAAATACTTTCCTATGCATCTTACCTTCGTTTTCCTCACTTTTACACATGCAAAAACAAGGGGTTGGGAGTGGCCATCTTGTGATAATCTTATCCGTTGCTGCATTGCCCTAACAATGAGTCCCCACGCAGCACTAAATCATATCACCCGCCCCTGAAGCTGACATCAATATTACAAACAATATGCTCCACCTATTTTCATGATGTTAGTGGGCAGCGTAGACAAACGCGCCCAGTCATCACCCACGTCATAACAGCAGTTAACGCAGAACCCGGAAGATCAACACACACATCCTCTCACAGCATGTCCCAAATCGGATTTACAACCAATAATTTTAAAGAAAACCTCATTAATCTGATAAATAAAAGTACTTGCGAAATTGCAAAGAATGCTCCAAAAACCGCTTTATCAAGATTGACTGATTGCGATGAACGACCAATAGTTGTGTGTCCTTAGGCTCCAGTGGCAAAAGTTTAAAATGACGCACATGGTGTTCCTCTCGGGTGAAGATGTGGATTCGACGTATCAGCTTCTTGCTACACTGTAAACGATGACAGGTTGCTCCTTGTCGCTGGTACCGCCAAAGGGCATATCGGTCCCGGTCGATCGTCCCACGTGAGAGCAATGCAAATCGAGGCATTTAATGTATCTGACATTGTTGATTGAAGAAGCCATCCCACAGCAGCTGAAAACTATGGCATTCACAGAACGGTACAATATATCTGGGTAGATAACAGAAAAAAATATATTCTAGTATCCGTTCTTTATTCAAATTCATCCTGTAATTCTGCACCGAATGAAACCGAATAACGTACACAAACCACACAAAATTAACCCACACAGACAACATGGGGGACTATTTTAGACTACGATGTGCATTAAATGTTAGCGCTGAGAAGTCGGCATAGCTCCGAAAGGTATGGATAAACTGACTCAGAAATGGGACAACAGACAGATAATATTCCCAGATCCGTTACAATGCCATCTATCGAAAAGTAAACCAAGTACCCTTGGAAAATGTTCTGCCCCCCCGCCCTTTCAATAGTGCAAATTTGATTGCACACCCCGATATTCCATGGGACAAAGTGGTTTAGATATCACAAGCCTGCATACAGGTTGTGGTTTTGGGTCGTCTGAGTAATTGTCACAATATGCTCCAACGAACAACCTATACCAATGTCAGTTATCAATAATGGCCAAAAACCCAAACCTTTACTCATTCCTACTTAAACTAAACACAAATAACAATTATTAGTAGACTCATAAAGAAACCGCAAATTACGCACTTGGTTTACGGAACAACGTATTCTGTCCACTATTTACATCAAATGGCATTTTTGAACGTCGCTGAATTCTCCCATATGCAAACAGAACAATTTCCCCTTTTTTAATCGCAAAAATATTATGGATAGTTCAACTTACATTATGTTCAGTAGTTCCATTCTCTTGGTGTAATGTGCAGTGTCCGCTCTGAACAACGGTTTGCATAAATTGAAACTAAATGTTCCAATGTCCACTCTCAACACAGTAAATGCGATCATTTTTGTGGGTATTCCACAGCTTCTGTCGTTCTAGCCTGGTGACTGCTCTCTTTAGTCCAAAGTCACATAACAATTGAAACTTGTTTACAGCGTGTATGTTTGGTAGGTTTCGTTTTTGTGAAAGAATGGCACAATATTAAAATATACCAGACAAGATGCAATAGTATGAACTGATTAATTTCTTCTATCTCCCACAAGCTTCAACCCACGAAGTGACCTTCACTCCGTGGAGCAATGAGCACAGCTGATCAACGTGGCATTCGAAAAACACAAAAAAAACCTGAATTGTCGTCTGGCATCCACCAATGCTGCGCGATCTTGAATACTGTCTCACCCATCACTAGTGCGGATTATGAACCTATATGTGATGTCATTCATAATGCTGTTGCCTTTCCATAGGCAAAAGCAATAAATCTGGAGTCTCAACGTTCACGAAGAGCAGCTACCTTTGAGGATTATTTTTTAATTTCGGAATAAAGTTAACCTTGTTAAACCCTGTAACCTATCTCTTTGTTTCTTTCATGAGAGGTTTGTATTCATTAGGTTGTGAGCGTAACATGGGACAGCCGTTCACACTATCTATCCCACCTGAGGCAGCCCTGTCTAAGTTCAAGCGAGACAGGTCACATTGCTTGCCCATAACAGGGTAATTGTATTCATGACCCGACTAGGCCTTGTGTCAATCGGCCGTGCGTGGGCATAGGGTAAGCGCCGATGAGCGTTAGACAATTTTTAAAAATCATCCCCTGATTTTCAAATGCGGATCCTGGGAAAACTGTAGCCCTGTGCTCAACATTGAAGTCACGCAATCACCACGGTCAAGAGAAAACACGTATCTTCTTGGGAAGGCTGTAGCAAGTCAGGAAGGGGCCTGAGGCGATGAAGAATTGGTTCCCACTATTCCAGTAGGGTGTGCCCTTGGTGGCAGATCAGTTTTCAAAATCTGAAAACAGCCACTGAGTGCAGGCCAACGCAGCCAACATAGAGTTCCTTTGGAAGACGCTATCCGTTGTACTGTGAATCGCAGCAAGAAATCACATAGTCTACAATAGGCACGGTATAAAACTATGAATTGTATTCGAGGAGAGTTGGACCTTGCGGTGTAATATTCAATGACCGTTGCTTTTCAGTTCACAGAGCAGGGGAAGCCATGACTTCAAATTAGTTTTTGACCACAGTTACACTGAAGGTAAGTAAAACCGATACTACAAGGCACTGAAAGCCTTGTGTAACCTAGGATTCCTTTTGTGTCTATCCAAAACAGACCATGATATCATATGATGATATGATATGCTATTTATAACACACATATGCACAAGTGCTTCAAGGCACGATGAGACAAGGGTGGGGAGACAGAGGGAAGACAGAGACAAACATCTTACTATGCCAGGTGACATTGAGATCGCGAAAGTGCAAAAGGAAGGGGGGAGGGTAAAAGTGCCGGGGGCAAGGGAGAGGGGGCAGTGGAGTGCATAGGATAAACAGTCAAAATAAATAAAGGAAGACAATAAATAAAAAGCGTGGCGAGCAGGTGAAAAGTGCAAGGGTAAGTGTCAAATGCTGGTAGGGGGAGTAGGGATACAGAAACAGTCCCCGAGTGCAAGTGTTGCCAGGGGGGCAGTGCAGGAGGGCAACTGGCGGGGGAGGGGACTTGGGCCTGAGTTCAAAGGTTAGCCAGGTCAGACTGTATCCTGGCAACCAGAACAGTTTCAGTCAGCAGATCAGCAGGGGATAGGAGGAGAAAAAACATATAGAGATAGAGAGGAAGGACCCAAGTTGGAACAGGGAGGGTCGATTAGAAAGGAAAGAAGTCATCCAAGCCAGGGCATGATCAGTGATACCCTGGTTATCACAGAGATGGTTGAGCAGGATGGTAGGGTTCACCATGTCAAAGGCAGAGTAGCGATTGTGTAAGATGAGGACACAGGGGGTGAAGGAATCAAAGTTGGAGAGCACGTCCTCGGGGATGTTCAGGAGACCAGTTTTCTGTGAGTCCAGAGGAAGTACACAAAGCATCCGGTTGGATGTTAAAGTCTCCAAGAAGGAGAATTTCACAACGAGAACGACTACTTTTTCATTAAGAGGTATTAAGTAAACATTAATGATGACCTTGGACAGAGTGGAAGGAGGCCAAGAGGGCCTCCCACCGAGTGCCACCATTAATGGGAGAAGAAGAGGAAGGAGAGAGCACAGAGACCACATGTAGAGTCCATAGGTATGGCGAGGGAACGACAAAGAGGATGTTGGTGAGGATTTGCCTCGAGGTAGCACAGGTATAGGTATCAGCGATAGGGAGGCCTGGGTTGGAGACCAGGATGTCCTTCGTAACCGTATTCCTACCAGATTTAGTGAGAAGAGCAGGGTAGACGATAGAGAAACAGTTACAAAAGATAGGAGAGACAGAGAGCACCATGGAGTTGGTAGGCAGACAGAAATAAAATAAAATATCAATATCAATTCTTCCATTGCTCTTGTACACAAATGTTTCAGAGCGCGACAAGGCAAGGGAGGGGAACAGGGGAGAACAAAATAATAATCATACTAGGCCCAGTGACATTGAGAACACGCAAGTGCATGGGAGAGGGAGAGGGGAAAAGTGCATGGAAGGGGGGAGAAATGGAAAGTGCGAAGCAAAGAAGAAACAGAGAAATAATAATTAATAAATAATAAAGGCAACAAACAGTGGTAGTGCAGCCAGCAAGTGGCAAGTGCTGGGTTTAAGGGTGCAGACAGGGTAGGTCTGATAAGTGCAGGAAGAAAAAGGGGTGGGAACTGTATGGGTACAGATACAGACCCCAGTGCAAGGGGTGGCTTAGAGGCAGTGCGGGAGGGTGGGAGGGTGAGCAGGTACCTGGGCCCAGAGGACAGAGGGTGGCCAGGTGCACAGTGCCAAGAGAGAATAGATCAGCAGGGGAGAGGGGGAGAGAAGGCATAAGAAAAGTGGAAGGTCTTGAGGTGCTTCCGGAACCGGAGATGGTTCTCCTCAGGTTTTACAGTGGCAGGGAGGCTTTTCCAGAGGGAGGCCCCAGCCAGAGACAGGGATCTACCCCCAGCTCGTTTCTTTGAAGAACGACTGACTCTGAGGGAGTTGGAGGTAGAGGAGCTCGAGAGGGGAAGTATTTTTGCAGAGGGATAGCTGAAGGTATGTTGGACCCAGGCCCCAGAACGCCTTGTGAACAATGCAGAGGGTTTTGAATGTAATCCTTACATCCACTGGGAGCCAATGGAGAGAATTCAGAGCTGAAGAGATACGATCCCAGGGCTTGAAGCCAAGGACAAGTCTTGCAGTCCTGTTCTGGATTAGTTGCAGAGGGCAGAGAGCAGAGGCAGGTACATTTAGAAAGAGGCTGTTACAATAGTCCAACCTAGAGAGAAGCAGAGCTTGGGAGACCATGAGCTTCTGGGGGGAAGGAGAGGAAATGCAGAGTACCTCTGAGAAGGTGCAGTAAGAAGTTTGACTTTTTAGAAACATCAGCGATGTGGGCAGAGAAGGAAAGTGTGGAGTCAAAGATGACCATGAAGTTCTTAGCCTTGCAAGTGGGGACAGGAGGAGGGCCAAAGGAGGCCGGCTAGAGAGTGAGGGGAAAGGATGGTGAAGGTGTGCCCATGAGGAGGATCTCTGTATTGCTGGCATTCAGGCAAAGATCATTGGCGGCACACCAATCTTGAATGGCAGTTAGACAATCAGAGATGAGAGAGGGAGAGGAGGTGGCCGAGGGCAGCCTGCAAATGAGTTGAGTGTCATCAGCGTAGTACTGAAAAATTTGAACAGAAAATGGCAATGCAGTGGGCGAGAGTTGCCAGGTATTGGTTGAAAAGCCCCCTGGGTAACACCACAGGTAGAGAGGAAGGTAGATGATAGGAACGACCCAAGTTGGACCTGAGAGGGTCGATCAGAGAGGAAAGAAGTCAGCCAGGCCAGAGCCTGATCAGTGATACCCAAGTTATCTCAGAGATGGTTGAGCAGGATGGTATGGTTGACTGTGTCGAAGGCAGAGAGAGATCGGGTAGGATGAGGACAGAGGGAATGTTAGAGGCAAGGTTGGAGAGCAGATCTTCACGGATGTTCAGGATAGTAGTTTCTGTGCTTCTGGTAGCTCTGAAGCCAGACTGGTGGTCATGGAGACAGCCAACGGAATTGGAAAGAAGGTTAAGCTGAGAGATGGACAGCTTTTCCAGGAGTTTGCCCAGAAAGGGAGTAATGGAAATTGGGCGATAGTTAGCCCGACGAGAAGGATCACCTGTGGGTTTCTTGAGAAGAGGATGCACAGGGGAGGGGAGAATCCTGAGGCAAAGGAGTGGTTGCAAAAATCAGCAAGGGCCCGAGTGATTAGTGTCAATGTGGTCCTTGATGGTTTTAGAGCAACATAGATGAATCTGTTTTGATGAGGCTTTCATCGATCTGACTTGTCTAGTGACCTCATCAAGGGAGAAAAGAGAAAGAACGAGAAGGAAGGTGAAGGGTGGCTGAAGGAGGGTCAGCAAGCACAGACGGAGAGGAGAGAGCAGGCGGAGGGTGGAGAGGGATGTCCTGTTTTTTTTAGATAGTGTGAGAGGCAAGGGCATTGCAAAGAGCCTTTGAGGCAACAGGAGGGGTAGAGACTGCAGCAGGGTTGGCCAGCTCCTTGCAGATTTTAAAGAGTTTGGCGGAGTTGTTAGATGCTGTAGTGACAGAAGCTTGAATGTGGACTCTCTTCTTGGTGAGGATAGGGAGTCGGTGTTGCCTTTGGATCAGGCGACAGACCAGTTTTTCAGAGGATGAAAAAGAAGCCCTCCATTTCCTCTCAGCCACCCTACACTTACGTTTAAGTGTAGCTAGGTCGGAGTCATACCAGGAATTGCACTTGGCTTTGGACTTCAAACGGATCCTCATGACAGGGGCAAGAGCATCAAGAGTATCAGAAACTGAAGAGTAGAGCTGAGACAGGGCTGTGTCAGGATGTGAGACAGTCATAAAACCAGTAGGTCAGGGACCCTCTTTTTGGTGACGTAGGGCCTAACTCATACAGGTCAATTTCTTTACCAAAGACTTAAAAGAAATTGACCTGTATGGTACCAAATGGCAGTATCGCAATTTCACCAATTGTAGAACTAAATGGTCAGTTTACGGAATAAAATGCCCTTGTGGGCTCATATATATTGGCAAGTGCAAACGAGAAATTCGCCAGTGCATTTGCGAACACAGTTCCTTCCGAAGAAATGCCATTGAAGACAAACCAATGGTTTCCCATTTTAAGACCCTCAAACACAAACATACAGACCTTTTATGGTTTGTTATACAAACAGTAAACAATCTGTTTAGAGGTGGGGATAGAGACCTGCAACTCAAGAAACTAGAGCAAAAATGGATTTATCGGTTGGACTCCGTTAGGAAGGGTTTTAACGTGGCCATTGAATGGAGCCTCTTTTTTCATTAAAAAAGCCTTGACTACATCCTGTCACATTTGAGCTACCATTGTTCGCCCACACAAAGTTATTCCCATACTACGCTCTGATATATTACACCAGCTATCCAAGTGATGCAACATGATACACCTGGATTCACCTTGACCACTGTTTACTATATTGTTCTATGAAATTTGCACATATAAAATACTGCTGTCTATGAAATCTGTGCATGAAACTTGTACACAAAACTGCTTGCACTATATATATATATATATATATATATATGTTTCTTACCGCATGGACATAATCACAACATGTGTTTTCATGGAATAGTTTGTAATATGCTGTCGGACAAACTTTGCCCTTTTTGTTGACTTATGACTGTGATTTCTCTGCCTTATGTGATCTACATCAAATTACACTATACATGCTTTAACATCGGCCCACCAAGCACACTAGTCTTTTCAGTTCTTTTGACGTTCTATCTCCGTGCCTTTAACCTTGAGCACTCGAATTACTCAGTCATTTCATCCTATTTCAGATTCATAAATGTTATCTACCTACACTGAAAACCAACTTAATTTTTAACGTATGCAGTTAAACCATACTTTCTGCTGCTGTGTTTTTTCAATAGCTAGCATGTGTAATACATTGTATACATATTATCCATTAGGACAAACCAGCCCTTGGAATGTTTTGTGATGACCATCCATCAGAGAAAATACTAAAATAGACGCCCAGTGATCAGCACATGATACAAAGTGATTTGGGGTAAGTTATCCTATTTCAGATTCATGAATTGCTCTCATGGCCCCTGTCACGTTTTTCAGAATTAGTTCTGTATTTGAACAGAACACCAACTTCCACACCCTCTCAACTCGGGTATTCCACCTGCACATGTGTAAGAACACAACACAGCGCTCCCCAAGCGTCCCAGGTTGCCATAGCAACTCATTCCTTTGGAACGTCCGTGGCACCCATTGCACGTGCGCGAAGGATTCACACTACTGGCTCCAGCGTTCGTACAATTCGCGTGGTAAGCACTTTTCCCGAATTTATAACGAAATTCTGATTGAACTACTGTGTGGTCACTTTAGGAGTTCCAACCCCCAGCATTCGTGCTACGATCTGTGTTAATAATAGCACAGCTGTAACATATCGCCCTGAAACGAAGCGCAAGCAGTTTCCTGCACCGCTCTTTCAGCGCTCCAACAACGTGTAAACCATCTACCTACACTGAAAGCCAACTTAAGTTTTAACGTATGCAGTTAAATTATACTTTCTGCTGCTGTTTTTTCAATAGCCAGCAGCATGTGTAACACATTGTATACATATTATCCATTAGGACAAACCAGCCTGTGGAATGTTTTGTGATGACCATCCATCAAAGAAAATACTAAAATAGACGCCCGGTGTTATACTAACATACTCCATTTTATATAATATATAAAAAACATTTTTTTATATATTATATATACTCTCTATATGTTCTGAATAGCTATTACCCGCCCAGTCCCACACCGGAAGATTAGGTTCAGACGCACCTACCAATCCAAACTATACTCAATAGGACACAGTTGGATCAGCGCAACATTACCAAAGTGAGTTGGCCCACGAGGAACCATCAACATCCCAATCCACAGGTATACACTGTAACAGAACCATAAGCACCTGAATCAGGATACAGACCCCACTAACCCAATCCTCAATCTTCCACATACTTAAACCCACATAAACCACACAACCACCTCTCTCCCAGCAATCCGCACGCACTTTACCACACCACATCAACAACACATAAACTTCACCCACAGCACTCGAGGCCTTCGCCCGATCCGATACTAGCACTAAAGCCCAGCACTCGGTGTATACCGAGCTGAAGCTGCCAACAGCACACCACCTCTCCCACTCTCCTTCGCCCCCTCTTCCCAACTAGCCCTACCCACCCTCCCTGTTTGCAGATTCGCCAGAGCACCTGGGGACCAATTCCGTTGGTGACAGTGTGCTATACAAGTACCGCTAGCATAACATAACATTACAGTGTGTACACTCTATTTTTATAGTGTCTCCCTGTGAACAACACCAAACTACATGCAGACCCATGCGTAATTGAACACCTGTCTCCATCTTGGACAACAAAGATAGGTACTTTAAACTTTTCCAGTGTTTTGACTCATCCTTAGCTTTGTAGACTCCCCAAAGGTGTACTCATACTATTTATTGTGACCTGACTCTTCAAAAGAATTTTGTTTGTATTTTCAAGCCTGCAAGAGCAAGACACGACCTGATCGATTCGACACCGCCGCGTCTAGCCCTCTGGCGCCCACTATCCATTACCTCATGGTACGTTCACACCCCTTCTTCCTCTGTTTTTATCTTTGGGACTATTCTAACATGGAGGCACACACACTTACCCGCCTCTGTTTTATATTGTTATTTAGACTAATGGTTGACTGGCAAAGTATTCGCCCCTCCCACCCAACTTTGATATGCATCATTTTTGCAAGTGCTGATGACAGTTTGGAACTTTTCGATGATTCAGGCAATTAGATGACTACAGCCTAGAAAAAAACTATCTCCGAACTAGAAGCACAAATCACAGCGTCAACAGTTTTTTGAGATGGGCTATGCACTAATTCCAAGCCCACAAAACATCCTTTATGTATCAAATACCATGACAAATTGTAAATTGATTTCGATAATCTCTATGCACATACTGTGTTTTTGTTGTTATGCCTCACTGTCACCATTTTGTCACATTTTTAGAATACATTTTGTTTTAACCATATGTGTGCTATTCTAGTGTAATCTAATTAAGTTACACTAGTTCTCATTTGTGTCAACGTTTACCCAGCGCCTAAGGGAGGATGTGAGACAGCCAGAGGTGGAGGTGGAGGGGGAGAGGGGAGAAGGTGGCGGTGAAAGCCTCAACTGACACACGGTTCATGGGCCGGATGTCCGAGAAGGTAGGTGGCAGTGTTAGGGTAGGCTTGGCTTGGGGGGAAGAGAGGAAGAGATGAGAGCAGGGGAGGGAATGATAGCTCCAGGAGAGAGGAGTGGTCAGAGGGATGGAGAGGGGGAGGTCAGAGGAGATCAAGACATCGAGTGTGTGCCCTGCAGAGTGAGTCAGGATAGACAGGGAGAGGGCGTTGCAGAGGTCACAGAAGAGTACAGAGGAGGAACAAGGACAGTCTAAATGGATATTGAGGTCACCGAGGAGGAGGAGTTGAGTGGTAGAGGCCAGGAGGGAGGAGGAGATGTCTGCCCACTCAGAGAGAAATTAGGTGATTTCACCTAAGAAGAGGAATGATGGTGGAGGGGGCTGGGAAAAACACAAGGGAAGGACACAAGGAGAGGCGCATGCAAAGCAAAACACAAAGGGCCTCATTACGAGTCAGCCGGTCCGGAAAGAACGGTGGTGGTAAATCCACCACCACCGTTTTTCCGGACCGGCTGATCTCGAGTTCTACAGGCGGGAGGTGTCACTCCCGCCAGGTCTGACCTGGCGGGTTTAACACCACCCGCCTGCAGGTGGACATGGAAACACCGGCACTATTACAACATGGTGCCGGTGTTTCCACTTTCCCACTCCCATGGAGTCCTATGGGACTGGGCCCTGTGAACAAACTCACCAGTAAGAATTGCCCGGCTCTCGGGGCTGCCAATCTTGTTTTTTGTTCTTACTGTGCACGTCCTGCGCGTTGATATCCCTTTTCCTCCCCCTGCAGCCCCTTCCTGGTCCCACTCCTCCCTCCCAGCACGACCCCCTTCCTGGTCCCACTCCTACCTCCCAGCACGACCCCACCAATTGGCTGCCCATCTGGTCTTAACTGACCATCCCTGGCAACCCCCTGCCTGGCAGACCTCTCGGCAAAGGGCCCCTAGGCTAATGGCGGCTTCCATCGAGGCGGCTCCTGGCTGTGTCTACAGGTGTCCGCAAGGGGCGCCAGTTGCCAGTCATCACCCTCTGACTTCCCTGCTTTACCCCCTTCCACCTACAGGTGTTTTACCCCCCCTGTTGTTTAATTTGCACTGTATCAGAACTTAAAAATTGCATTGTGAAGCCTAGGCCTTTCTCCCTCTATTCAGAATTCTCAAACTTGGGTGGTTTTCTCCCGCTGTTGTTTAATTTGCACTGTTTCAGTACTTAAAATTGCATTGTGAAACCTAGACCTTTCTCCCTCTATTCAGGATTCTCAAACTTAGTGGGTTTTTTCCCCCTGTTGTTTAATTTGCACTGTAACAGTACTTAAAACTGCATTGTGAAACCTAGGCCTTTCTCTCTCTATTCAGGGTTCTCAAACTTAGGTGGTTTTCCCCCCTTTCTTAAACATGCATTTGGATAGTTCCTTAATCCTGAGTATTGTCGTCTTGTCCTATTGCTCAACTGTCTTGGCTCTCACTGTCTCGTCTGCCTGTACCCTGCCCGGTGTCCTTCCCTAGTGGTCCCCTCTCCCTTCCACCCTCTCTCCTCCCCTTCTACTCTATGGTGCTCTCTGTCTCTCCTATCTTTTGTAACTGCTTCTCTATTGACTATCCTGTCCTCCTCACGAAATCTGGTAAGACAAAGTTTAAAAAGGATATCCTGGTCTCCAACCCGGGCCTCCCTATCGCTGACACCTATACCAGTGCCTTCCTCAAGGGAACTCTCATTGACATCCTCTTTGTCGTTCCCTCGCCAGACCTTTGGACTCTACATATGGTCTCTGTGCTCTCTCCTTTCTCTTCTTCTCCCATTAATGGCAGCACCCAGTGGGATACCCTCCTGGCCTCCTTCCATTCCTCTAAGGTCATCGTTCATGTTTATTCTAATGGGACCGTCCTGGTCCAAGGCCCTCAGGTCAACCTTCACCTCTTTGATAGACGCTTCCCGGACATCATCAATTTCCTTTCTTCTCCTGCTGTCCCCTCTCCCCCCTCCACGGCCTCCTCGCCTACCCCTGCTGCCTCCTCCTCGGCTACCTTGCCCTCTCATTCCCTCTCTGCCCCCCTTTGGGCTCCTTCCACACCTCCACCGGGCGTACCTCTGATCTGTACCCCTCCCCGGAAGTCCTTCAAGGATGGCAACCTTCTCCACATAGCCACTCTTAACTCTCGCTCAACTGTCAAACATTCCTCTGACATTTGCTGCCTTCTGGAAGAACTTGACCTCGATGTCCTCAGTCTCACCGAGATATGGTTCACGGCCGGCTCTGTCACAAGCTTTGACACACTCCTCCCTGACAGCTACAAGATCCTCTCTGCGCCTAGGTCCAACCACTGCGGAGGGGGTGTAGCCCTGATCTTCCTAGAGTGGACTCCTGCCTCTGTTATCCCTATGCAGGCCTACTCCTCTTTTGAATGCCTTGTCTGCAGGCTCTCTCTCTCCCCTAGCCATTCCTTTACTGTGGCTACTATCTATCGGCCACCTGGTTAGATTTCTTCCTTCCTCTCTGAGTGGACGGACCTCTCCTCCTCACTCCTGGCCTCGACCACTCAACTCCTCCTTCTTGGAGACTTCAACATCCAACTGGATGCTCCTGTCCTTCCTCTGGACTCTTTCGCGAAGGGAATGGCTAGGGGTCTTAAGACTGGATCCAGGTTTGACCTCTCTTAAAGGCGTGCCCGATGAGCTTTTTACTTGAAGACTCTCACTGCACCGGCTTGGAAATGCTCTCACTGGCGGGTAGCAATTTTGAAGCTGAAAAGGCCCCCAGTGGACTTAATTATAAGCAATTAAATGAGTCCCTATTCCTGGACATAGACTGGTCTTATGCTAATAAAAGAATTCTGTCCTTTGAACATCTTAGAAAATCTTTTATGCTTAAAATATACAGATGGGACTGGAATCAGAATTATGTACACTTGGCCTCGCTGAAAGGGTATGAGGCGGTTTCCCATGTTATCCACAGATACAGGAAGACTCAGCACTGTCTGATGCTTTGCCCTGATCCTGAGGTGCGTCAATTTATGTTAAGGTTGCGCACCAACCAACTGCAGGTACTCATGGTAGTGGGCCCTCGCTTGGGCATTTTGCCTAAAGATAGGTGTTATCGTATCTGTTGGGATAGTGGGTAACCTAGAAACAACTAGACGTGGTTTGACCCAGTGCCCTCGACTTGGTCCTACATACATGTGTATGCTGGGTGGACGGGTGCATAATTATGAAGCTATTACGAGAGAAGCCTTCTGGGATTATTGTTTAAATTCAGATACCATTGGAATCCAGCTGGCTCTATATAGGGTATGGCTACATGTCAAACGTATGTTACGTAAGCTGATTTATGATAAAGAGCTTGGGGGGACCAAGAGTAAGAAGAGTAAGAATAAGATCAAGAACAAGAAGAGTAGTAGTATTATTATCGGCACCCTGACATTGCTACTGCAAACATTTCTGGGGATGGATGTATAGCACACTCTTTCATTATTATTTTCTGGTATTTTAACACTATTAGCATTGTTAGTATTATGATTATTACATCTGTGACCATCATATTATTTTATGTATGACCATTTGTGTGTAATTGAAGTAGTAATTATTGTATATATTTAGTAGATTGAATGATTTATGTCTATTTTTGTGTAAAGTTTTTTGTTTAAAGGTCAGATTTTGGACTAATTCACAATATAATTATTATTATTATATGATCCATACTAATCTAAAAAAGTGTGACTATGTGATTGGTTATTTAACATCAGGTGGGCAACTAAAAATGACCACTATGAACATCACTAAATACACGATGTCCCATTGGTTCACACAACTATAGGACCTCTAAATATGCAGTCCTCTACATTTGGTTGGCACTCTAACCTCTGTCAGTACTTTTCCATCTACATCTAGCAGCATGCAGGCTGGCCATCCGGGTGCGAGTGAGCTCGCCTTAACTATTGCTTCCCACCAATTAGCCTATCAATCCATCATCACCTCAGTGGTCTACTGTCAATTAGGCTTTGAAGCTCGGCCTTAAGAGTGTTCTTAGCTCTGAGAAATTCATGGAGTGAAAGCACCCTCTGCCCTTGTGCATAGGTGTGACCATCTCGTTTGTCCAACTTCATGCTTCGATGTGACTAGAGAACATGGAATCGAGCTCCTAGTGCATTTAATACTATTTTTAATAGATATCTGACACCTTCCTTGTTATGTCCATGCCTTCTGACCAGGAGTTCTGTTCTTTCACACGATTTGTATACAATGTCATGAAGTGGGAGAATGGGATAACACCCTTCCCCCAATCTCATCCAGACCATGGCCTAGGGGATCACGGCCCAGACACCCCCCACAAGAGGAGTTCATCTACTTACCAGATGACAAAGTACCCTGTTTCAAAAACCTACACATACGAGGAATATGCCCACCAGCCCGCCATACTCAAACCGACGTCTGCAACATGGATCAGCTCGACTAGAACAACAGCCATGAGTATTCACATCGTTAGAGATGCCATGACGACATAGCCAACAGACAAGAACACACGTGCCACCATGCACACTGGTCACTCACACACCAACCCACACGAAGAACATACTCAGTGCTATGACGTAGGGGACTGCCACACCCACGGACATGCATCATTGTTATTTTTCACATAGGCCTTCTACAGCACCGCAGAAATGCAAGACGCCTGAAGAGCTAGTGTATATGCTTGCTGATGCTTCCTCGCTACCTATCCCTATCAAGACGCTACCATGTATATCTAATGCTGCCTATGATGCTTCGTCACCCTGCGATTCCCCATAATATGGATAATGTACTGCCATCTGCGAAGTAGGCCCAAGTAGGCCGCAAGCAAGAGTCCCCTGAACGGAGCCTCGCAAACGAAAACCCTCTCAGAACAAAATACAAGTGCTGACCATGCAGAACGAGCCCCTAACGAGAGCCCACAGCCAAGGCCACGATGTTGCAACTCGCATACCGCACGACCCAGCGTCAAGGTTACACCTGCAGGTGCCAAGCCCTCAGAGACAGAATAAACAATCTAATGCTCATAATTCTGCTCCAGCTACGGTCTCCCCACACATGACCAAGCCGAACTGACAAGACGCCAAGCTTACAAGACGAGAAGCCGCCAGGGTCCCACGTCTGGGACACAGGTTGCAACAACGAAGCGGCAAAGATGGACACCTACAGCGATGGGAAAGACCTGCTCACCAGCCCATAAGCAGACCTGTCCATTGTCCGCACTAACACATAGTTGCACATTGTTGCTAATGTCAGGTACACCGTGAGCATGGAATGGTGGTGGTCCCAGGCTTCGGGGCTCGTGGGAGAACCAATCAGAATATAGGGGGCTTATTACTGACACCATTACTCTTAGCCAATCACCAAGGGTCCCCTTGTAACAATTCCAAAGTAGCAACTGTTAGGAACAGCCCAAGTATACCACCTGACCTGTCCTCCACCACTAATATCGCTCCCTATAGGGGACATATACTAACCCTACCACTCGGGGAACCAATCCGAAGTGGCGATAAGTTTTGTGATGATTTTTCCCAGGTGACGCAAGTAGCATGTCATACTGCTGTAAAAAGGGCCTGCAAAACCCACTAACGATGAGAGCTTCTCCGGATGCATACGGACTAAGTGTATCCCTGCCGTTACTCTAGTAAACAGCAGTAGTTGCCTTGCTCCTTGTGCGTGTGTGTCATACTCCTGGGACATGGGAGGATTTGGGGCCTCCCCAACCCAGAGGTCCGCGGACGGCTGTGCCGGCCCCCCAGGATAATCACCCCGACAGTCCGTTTACTCCAGTTTGATAAGACCTTGGCTTCTTTGGCTCGTCAAGCCTTGTTTGCTGAGATTCACTTTATAATTCAATTTGCTTTTTGACTGCGACATACCTGAAATGAGGCCTTCTTCCTACTGTCCACCACTGCTATAATGCCTAGTGGAAACATCCATCCTTTACTTGTCCATATGCATATATATATTGGCGCTTGCCGCAATCTATTCACTAAAAAGCTAGCCTCCAGATTATTTTGTCTGCTTGTGTTTCTTTTTCATCTGTACATGTGTAAAATGACATAATGGCTTCATCTGTTTCTGTGACATTGGCTTCTTCACCTTGATCCCAAAGTGTCACTTATCCTTGGTACTTTCTTGATGCCTTATAGAATATCTGCATCCTCTAGTCTCTGCATCTCTTCTTGGTACATTAGCTCTGCTCTGTGTGACGTCACCATTCATCTTGACGCTTCATTTGCTTTGCTTCTTCAGGAATCTCCTCCTTGTGTGCAGATATGGTTTCCTCAATGGGAATCTTTCCTCTAGGATTCGCTTTGACCTTTGTTGTTTCAACTGCTCCCTGTATGTCACATACTTTGGTTTCCAACATACAGGCAATAGGGGTGGAACGGTTGAGGGGGTGGTACTTGGCTCCTCCTCTACACCCCCCTGTGGGCGATTAATCGACCACTCTCTCATCATCCTTCATATCCAGGCATCCTCTTCTGAAAAAGAGCTTCTTTGGGATCCATATCTTTATGACACCCTGCTGATTTAACGTGCTCATCTTTGTTCCATGTTATGAGACTGTATTGTCCCTTGGACTGCAATAGATCCATCTTCCTACATACTTCTTATGATTCTTTGTATACAGGAACCTCGTTCCCTCAGGTGTATGGATACTGACCTTCACAAATTCTATGATCTCTTCATCTGTTAAGTCTCAGGCTTTGCATCCTGATTCGACATTGATCATGATATTCATCCTTATTGGTTTCTTTGCTGTCTTCTTGCATTGTGAGTGAGATTATTATCTTGATCACACAGAATCCAAGCAACACCAACACAATCAGAACTTCAAGAAACTGGAACATGTCTGCCATCCATTGTGGAATCCAAGAAAAGAGCGATCCAAACCAGCTGTCACTGTCAGGAATCGAGATGGCCGTGTCAAGAATGAAACGGGGCAAGCGCCGTCCTCGTCTTGTCAGACACAGCAGGGGCATTCCAAAATGCGCCATTTACACCATCGATCATTGGTGCAGTTTCGTTCTTTCCCTCTGAAAAAAGGGTTAACTCACTGCTGCACCAAGTTCGTAAAAAGGTATCCTTCCTTCTGGTCACGGTGGCGGTTGCCATCGAAATTGGGGCAGGGACACTGACTCCCTCTACGTCAGACACACGTTATGATCATGTGACCGTCACTTGATAAACTCTAGTTTGCAGTGAGTTCATTGCTTCTGATTTTGCATGAAGTGTGCTACGTTCTTTTGATCAAGATTCTGTTTCTGCTATTGACCTTTTTGTTGTTCCTGCCTTGCCTTCCATTCCCCTGTTTGAGTTTCCTGCACCCTGGTTTCACAAAGTTAAGTCTTCCATTGCTTGTGTACCCGTCCTGCCTTACCCGTCCATTGTGTTCCTTCCCCTTACCTGTTGCCTTCCTGCTACCATTTTGGAACTCCCCCAAAACTGCAACAGGCTTCATTCTTGCTTTGTTATCTCCCGTTGCTGAACCAGAACTCTCCTAGGACTGTCTACTGCCTCACGTCTTGTCATTGTTGAAGATTTCCCCGTTGCTGACCCAGAATGCTTTCAGGACTGCTTTTGTCTCGCGATTGATCACCATCTATTGCCAGCTCGTTACCGACCCGGACTTCCTTAGATTGTTTACTACTCTTTGAGATCTACACGCCTCAAGGGCTCCATAAGACTGCCGGTACCTTCCTCCTCACCTCACCCTGGTACAGACTAGAGACTGCCGGCGTACCATCACAGGGTAAGGGTGGAGCATCCTCGTTTCATCGGGTATTCCTTGCTGGATTTCCTTACCCATAGGCGTTCGCGTGTCAGCGGGAATAGTCCTATACCCCCCTGTACCTGGCGGTCTTACTGGGAGCATTTGTTCTATTTGGAATATCATCTGACCATCCCATGGTAAGAAGTGTCTGTCCATATTCTTGTTTTCACTATCCAGTTAGGTCTTTGTAAGTACTAAGCCTTCTATGTTCTTGTTTATTGTAACAGATATTTTCCTGCTTTCCTTTGATGTTGATGATGTTACAAAACAAAGTGTGTCATCTTGGAATTCGATCAATAATATGAAGTGAGTCCTCTGCAATGCGTTTGGGTCCATTCTTCCAAACAATTGACCCCTGGTGCTGGTATTTTTGTATTCAGACACAGTATTACATTGTAGGGTAGAATTCTTCTACACTACGGGGGCAACTTGAGCAGGCTATCTTGACAGTCATCAGCAATGTCTTCTACTTCTTCTATCATCAGACCATGTAGCTTTGTCAGCATGTCTATGGCCTTTGTCAAGCTTCCATTCTCGTCATCATGAGAAGGTATACATGTGCAACATGATTCTCCAATTTGTGCACAAACACCTCCATCCATAGCTATAATCATGTCCAGGACGTATCTATTCTGAAGATTTATCAGTCGTATGGCTCTCATCTCTTCTCTGATAGCATTGAACCCCTTTATGGTAGTGTTGATCATCTGTAGCAATTCCCATCTGGTGATCTGCAGCCACTTGGTATTTGCTCCAACCTGGATTGTCTGCATGAAAATTAAGGTGAACACTGATGAGGTCTGGCTGAAGAGCCTGTGCTCATATGGAATAGAGTCAAAAGCTTCTATTGACTTAGCTGAAAAATAGTTCTCCCTCTTTATCAGCTCCACAGATCTCTTCTTCCTCGGGTGAGCATCTGCCTTGGGAAAACTGTCAATATTCAGATCACGTTTTGGAAGCACTAACGCCAGAACATGGACATTCACTAATGAGCATCATTTACTCCCCAATCCTTGGGTAGCTTCATGTATGCCCTGGATCCACAAGCCCAATAATGATCCATGATTACTGCTGTTCCATGTATCATCCCTGGTACATCAAATATTCGATCACAGTTCTGGTTATCTCCATACTTTTCTTGTGCCATTATTTCTGAAGCACAGCTTTGAACTTTCCAAGGGCACTATCTGCAAGGGTCCTCCTCTGTCTTTGACCCAAGTCAGTAGGTTATCAAGTTTTGGTCATAATGGCTTGCAGCCATTCTGTACAATGTCAATGGCAGGTTTGTTGCAACCAATGACCACCCAGGCTCTGCAGATTACCACTCCTTCTTCCCATCCATCTGGTGATAACACATATCCCCAGATCTGCATCTGCCCTCTGTTCTTCCATCTTCAAATGTCTTCTGCAGATTTTCCTGGACTCTCCAGTCTTCTGTTTACTTCCCATCTGATTCCAGCTCATTTCACTCCAGGCTTCTCGTATCTGATTACATGATTCTTCGTATGAGCTCTGTTTCTTGTCTTTGTATCTTGGATGTAGTCATCATCGTCTGGATCTGTCCATTCAGTTGCCCATTTGAGGTAGGCATCTTGGCCCATGAACTGGCCTCTTGTTTTGCAAAGTGCTATGTGCGAAAGACAATGGGGGTCATTACGAGGTTGGAGGTAGCCGTGGCGCTATTAGCACTATTAGCGCCATGGCTACCCCCTTACTGCATACCGGGTCTGGGTTCCCTGAATGGGGAATTACTGGGCCATTCCAACCTTGGAGGACCTGGTATTTCCCCATTCAGGGAACCCATCCCCACTCCCATTCAAGCCCTCATAGGGCTCAATGGGAATGGGGACCATGCTAACAACGTAGCATGCTGGTCCTTTAGCGGCTCCCACTAAGGGCGCCTGGTAAAACCAGCCGCCCTTAGTGGGACCCGCTAAAGGACCTCGTAATGCGGCGGTAAGGGGTTAACGGCACCAGCACCATTAACCCCTTACCTCCAACCTTGTATTGACCCCCAATGAGCTGTCTGGACATCTATTTCGATAGCTATGAAGATCTTGGATTTTCCCATACTGTAAGGCAGGAGTGCACACACAAAGCATTCCGCCTTCAAAGTACTTCTTCCCACTTCCTTCATATGTTGGTACCATATGTGTTTTCCCATGTGAGTACTGTCCGGGTAATCATTTAGTTTGAAATCATCCTCTCTAGTGCTTCTCTTAGGCCTCATTTGTTTCATGTGACCTTCCGTAATCATTTCATGAAGTGTGTTAGCATAACTCCTTCCAACTGGGTTGATCATAGGTGCACCTACATGTGTTCCCTGAGTAGGAGAAAGTTCAGAAAGTTTCATCCTCTCAACATACCACTTAGGCAAGAAAATGTCTCAAAACATCTCCATGTGTGACTGTCTCTTGGGTATCATCTTTGGGTCATTTAACACAGGACCAGGTGTAATTGCATGCATTACCTGTAGAGACTCACTGTCCACCAAACTCTTTTCCTGCCTGTCTTGCCAAACCAGTTTTTTGTGTCCTAAAAGGGTCTCTAAAACACTTCTTGCATGTGAATGATTGTTAGAGACACTTATCTCAGACCCAGGTAATTTGTCATTTTTCTTTGGAACAGGAATGACTACATAGGGTCTTGGGTGCCTAGTAGTTGCCACGATTGTACCTTCCTTCTGCTCAGGGAGATTCACAGGAGTCTTAGATCCATGTATATTTATGCGATATGACATACATACTGTGAGAGAGAACAGTATTATTATGAACAGGATACAAGCATAAATGATGCATAAGTATGATGACTTCTTTCAAATCGTGGACGTCTCCCAAAATCTGGCATAACGATGTTACTACTAATGCTTCCCATCTTTATTGCCTAAGGAAGGATAAAGTAACTTTAATACATCCGCATTGTATACTGCTTCTTGAAGCTGCTATCTTGACTCAGCAACTTGTCCTCAATCAGCTGTCTGCTTACTGGATACCAAAAACAAACTCTTGATGAATCCCTGGAGCCAGTCTTTAAGCAGACAAAATGTGGATGACTTTCCAGCAAGAAGAAAACCGACTTTAGTAAGTCTAAACAAATCCAACAACATTCACCAGTTCCCAGTCGATTCCTCGAATCTACCTTAGCCCAGATGACATGATGAATCTCTTTCAGCCTGAAACAAATGTTCTGTCTGACCAGCAACCTCTCGATCTGTCCCTCGAAGGAAAGTTTCAATCGGACCTCGAAGTTCTTGCAGAATAAGCGTTGAATTGCCATAGGATGCCTCTCAAGATTTCATTTAGTGCTGCATTGTGCACATCGGTGTGTCTTCCAACAAGATGTGGGTATTCTTCAATCAGATGATAGAAAACCACACTGATCAGTCTGTGAACACCGAAAAAGAAAGGACCTAGGCTTATTAGCCATTGGTGTGGGCCTCACACCTGTATTTCCCACTGGGGGTTAAATCACTTGTCTTTTGTCTTCGGAAACAGTAAAGTCGAGTTGCAAAAATGTTTTTCATAAATACATTTATTCATGAAGTTTTTCTTGTTGCTTGCAATAACAATTGGTTAAACATCACCAATTTGTTTAATGCCGATTTGCTGGCAAATGGAAAACCCTATGGCTAATGCATTTTGGAAATTTTTCCTCTTCAGAGCCGGGTTTGACTACATAGTATTACTGTTACAGTATTCATCAAGCATAATGCATGCAAATATATGTTACAAATTTTGCAAAATAGGGTACCCACAGGTAACAGACATACACATAACACACAGGAGAGAGAACATTTCAGACTGTCAGTAACTTTAGCAAAAAAAGCTATATGTTTTACACATTGGTTTGTTATTATTAAACCCAGATGTTGTGGTTTTTAAACGTCACTGTTGTGATTTCCCTACCATGGCTAGTGTGTGTGGCAAGTCAATTGTATAAAGAAGTTGCATAGTACCATATTAATGAAGGTGCTTAGTGCTATCTGTAATTTACAAGATTGTGCATGGTGAGTCACCCTCCTTCACCCTGTCATGGCACTGACCTGATTGCAGATGGCTTCACTGCTCAGGATCAGCGTTAGAATTCGGAACTGGTATGCGTTCGCAGAACGCTGCAAGAAAAAAGCATTGTGACGCTCGTAAATCAACATATGATGACTGTAGATTAACTAATCTACTGACCGCTTAGCTATGTAAAACAGAGTTAATGCTGTCATTCCTCTGTTAGTATGTTCCCTACGCTTACGTTGAAAGCGCATACCGCACTGATGTAATTCTTGTTCCAGTGGCGTTCGGCTCAGCTCTGAATCCCGGTCACTGTGTGTAAGTTGGGCGTTGCCGTGGCAACGTTTGTATATAAAATGGCAGCTCGCTATAGAACGTGCCGGACATATTGGTGTGGGCAGATGCTGGTGGCTGTGCAATAAACAGCCTAATTGTGATTCTTTAAAGATGGATTGAAGTGCATAGGTTTATTATGTGTTGGTAAGGCTAATATGCTACTTATTAGGATAGTGCATCTGAATTCTACTGTAAAATGATGTGTGTTAGAAGTACTTGTTAGTAACACGCATTGTGTGTGCATGGAACAATAAAATGCCAATGATGAAAAAAGGGGGCAATTTGTGCAGGATGCTTATTCATGCAGTCATTGTGGTGAACTGTGGTAAACTTCTAATAATGGTGGATGTCTAAAAAAACTAAACACCAAATACATTTTTTTTTAAATGATGTCTTGCTATATACTTCATGATTAAAGAAGAATGGCTTGTTTGTTAGAACATATTGCGAAAGATATAATAAAACATTGATGAATAATAGAAAAATAGTGTGTATCTTATTGACAGTGCTACTTACTAACAGTATCATGATGTATGTTACATAATTACAAGAGCACAACATGGGCATCTTATGGCTGATAATATTCTCTAGACATAATGCATGTATGTGATAAAGAGAAACTTTCTCAAAACGAAGTAATCAGCCAATAAAGCAGTAGATTGTGGATCAATCACCACAAAAAATAGTCTGGTGTGTTATAAGAAGCAGTTAAGGTCGAACTCATCATTCATTCCTCGGGGTGATAATGCTTCGAGCCTGTCAATCCAATAGGATTCTCTCTGTTGTCTTTTTTTCTTGATGTCGATAGTGGTGCTCTCAATGACTTCTAACACCTGAAATTTAATTTGCGAAATATTGTGCTTTTTTTCATTAAAGTGGTTTGCCACTGCTGAATTTGTGTTTTTATTTTGTATGCACGATTTGTGTTCAATAATGCAAATTCGTAACTTACGTCCTGTTTCTCCCACATAATACACCCCACAAGGGCAGCGCATGCAGTAAACCCAGTTCTCTGTATTGCAGGTGGTGCGGCATCTTATTGTAATTTTCTCTACTGTGTAAGGATGTAACACAATGCCTCCTTTTATTATATTATTGCAATTACTGCAATTTAGGCAAGGATAAGTGCCGGTTCTCTTTGTTGAGTTACTTCCTCATGGTTTGTCTTCACGTGTGTTCACAAGCAGGTCTCTCAAATTGTTGGATCTTTGGTAAGCAAATATTGGTGGGTCGGTAAACAGATCTTTTGTTCTCTCGTCTTTGGTGAGGATTTGCCAGTGTTTGTTAATGCACCTCTTGATTTTCATGCTCTGTGTTGAAAATGTAGACACATATACCAGTGATGGTGATGTTGACTTATTTTTAGGGCTGAGTGTTCTTGCTCTTTTTTTGGTTGCTACTTTTTCTGTTGCCGCTTTTACGTCTTCCTCCAGATATCCGCGTTCTTCGAGTTTCTTGCTCAATTTGACTAGCTCTTGCTCGAATTCCCTCTGGTCGCTAATGATCCTTTTGAGGCGAAGCATTTGTCCGTAAGGTAAATTGCTTAGTGTTTTGAGGATGAAAACTCATCCGATGTAGCAAATTATTTCTGTCTGTGGGTTTGGTAAACAAGGATGTTATCATCTGTTGGTTGTGCACATTGACGTTAATATCAAGATAGTGTATCCCAGGGTTTCCTATTTCAGAGGTGAATTGTATACGGTGGTCAGTGCTGTTGACATATTGAAGAAATTCATCCAATGTTTCTCTTGTGTCCTGCCATATACCGAAAATGTCATCAATCTACCGTACCCACAATTTTAGTTTGTCCTTCCACTGGGCTTTCTGTAAGATGTGGGTGATTTCAAATTGGTACATAAAAGCGTTTGCGTATGACGGTGCCATAGCTGCTCCCATGGCAGTACCAGATGTTAGGATATAGTAATCGTTCTTGTATTTGAAGTAAGAGTTTGTTAAAATGAAAATCAATAGGGACAGAATAAACTCCTTCACTGCCCCTATCTCACCTTCTCGTAAGAGGAGCCACTCGACTGCTTCTTGACCCAAGTCGTGGGGGATACTCGTATAAAGACTTGCCACATCAATCGTGAAAAGGATGTCCTTATCTGTCAATTGTGTGTTCTCCAGAATGTTCAGGAAGTGTGTGTTATCCTTAACGTATGTTTCAGTTTTCTGTATTATGGGGTTGAGAAAGTAATCAATATAAATTCCAAGTGGTTGCAATATTCCCCCTGTTGCCGCTGCAATTGGTCTTCCAGGAGGATTTGTTAATCCTTTATGTATTTTTGCTAAGAGGTAAAAGTGTGGGGTGGTCGATCTCGGTGTCTGTAAGAATGCTTTGGTATTTTTTTTGATCATTTCTCTTTCTTCTGCTCTAGTTAAAAGAGTTGCCAGATTGTTACTGATGTCGTTGATGGTGTCGTGTTCGATTCTCGAATAGACTGTGTGGTCATCCAATTGTCTTTTACATTCTCTTTCGTAGTCTTGTGTGTTCTGAATCACCAACGCTCCACCTTTATCTGCTGGTCTTATTGTTATACTGTCATCGGAGTATAAATTACATACCATCGCCATTTCTCCTCTGCTCAGGTTCTTCTTTTGAGGTGCTCCATGTTTGATTTTTTTCAGATCAGAAATTACAATTTTTTCAAAAATGTCAATTGCAGGTACGCTGATTGGTGGTATAAATGTACTTTTTGGTTTGAACTCAACTAGTTCTGTTAGTTCACGTTCAGTGCTTTCATGTTCCTTTTCAGCAAAAAACACTTTCAATTTCAATGTTCTTGTTAGTTTGTGGAGTTTGAGTGTCTGTGAGCACCATCAGCGGATAGGGGTATTTGTCCTTTCGCCACTATACTCTGGCAACTTGCTTAATGATTGCTATGAGCAACTTCATTACGATCAGACCATTCTTGGGATCTTGCGGAAAAACATGTACACTAGTAGTTCTCCCCACGATAGCCAGATACGTCCGCAGAATGAAGAGAAAAACTTCAAATATGATCCTTGAAATGTTGTTATTGGGCATCACCATGGACAAATCTAAACAGAAACTGAGTGCGAAATGAATCCGGAAACTGCACGCTCTTCCAGTTGTCGAAAGTGAACTCAGAATTTGGCATATTTCTCTTCTTATCAAAGCTTAAAGCATGCCTCAGGCCAAAGTTAACAAGCTCCTGTGGTTTTAAGAACAAAAGATCTTCCCTTAACCCTGAAATGACTGCACAGGGTGTTCGAATCAGCTTCCCTTAACTCTTCCAAAAATAGCTAAAAGAGTGTCCCGAACCAAACCACAGTCCAGTGAAGTCTTTTCTTTTATTCAACAGCCTCTGCATCCTTCTTCCTCGTCATAGACCTTGTCTGCATTTGCTGAGGTTCTACCCCAATGCTTGCTTCTGAAGGGGGTGGGGGGCAGAGGGATTTCTCCAGTATAAACCTTTATGTAACCTAAAAAGGTCCAAGCACGTCTGCCTTGCACTCTGACTGCAGACGGCTTGACGTCATCCACAATGAAAGGTCCATTACATCTGTGCTTGTGACATTTCCTTGTGAAATTGCGGATTAGGACTGCATTTCCGGAGAATAATTTGGGAAGACAAAGTTCTTGAATTCAACTTGTTGTAGCATCTCCTTCTGTGTTCTGTACTGCCTCACATCCTTTTAGCCGTATCTGACCTGAAATTACAGAGAAACTTGAAGTCATACACATAAGATACGCACATAGCTCCATTCCTAACAGTTCTGCTGTAGGCTGAGCATCACTTCTAACTCTGGATGGAGGCGTGAGGGGTGTCCTCATCCGTCTCCCTGTCACTATCTCATGGGGGGTGAGATGGTGGTCCGAACGTGGTTGGTTCCTCAATGCATATAATGCCAGTGGTAGGCAATGCAACCACCCTTCCTTCAAGGTAAACTACAACTTGGCTATCCTTTCTTTAAGCAAGCCATTGAGCCATTCGCAGATCCCATTTCCTTGTGGATGATAGGCCAAAGAGAGCTTGTACTTTATACCAAGCAACAAGCTAATCTGCTCAAATGCTTGATTCAAAATGTGGGCCATTGTCTGATCTCGTTACTTCACATACTCCCCATCTCGGGAAAACTTCCCACACTAAGAATTTGGCTGCACAGGTAAAGTCTGGGTGTGTACACAGACCAGCCTCAATCCATCGTGAAAAGGGACAAACTACTACAACCATGTATCTATATCCATTACATACTTGCAGCATGTCGACATAGTTGATATGCAAGTGCTGAAAGGGGTCACTAGGTCTCGGAATAACTCCCCTAGCTGTGTGCAGTATGTGCCTAGCCGTGAAATTTTGACACACAATGCAGTTCACTACATAGAATGCAACATGCTCTAACAAATTTGGTACAAACCAATCCTCTGCAATAGTTGCAGCGAAGTTCTCTCCAGTTGTGTCTGCAGGGTAGTGTAGCTGTTCCAGCACCACCCTTAATAAGGCTACAGGCATCACCGGTTCACCAGTGCTGTCTTGTCACCACAATGCTTCAGAGGGGTTTAAAGAACACCCTCTTCGAGTCCACAAATCCTTTTCATATTGCGGTGATTCCCCCAGGATCTCCATAAATTGTGTCTTTGACAAATCACTATATATTTCAGACACATTCATTATTGCAACCATTTTCTCATTTACATCAGGTGTATCAAATGTCATTGCGTTTTCTGAACATGCAACAAGTTTCACTTTGTCTGCTGCTTGGTTTCCAGGTGAGATAAAGTCTGCCCTTTTAGTATGAGCTGCGCATTTAACAACTGTGATGGCTACTGGGAGTTGCGGTGCCTTAATAAGCCTGTCCAATAAGGTGACGTGCTGCACTGGCATACCATCCACTCGGAGGTAGCCCCTCCTTTTCCAACGTGCTAACCCTGCGTGCACCGTTGACGTCACATAGGCAGAGTCGTTGTACACTGTTACTTCCTGGTCTGCATGATTCTCAAGCGCGACAATCAGCGCCACTAACTCTGCAGCCTGTGCTGAATAGTGAGACGGGAGTCGTGCATTTACCAATGTCTTGAAACTCCCCATTGGCTGTATGTTTTACTACAGCAGCACCTGTATATCTCTGCCCATCATTCTGATCGATTCTTGAAGAACCGTCAATAAAAACAATTTCTCCTCCTGCTAAAGCATTTTCTTTAATCCAAGGGATTTCATCATAGAACTCTTCATAGTTCGAACAGTCATGCACATGCTCGTCCTCTGCCAGTGGTTCAGCTACAAACATGGCAGGATTCACTATTCTACATCGAACTATTTTGATCGCTGGACTCGATATGACCACTCCATAGGCAAAAGCCCTTTGAGAAGTCAACGTACCTTTTGGTTTCTCAAAAATAGCAAATAGTGCATGTTCAACAAATAACGTCATAGAGCATCCCATCACTATGCTTGCAGCTTTCTCTATGGCGAACGCAGCGACTGCTAGCGATTTGTCATACACAAAATGACCTCTCATCACCGGGTCTAAAATTACACGGTTATATGCAAGCGGTTTGTACCCCAATGTGGTTCTTTGCATAAGGACTGCTGTCATAACAGTGCCGTCCGTGTGTGAAAACAAAAAGAATTCCTCAGCATAATTAGGATTCCCTAAAACTGGAGCTGTGCAAAATGCTTTTTTCAACTCTTCAAACCCTTCTTCCATTTCCTCAGTCCACACAATTTTTTTTCCTGCGTTACCTGTGCTTTCTTTAAAGCCTGCAATAAAGGCGTTATGTATGAGCTGTTGTCCAAAACCCATGCTCTCACATAATTACACAATCTCAGAAATCTCTGCATGTGCTTAATCGTTTGTGGCTTTGTGGTTTTCAAAATAGCCTCAGCTCTCTCTGGAGTAACCTTCTTTACTTCATGTGAAATCAATTGACCTATATATAACACTTCTTGTTGACAAATACTGTAACTTCTCTTTGTCAACATTATATTCTTTGTCAGCAAGTGTAATCATCAACTGAACAGAATCGCGTCTGCACTCTTCCTCTGAAGTGCTGCACACTAAAATGTCATCTACGTATTGCAACACAACACTTTCTAAATCAATACTGCTTAAGTCCATCTGCAGGACTCTATTGAAAATCGATGGAGACTCACAATACCCCTGAGGTAATCTTGTGTTTTTTAACTTAGTCTGTCTGAACATGAATGACGTCAGATCCTGCAAGTCTTTATGCAATGGGATTGAGAAAAGTGCATTTTTCAAATCAATCACATTGCAATATCGCGCTTCAACAGGTATATTACACAAGATTGTAGCTGGATTAGGAATTGAAGGGAAATTGGCCTTTACAATCTGATTTATCGGGCGTAAATCTTGAATTCTTCTCCAAGACCCCACCTTAGATTTTTTGATAGGGTACACTGCAGTATTACATGGTGACTCTGACGTTACTAAAATACCCTGATCCATAATGGCAGAAATTGTCTTAAAAATACCTTCATCTGCCTCGCGAGACATGGGAAACTGTCGTGCTTGAGATAAAATTGCTCCTGATTTCAATTTAATCTTCACTTTTTCGACCCCCTTCAACAGGCCTACATCATAGGGACCTGTAGTCCATAATGAAACTGGCACTTTTGCCATATCTTCGCCATATCTTCGTCAGTCAATCTGTAATCTTCCCAGATGGCAATTACTGCACACCATCGTCGAACTCATCATCATTTCCATCAAGCAAAGTCATTTCACCTCGTAATATGGCTGCTTGTAGCTCTAATGGAAATACTCATCCCTCTTGTTCACGCATAGGTATTTTTGGCTTAAACAAAAATTAATCAGGTATTCTCATAGTTCTACCCACTAGACCTCGTAGCCATGTCAACAGAATACGTACTCCATAATGGAACAACTCTGGTCCTAAAGGCGTTGCCCGCATGGCCATTTCTCCTGCAAATGCCAGAATACATTTGCTCACGTTTAAATAATGCATTCCTGGTGTTGAACACACTATGCCTTCATCGGTAAACAAAATTGTCATATTCAACTTTGTCATCAAATCTTGACCCAATATATTGATAGGTGTCTGCCTTAAATAGAGCAATGGCACCATCATGTCACACTCTCCTATAGAGACTGGTAATTTTTCAGTAAAAGGAACTCTACTTGTAGCTCCTGTGAAACCCTGAATATTCATGGCATTGCCAGACATTAAAAACTTTCCCTCTCAGATACATGAGCATGTTGCACCCCTCTCTACTGAAAACAAAAAACGTTTGCCTCCTATATTGATGTCTATCCTCGGTTCCTCGTGAGGATTCAGTATCACAGATAGTATTGAACACATCAAGTCTGCCAGTGAGCTGTCCTATTGTGGGTACAGCCTCATTCCGTTACCTGTAAAAGGATTCCCTCCATTGACAGTGACACCCCCTACTCTAGGAGTTATTAGCTGTCCTGTGCTTGTGCTCTGCTGAATCTGCATGGGCAAATACTGTGACTGCCCTTGTGGCGGATCGACTGCTACCTGCTGTGTTTGCAAGTCTTGCTGCACTGTCAGAGCTTCCTGCTGCTGCATCGTTTGATTCAGAGCAAACCCATCTCCACTCTCCTGTGAATACACAGGCGGGTTTGGAGTCCCCCTCTTAAAAAATTGGCCATTTTGCATGAACCTTGACTTCTACAAATACAAGCAAAGGGCCCTGTCATCCCACATGTCCAACATGTAGGAGGCCTCCTAATCTGCCCATCCTGCATATTTTGACTATCATTATGCATACTTTGATACCCACCTTGATTATTCTGGCAACTTCCCTGATTATTCTGCCAATTCCCTTGATTATTCTGAAAACCTTTTCCTCGAAATCCTCCCCTTCCTCGCAGAGCAAATCCACTATTGCCCTGATCAAACTGCCTTTGGTTATTTACCTGTGGCGTCTACACTAGTCAACATTGCCCCGCTCAATGGCATATTTGGACAATTTCTTGTGCACTAACTTAGCCTCTTTGCTTTTCTGAGCATTGTCTTTCTTGCAATTCTTTTCCTGCAAGAGTCTACAATTCATGCAATGGTCAGCTGAATCTCCATACACAGTTTGGCTTCAATACCCACTAACTTCTTGAGCTGCTTCTGTTCAGGGTCTGGCAGCCCTTGGCACAATATATGATAGAACACAGGTATAGATTTTCCCCAAGATTTGCGCGTCTCCAAGCTCCACTACTCTTGAAAATTCTGAATGTAAACAAGCAGGTCATCCCCGTCTTGCATCTTTTTCGTCATTATAGCTCCCATATCTGACATGTCTGGATACAGTACCCTAAGCGCTTTCCAGACTCCCGCTCTAAAGTTGTTGAACTGTGCTCTGTCATGAACAGTGTTAACTGTAGTAACACCAGCATATCCTACCCTTGTCCACATGTCATCAGCTCTCTCACCAAGTATGGCGATCAGGAGACCCTTAATGTCCCCTATAGTCAATGTGTTTCCTCCTGTCATTTTCTCTAACTCATGTATCCATTTCCCAGAGCCAGAAGTTAAACTCGGAAGTTTACACCTTAAATTATCCTTGTCCATCTGGGGCCGCCTTTATCTAGCAAGGGAAACTGCGAAGTTTGGCCCTGTGGTCTGGCCCCCCCTTTCTCTAGCAAGGGAAACTGCGAAGCCCCAAACTCATTCTCATCTCTCATCATTTGTCTGTCAACTGCAGGGACAATATTCCCCCATGGCCTTCTTCCTGGTAGCGATCTTAATCTGCTCACATGTGGTGGTGACTCCCCCCTCTCACCATGGAGTTGCCCTCTAGGTCGGTCTGACTGTGTCAATGGTTCGGATGCCCTAGCTATAGGTGTGTTTAAATCTGACCATCTTACTTCCTTATCTATTGAAAAACATCCCTCAGGGCCACATACATCCCCTCTCTCTTCCCCACGGAAGGTGGCTCTGTCTTCGTTTGACATTTCCTGTGCCGAACTCGTGCAACATCTCTCCTCCTCATCTCTGTTCAGAGTCAGTCTAGCTAAAGCAGCTCCTTCTGCTTTGTACTACATGGGGCTCCCTCTATATCATACAGCTACGTACTCTCGAGTCGATAATTCTTTTCCTTCCCCTTTAATTCTTTCTGTGCCTTCATTTCATGGTATACTTTATCGATCGCTTCCCCAATGCTCCTAGAGTCAAACTCGTCCTATTTACTCTAGAATGGCCTGGTAATGACTCATATTCCGGGAAGAATTCCTCTACATCCTCCCATGCTACTTCTGGATTAGGATTCCTTACGTCCTTCTCCAAGAGATCAAGATTGCATGCTCTCTGCCTTCTTTTACGTTCTATGTCATCATCAAGCTCACTTTGCTTTCTTGCTTCCTCTCTTACCTTGTCTTCCTCTTTTTACTTCATATCCCTTCTCTCGTTTGCCCTGCGTATCTACTCATCCTTTCATTTTTGTATCCTCTTGTCCCTTAACTTCTGTTCCTCCACTTCTATTCTTTTTCGTTCTAGCCTTTCCTGTTCATCAATTCTTTATCACGTTTTCTCTGCTCTTCTGCTCTCTTGTTTTCTTGATTGCTTCTCTTGATATAACTGCTCTCATCTTTGTCTATCTTTCCTTTTCGCCGCTTCGTCTTTCAATCGTTCCTCTCTTTCATTATCTTTTCTATCTTGCTCATCTTGATCTTCCCCTTGTCTCACATCCTCAATATCTTTACCATCGAGTTTAAGAAAAATCTGGCCACCCATCCGTTTGGTCTGTAAGCGCCATCTCATCAGCTTTCTTTCTCCCTTCAATCTCTTTCTTTCCCTTCCTATATCTAGATATCTGCTTGCTCGATCACTTCTCTCTTTACCATGTCTCTCCTTGTAACTCAGGACCTTAGAGATTACATCTCTCTAAGTATTTTTCTCTGGGCCCTTGTCACTGCTTTGCATAGGAGACTCATATGCTGGGTTGCTATACCCTGTCGCCGCCTTAAGCTCTCTCAATGGGTATAACCCATCGCCTTTCATATTTTCGTGCATGTTTCGGCAATTGCTTGCAGAGATGTCAAGTGGAGTAATATCCTCCATTCTCATCTCGTTTTACTCTTAACCTGTATGGCACTCGCTTGCACACAGACACAGATTTTGAAAAGTATGTTTCAGAAAAATAACATAATATGAGCATGCACCACTCGTGGCAGGCTCCAATCCCTTTAACAACACTTTTTACATTAATCTTGCTAAAAAACACCACCAAGTTCAATTTAAAACAACCAATTCGTTTTTTCCACTTATGACGTCATCATTTTCATAATCACATAAAACAAACAGACAAACTCGACCGGTCACATATATCTCCTACGATCTTCTCCTTAATACTCGTCTTGCCCTCTAAAATACTCCATACGGAGTGAAAATTAACCTCTTTGGATTCGCCTTTAATTGAATCCGTCTTCTACGTCGTGCGTAGGTGTGACTATTTTGTTCGTCCAACTTCATGCTTCCATGAGACTAGAGACCATGGAATCAAGCTTCTAGTGCATTTAATACTATTTTTTAATAGACCTCTGACGTCTTCCTTGTTATGTTCCTGCCTTCTGATGCCTTATAGAATATCTGCATCCTCTAGTCTCCGCATCTCTTCTAGGTACGTCAGCTCAGCTCTGTGTGACATACCCATTCATCTTGACCCTTCATTTGCTCTGCTTCTTTAAGAATCTCATTCAAACAGCCATCATAGCTCCTTGTGTGCAGATATGGTTTCCTCAATGGGAATCTTGCCTCTAGGATTCCCTTTGACCTTTGTCGTTTCAACTGCTCCGTTTATGTCACATACTCTGGTTTCCAACATACAGGCAATAGGGGCGGAACGGTTGAGGTGGGGGTACTTGGCTCCTCCTCTACACACTACTAAGGCAGAACGTTCTGGAAGTTATGGGGTTGACACAGTTCCGTCGATTGATCATTGCTATGAAAATATTACCAACCATAGGCTTTCAATGGCAGTGCCAAGCACTGCATATGTGGATGTGGTTTCCGTCTAGAAGTAGGGTTTGACAGACACCAAAGGAGTCATCACGGGTTTGGCGGTAACCCTTAAATCCGGCGGTAGCGCTATTACCGCTGGATTTAAGGGTCAGCCAAATCAGGGATTCGGCGGATTTCTCCCTAGCTCTGAGCTGGGGGAAATCTGCTGAAAATTCGCGCTCATACCGCCGGCGGGAAATCCGCCAGCGGTATGAGCGCAAAATTTCCCCATTGAGCGCAATTGGGGAATGGGGCATTCCCGAATGGGCTCAATGGGGAATGGGGAATTCCAAATCTGTCAAACCCGTGATCTGGCGCTAATAGCGCCAGTGGGTTTGGCAGTAGGGCAGATAGCACCAGCCCTATAAGCGCTGGCGTTACCGCCCAACTCGTGATGAGGCCCCAAGTCTGTGTCCCATTGACTCATGGCAAATATCCATTTGCCCATCAGTATTTCAGCAACCGAAATGGGCAGTGCAGCACTGATGTTCTAGGGCAATTCCATTTTCAAATATATCACCAATAGCAATCACAGACATGTGTCTTATCGTTCGAGGAACATTAATATCAATGAAGCAAAGGTGAAAGAAATACATTAATGTATCATACACCAAATTCAATCTGCATAATTAAATACTTTTTAATACTTTTTTAGCATTGATATTGAGTGTAATAGCATTCAATTGTTGAAGTATAATGTACTTGTCATGCACCAAGGCTCACAGCACTCCATATCCCCGAAGGCCACGGCTTTATCTCAGAACATGCCCACTTACACATCCCGTTCTGTATCTTCACAGCAGCAGGGGGAGGTCTGCCAGTGCTCCAGGACGGCCCAACAGACTCGGCACTGCTCCAGCCGGCTGTGCCCGTTCCTTCACTGGTAACTGCCCTGGCGCCTGACACCGCGCATGACGAGGCGAGGTGTCACCATGGTACCACATACCAACACTCATCATGTGATACGGAAGGTCCAATAACGTGACATTGTTCCCATGGAAACCCTTTAAACCACTGTGGATCACGCCCTTCCGTGCTTCAAAGCTGTGGTATTGCAGCATTAGGGTTTTGACTCTCGTCTTGCTTTTTGGAATACTTCTGATCACGTACACTGGACCGCCTTGATATATCCCTTTGTTTTGGTTGCCTTACATCCAGCGGATATTACTGGTACTTTTGACCACGGCTTTTTGCATAAAGGACTTCTTTTTGGACTGCGCTTTTGTCTCAGTGTCTTGGCATTTTTTCTATTCATATCAAGATACGTCACGCTCTGGATTTGTTTGGACTCAATTAGCCCTGACCACATCCGCCAAGCGAACGCTACACTTTATCCATCTCCTCAGGGGCTTCCAGTGACAGCATTCAACTGCCAGAGAAGGCCATCACTCTCCTCCAGCTGCTACTCTTCACTGATGGTACAGAGAACGAGACAGGGGGAACCATCACCTGACATCACCATTGGCTCCTTTCCAGGTTTATCAACCCCCAACACTTAGGTAAGGTTTCTCCTATTGTAACATTGTTCATACTTACCTTGTTCTGTGTGTCACCTCACCCATTACATACTTGCTTGTTTTCCTTGCAGCTGTCTCGGGGTTTCCGGTGTTCCTGTACCTGCCACCTGTGGCCCTAAAGACCGAACAGCGAGTTGTTTGTACTTATCTGTTCGGTACTTAGGGACGGAGGTACTAATAATTCACGCAACACTCAAGTCTTGACAGTACAAACATTGGGGAACATATCAAAAATGTTGTGAGAAGATTGTGAAGACAGTTACTCATTATTTATATTGGGAAGTCAACTGTTCTACAAGTACCTCTCTAGGTGGACAGGGCTTGTTTGCAATGTTTTGTGGCACTGTTTGTATCCTAGGAATAAAATCTGGATCAATTCCATGAGTATGCATGGCCAACACATTCAGTGTCAAATCTTTCACAAATTCAAATTCCATTTCCTGTTATATTTGCTTGGCTACCCATTGTTTACTTTGTTCTGTGAAGGCCTAGAGGTAACGAAGCATCCCGAAATGTCCTGCAGTTTTTGCTTGTACCCTCCAAACGTTCGCATTGTGCACAAGTACAGCTAGTCTTGTTCTGGCCTCCATGCCATCTATGACGAAATGCAACCTTTTGGGCATGTACTTTAGGCACATATTGTGGCACACCTCCAAATCTCCAGTATGACAGAATTCTGTGCATCCCTTCATGTCTCTTTAAAGTGTTTCATCATACACAATCTTCTCAAGAGCTTTGTGTGGAGGTGAACATGGCACCAACCACTTTTCTTTGCATTCCTATTCCTCCGATAAAGGTCCATGTGCACATTTGTGAAAATGTTTGTTTTCTATCCATGACTGTACGTTGGAACAATGGTGCATCAATGTATGCCATTTTTCAAGTAGAATTTCTACAGATCCATCACAAGTTTTGGTACTCCACCAAAGTTGGTTGCTGATAGACTGACAACACTGTAAGATTTTTTCAGAACCCTTTTGTCTACCAGCAGCTGTAATTTTATTATTGACTGATTTAGCAACGTGCCATTAAGCAAATTGATGATGAATGTGTGGAAACTGCTCTCGCACGGCCTTGGCTATCAAAACATGCCTGTAGTGGCTATCAGGTCTACTTGAAATCCCCTCGATTGAAGAAGCTCGACGGATTTGATGAAACCATGCTTCTCCATGGCCACAGAAGATGTACATTCGGACACCTGCACTCCAAACTCACAATTTTTTTTCTTTCCATGTCTTGAAAGTTGTATGTGCAGTACTTTGCTGAAAATCCTGGGCTGTCACACTGTATGTCGCCAGCTAAGCCAGAAGCGTTTGCCAGAGAATGTGCTTTCGATTGACATCTGTTCAATTTTCCAAGCTTGACTAATAGTGGGGAATAAGAATTCCCTTTGATATTTGTAGTACTGGGTTTTAGCGAGGAACTTAACTTCCACAAATTGACAGAAACTGGATATCTTACCGAAAGTTAACCTGCTGAAAAGTAAAGCTGCTGAACATAGTAGATTTCCAGCTGGCACTTTGTCCAGCACTGGTTGAGCGGACCATGAAAATGTATTATGGAGGTGGACATAGCTGGCTTGGATTTTCAGGTTAGTGCCTTGTAATACACGAGACACATTTACCAATGGCTGCCCGCATATGTTGCCCCTCAATGTATGAACACATTTCAGCATCTGTACAATCTCTAGCAGGCAGCTGTCTAATACAATGTCGACTGTGGTGGACAAATCGCTAAAACCAGGCAAACTGAAATAGAGATCTTTAGCAAGTTCCTCGGTCAATTGCGTTGAATCTTCAGTCACTGTTATTTCAGGTTTTGATATTTGTGCACGAATTGCAGAAACAGTTCAAATCAAATGTTTCTTGGGTGGAACATTTTTAGCGGGTGTAGATTGTGTCAAAGGGTCTGCGAGGAATTGCAATAGATCTTCATTGTATTCAGTTTCATCTTGTGGAGTTGTCACATGGTAGCAATGGTCAATGGACACTTTGCAGGGTTCGGCGATCACATTCCATTCAGTTTCCGGCCATTGGGTATAAGCAGCACGAGTCTCCTTATTGACTGTACTACGCTATGCGTCAAATATTAGTTGCTCCATTGTGAAATCTGTTTGGCAAGCAACATCTTTGGTTTCATTTGTTGTCTGTGTCTTTATACTTCTCTTCCTTCTGGGTCTCTATGAGATGTATTGAAAAACATGCTCAATGTATAGCACACAGACAGCACATACCACTTTAAAAACAAAAAGATATGAATAAAATGTCAGTCTAAAAACTTCTACAAAACAAACTTGTTTGTTTATTATCCTTGTTTTCTTGCTTTTCTTTGAAACCGTGGAATTCTCTTCTGGTCCATGTGCCTCCTCTTCTAGTTCAACAGCTTGTGTACATTCCTTGAATTCAATATTCAATAAAAATTCTATCATACAGGAAATTAATTTCTTTCTTCGCACAGAGCACTTATACACATCACCTCAAAAACAGTGTACGTTATTTAGTCATAGTATAAATTTCAGATTTCACATCATAACCTTTCGAGATGTCACATGTACTTTATCAAAGATCACTGTTGAAAACATACTGACTGTAATGTTGCCCTCAAACTTATTTAAAATATATTCTGCATTAGGGAGGAAGTGTAACGTTAGAACCAAAATCATAAAAGTTTGAAACAGTGCCCGGTCACATGCATTTCACTCTCTAATAATATCCTTTGTAGGATTTACTTTGATTCTTGCAAGGGAACTGTAAGTAGGCATATCTCATACTCTGGAACAGTTGCAATGGAGGAAGTGATTGCAATCGAAGTTACAGCATCCCCCTGTAAAACAGTACTTGTTTTAGTACAGATGAAAACAGCGAAATGGAACTGAGACAAACAGATGCAGATGATGGTACATATGGAGGGAAACCCATACATGCCACTTATTTTTACTAACCGATAGCACCAAAAACCAGAACTGCGTATTACTAAGCAGTAAGCCCAGATGCACTCTTGGAGAACCTAAGTTCAATGATTCATTTTACACCACAATAATAATTTGGATTCACTGTGTAACATCAGGCTTATATTGATGTGTTTGGCTTCATAGAAATCATTCAATTCAATGGTACTTCTTCAGTCAATGTAATAGCAATTACTTCGAATTAAACTTTAGATACAACAGACCAGAAATATCAAAGAAAAACATTTATCGCACTCATCAGTGATAAGGTTCGTTTTAATTAACCCATCATCCTTTTTTTTTTTAAATTTGAAATTTCCCAACAAGGATATATCGACAAACAATGTGTTATATACATTTGTTCCGCATGACATGAACCATCATCTAGTCATGCAATCATTACTGTGTGTCGTAACAAACGACCAATACAAGCAAAATCAAGTGTATAAGTTAGAAACAACTTTTCATGTGCGCATCGGTTCCCATCTGGGAAAGTTTGTGGGAGTTCTTATAGGATAACAGCTCCCTCCAGGGAAGCCCTTTTTGTAGATATTGCTAAAATAACCAACGCGTTTTGGATCCTATAGATCCATCTTCAGGGTGGGGCTTCACTGTTCTTGTATTCATACAGGCAAATAGTGGTTTGTATTTTCTTTAAATTTTCCTCTGTGGGGAATTTAAAAATAACAACGATTTTAATCTATTTGTATATAAAGGTTGACTCCCAAAGCTAAACTATCAAAATAAGGGGTTTAAATGTCACTGACCTTAACCAGGAAGATGCTGTGGTCCGGGTTCAAGACCTATTCAAAGGAAAGTACAACGGTAACTAAAGGCAAAAATCTCATTTGTAACATGCTAGTCTCACAGGATTGGAGGGTACATAGTTAACTAATTTCAATCACTCACCCAGTCTTCAGAATTAAACTCTCAGGAGACTGGGAAGCGGCAGATAGCGGCATGAGAAACCCTAAAAAAAGAGTTGGTGTCAATGATTCATGGGTTTATATGCGTGCTAGTAAAACAGTGTGTTTAATAGAAGCCGATCTAGGGAAGGTATAATGGCCATCTGTGGCCAGATTCAATGTTTAAACGAAAGGCGCGCATGGTGCACTCCGATGTTTCATGGCTCCCAGAGCGACTTCAGGGGAAGACCGCTCTAGGAAGCTGTACGGAAGTTTACCGAGGCTCACCTATTTACAGAAGCTCCTCGCTCCGTGCCGGTTGCTGCAGTGTCCTCTGACCGAATGCCTGTAGCATTCACTGTAGTCACGGCAACCCCGCTCATGCGCATGAGGCCCATTCGGAGTCGGACATGTTGGTGTGGGCGCAGGTTTGCCATTGAGTGATCATAGCAATGCCCCACGCGATTTTTCCAGCAAAGCTGTTTTCTTGCGTGTGTAGGCTCTTACTTAATTGGAAGATTCAAAGGTCCAAGGGACACAGGTATATTCCAAAGGATTGGAAAACAAAGATGTAAGTAATTAAGGATACTAAAGAGTGTCTATATATGAAGGGAACACATGATTCCCATATAGATGGCCATTGCAAATGTTTACATAGGACATAATGGATGTGAGTGGGAGCACTACCGCAGTACAAGCTATTACCGCGGGGTGCACCCATCTCTCACCTGTTTATAGGTCGTTCACTCAGGGTTTCTAAGTGACCTTAGTCTGTCGCAATAGATGCAAAGTAGTTAAGGATACTAAAAAGTGCCTATAAATGGAGGGAACACACGATTCCCATGATTCTCGGGCATTCTGATTGTTCACATAGGACGTAATGGATGTGAGTGGGGGCACCACCACGGCACAAAACTGTAACCGCGGGTTGCCCCCATCTCACATCTGTGTATAAGTCGTTAACTGGTGGTTTCAAAGTAACCTTAGTCTGTCGCTCTTCAGAGTGATGATGGACCTGTTATTTGGGTGTAGATTAGTCAACAACAACAGTTTCATCTAGTAATCTACAGGTATGATACAGCACAACAACATTCAAGGAATTGTTCATCATTACAAGGTACAGAAGGACTTCCAAGTTGACAACATACACCATCGTACAGAGAACATCATATATGTAATATGACCATTTGTCACCCGCTAGGGTGGGCGGAATTCACAAAAAACACATAAAGTCAAACTCTGAATTCATGCCTCGAGGGTTTAGAGAGTCCAGAAGTTCAATCCACAGTATCTCACGTTGTGCTAATTTTCTTTGCACATCGCCCCCTCTCCTGCCAATTGTTACTTGTTCAAGGATAACACTGTCATGATCTCTGCTTCCAAAAGGTCAGGGTTTTCCCAACTCCCTTGGAAGCAGATCCATAACCCAGGTTCCGAGTGCCAACCAGTCCCAATTGGGACCTTTTGGACCCAGTCCTGGCGCCAGTGGCACCAGGCTCATAAATATGCCCAGTCCCAGCGCTGGATGCGCCGGGCTCATAATGCTTGGGTGGACTTACCTGCAGCAGACCATGCTGCTTACTTGCCTGCCAGTTGAGCCTCTGACCCTCTTCTGTTTGGAACTACTTTTCCTGTTGGGTGGGGCAGGAGCCACTCCCTTGGTTCAGAACACTGGAACTCTTCTGGAAAGCAGGAACTCTTTTCTTACCTCGGCGTGGCTGTGGAAGGAGACACCTAAGCACTACAGGAGGCTATTTAAACCACACCCGATGGATGAATCTTGCTTTGCGTTATTCTGCATCCTCTGCAGCAGAACGCTCATCGTGTCTTCTGCATCTGATCCTGGGCCTAAGGAAAAAGGCTTACCATCCTGAATCCAGTCTTCAGCAACACCTATAAAGACAAGAAAGAACAGGTTAGCATTACGGTCTTCAGTGACAGCGCTTCACTTACCTGGTCCATCGGCTGTCACCAACGCCTCGCGCTGCATTCCGGCATCTGAAAGACAAAGGCTTACCTACCCTTCGTGCGCTCCGGAGGTCTTCGCACTGCATTCCGGCATCTGAAAGACAAAAGCTTCCCAACTCTTCGCACGCTCCGGAGGCCTTCGGCGCTGCATCCCGCATCTGAAAGACAAAACAAGGTGCGTTTAAAGACATTGGGGAACTTTAATACTCACGTGCCATTACTCCTTCCACATCTAACCCAGTGGGTATTCCGGCACCCTGCAGCCGCTCCGAACTTGTACCTGCAAAATAAAAAAACAGTTAGAGCGCATCGTGAAGCAGGCAACAAGCGCTTACTTACGTGCTTCCAGGCGCTTCTATTCATCACACGGGCTCCATCTTCAACTCACTTCAGCCCGTCATCCGCCATCGCCGGAACCCTGCAAAACAAGAGACATCATTACTAAAGACTTTTAAAGACATTAGAATTACTCGAAACTTACCGTTCATGCAGTAAACGACGGACAGCAGTCCTCTGAAGTCAAGAGGCCTGCTCCCCTTATCCAGTGAAGAAACTGGTTACAGCACCCTGCCCCGAGGCAGATGGAGAGCACGGCGTTCACTTACCTAAGGTGAGAGCGTTAACCTTTGGGGTTCTACAGGAGAAGAGAAAGGGAAGAAGAGAGAGACATTCAATAACCCAGTTCATTAATCCCATATTTTCTATCTGCAGACATCTTACCCTTCGAGTCAGACATACAGTGCACAGAGGTCCAGCCCAAAGAGCCAGCCGTGTGTTACACATCACCTTTGAAGATACGGTATACGCCCAGTCAAGACCGGCGCCTCTACGGGAATCAGGTGAGCGTTACAAACACATTGTAGTTGTGCCACTGTATGTCGTGCCTCTAAAAAATGGACTGCCACAGGGATTTTAAGCTTTTTGTACGAATGTTGGACTTGTGCTCAGTCCATCTAGTTTTGGCTTTTCTGGTAGTCATACCTACATCGTAGAGGCCTCATGGGCATTTCAATGCGTATACTACGTTTTGAGCATTGCAGGTGCATGAATGACGTAGCTGTATATGCTTGCCTGAATGGGGATGTATAATGTAGCTGCCCTTTATGATATTGCCACAGTGCTGGCAATTGTAGCACGGAATTGTTCCTTTGTGTTGGGTTGAGGTACTGGAAGAGGAAATCTCTGCTTTCACCAGACTCTTACGTAGAGACCTACTATTTCTATATGCGAATGTTGGTAGATCTTGAAAAAGATGTTGCAATTGTGGGTCTAGTTGTAGCATTGGCCAATTCTTCTTGATCGCCCTCTTTATTCTCGTGCTCTGAACCGAATAGGTGGTGACATATACCAGTGCTTCTCCAGGTTGTGTAGGTTTGGATACCAGTAATGTTTCTCGGTCGATGTTTCTAACTTTTTTTGCCACTCCGGCTATCAAAGTGGGGTTGTAACCTCTTGCTGTAAATTTAGTTTCCAATGTAGTTGCCTGACGGACGTGTTCCGTATTTTCAGAGATGTTCCTCTTGTAGCGCAGAAACTGGCTGAAGGGTACGCTGTCAATCGTCCGTTTAGGGTGAAAACTTGTAGCGAGTAATAAACTGTTCTTATCAGTTTGTTTGGTGTAGATCCTAGTCTCCAATTTCACTTCAGACACATATACTTCTACATCAAGGAAATGGATGGTTGTCATGCTTGTTTCCGTTGTAAAGTTGATACGTGGATTCATCCCGTTCATCATTGTAAAAAATTCTTCTAACTCCTCTTGGGGGCCCGTCCAGATACTGAAGATATCATCTATGTACCTCCGATATATTGAAAGGTGTCTCATCCACCTTGGTGATGTGAGGACGTGTTCATTTTCTAAATAGTACATAAAAGCATTTGCATAGCATGGTGCCATGGCTGCTCCCTTGCTGGTGCCCGATGTCTGAATGAAGTATCTGTCTTGAAATTTAAAGAAGTTGTTACTCAGAACCAGTTTCAAGAGGGTAAGGACAAACAGTCTATCACCTTGGCATTTATCGGTTTTAAGTATGAGCCATTCAATAGCCTCTAGTCCGGCTTCGTGGGCTATGTTGGTATAAAGAGACGTGACGTCCATGGTGAATAATATGTCTCTTCCATTCACGAATTGTGTGTCTTTCAAAAGTTGGAAAAAGTGCATTGTGTCCTTCATGTATGTTAGTGTTTCTTGAATCAAAGGTTGGAGAATTTTGTCCAGCTATTGTGCAAGGGGTTCAAGGATACTGTTGGTAGCTGCTATGATCGGTGTCCTGGAGGTTTTATCAGTCTCTTATGTATATTTGGTAAAATGTACATCACCGGCATGATTGGATGTTGATTTTCGAGGAAGCGTCGCGTTTTTTCAGAGATGACATCATTCTCTTCAGCCTCATCTAACACTCTTTTGATTAATGCTCGCACTGTTTCTGTAGGATTCATAGGTACTTCCAAGTAAGTGTCTTCATCCCTCAACTGGCGTTCAATTTCGTCAAGGTAGTCTTGTTTGTCCATTAGAACGAGGGCTCCCCCTTTGTCTGCTGGTTTGAGGATGATGGTCTGATTGTCTAGGAGGTATCGCAGTGTCTGGAGTTCTATTTTGGAGAAATTTCTTTGAGCATCGGTTTTAAATCGAATCTTCTTAAACTCATCCAGAACTGTTTTTTCAAAGGTTGACAGAATATGGTTTTGTATTGGCGGATTGAAGGTGCTTTTTGGACTGACTTCCAGAAATGTATGTGGTTCCTCCTCCACTGAATTGAAGAAAACTTTGAGATTCAATTTGCGCATCAGTTTGAAGAAATCGATTTTTTCACGTAGGAGGGTACTGTTGTTCTTGGGGACAAAGGACAAGCCCTTCTTAAGAACTTGTATTTCCATCTTTGAAAGGCGGTATGATGAGATATTAACTGTCAGGGTTTCTTCGACCCCTTCTTCCTCTGAGGATTTCTTCTTTTGTCCTCTTCTAACTGGCTTTTTTTAAAAAAAGCAGCAGCGTCACTATTTATTTGATCGCTAGCTGGAGTGCCTGAGGGCCCTGATGTGGCTTCTGCCGTTCGGTCTGGTGTAACTTCTAATTCTGTACTGGAGGCTTCAGAGCAAGTGTTGCCAGTCGACGGTGATCCTGTTTTACATGGATTATTTGGGTTAAGTTTATTTGGGTAATGACCGTAGTGGGCTTAGGGCCCTCAGGCACTCCAGCTAGCGATCAAATAAATAGTGACGCTGTGGCTTTTTTAGAAAAAAGCCAGTTAAAAGAGGACAAAAGAAGAAATCCTCAGAGGAAGAAGGGGTCGAAGAAATCCTGATAGTTAATATCTCATCGTACCGCCTTTCAAAGTTGGAAATACAAGTTCTTAAGAAGAGCTTGTCTTTTGTCCCCAAGAACAACAGTACCCTCTTACGTGAAAAAATCGATTTCTTCAAACTGATGCGCAAATTGAAGCTCAAAGTTTTCTTCAATTCATTGGAGGAGGACAGTATAGATAAGGAACCACATACATTTCTGGAAGTCAGTCCAAAAAGCACCTTCAATCCGCCAATACAAAACCATATTCTGTCAACCTTTGAAAAAACAGTTCTGGATGAGTTTAAGAAGATTCGATTTAAAACTGATGCTCAAGGAAATTTCTCCAAAATAGAACGTCAGACACTGCGAAACCTCCTAGACAATCAGACCATCATCCTAAAACCAGCAGACAAAGGGGGAGCCCTTGTTCTAATGGACAAACAAGACTACCTAGACGAAACTGTACGCCAGTTGAGGGATGAATAAACTTACTTGGAAGTACCTATGAATCCTACGGAAACAGTGCAAGCATTAATCAAAAGAGTGTTAGATGAGGCTGAAGAGAATGATGTAATCTCTGAAAAAACGCGACGCTTCCTCGAAAATCAACATCCAATCATGCCGGTGATGTACATTTTACCGAAAATACATAAGAGACTGATAAAACCTCCAGGACGCCGATCATAGCAGCTACCAACAGTATGCTTGAACCCCTTGCACAATATCTGGACAAAATTCTCCAACCTTTGATTCAAGAAACACTAACATACATGAAGGACACAATGCACTTTTTCCAACTCTTGAAAGACACACAATTCGTGAATGGAAGAGACATATTATTCACCATGGACGTCACGTCTCTTTATACCAACATAGCCCACGAAGCCGGACTAGAGGCAATTGAATGGCTCATACTTAAAACCGATAAATGCCAAGGTGATAGACTGTTTGTCCTTACCCTCTTGAAACTGGTTCTGAGTAACAACTTCTTTAAATTTCAAGACAGATACTTCATTCAGACATCGACACCAGCAAGGGAGCAGCCATGGCACCATGCTATGCAAATGCTTTTATGTACTATTTAGAAAATGAACACGTACTCACATCACCAAGGTGGATGAGACACCTTTCAATATATCGGAGGTACATAGATGATATATTCGGTATCTGGACAGGCCCCCAAGAGGAGTTAGAAGAATTTTTTACAATGATGAACGGGATGAATCCACGTATCAACTTTACAACGGAAACAAGCATGACAACCATCCATTTCCTTGATGTAGAAGTATGTGTCTGAAGCGAAATTTGAGACTAGGATCTACACCAAACAAACTGATAGGAACAGTTTATTACTCGCTACAAGTTTTCACCCTAAACGGACGATTGACAGCGTACCCTTCAGCCAGTTTCTGCGCTACAGGAGGAACATCTCTGAAAATATGGATCACGTCCGTCAGGCAACTACATTGGAAACTAAATTTACAGCAAGAGGTTACAACCCCACTTTGATAGCTGGAGTGGCAGAAAAAGTTAGAAACCTCGACCGGCAAACATTACTGGTACCCAAACCTACAAAACCTGGAGCACCACTGGTATATGTCACCACCTATTCGGTTCAGAGCATGAGAATAAAGAGGGCGATCAAGAAGAATTGGCCAATGCTACAACTAGACCCACAATTGCAACATCTTTTTCCAGATCTAGCACCATTTGCATATAGAAATAGTACGTCTCTACGTAAGAGTCTGGTGAAAGCAGAGATTTCCTCTTCCAGTACCTCAACCCAACACAAAGGGACAATTCTGTGCTACAATTGCCAGCACTGTGGCAATATCATAAAGGACAGCTACATTACACATCCCCATTCAGGCAAGCATATACAGCTACGTCATTTATACACCTGCGATGCTCAAAACGTAGTATACGCATTGAAATGCCCATGTGACCTCTACTATGTAGGTATGACTACCAGAAAAGCCAAAATTAGATGGACTGAGCACAAGTCCAACATTCGTAAAAAAAGCTTAAAATCCCCTATGGCAGTCCATTTTTTAGAGGCACGACATACAGTGGCACACCTACAATGTGTTATCCTTGAACAAGTAACAGTTGGCAGGAGAGGGGGCGATGTGCAAAGAAAATTAGCACAACCTGAGATACTGTAGATTGAACTTCTGGACTCTCTAAACCCTCGAGGCATGAATTCAGAGTTTGACCTTATGTGTATTTTGTGAATTCCGCCCACCTAGCGGGTGACAAATGGTCATATTACATATATGATGTTCTCTGTCCGATGGTGTATGTTGTCAACTTGGAAGTCCTTCTGTACCTTGTAATGATGAACAATTCCTAGAATGTTGTTATAATGTATCATACCTGTAGATCACTAGATGAAACTGTTGTTGTTGACTAATCTACACCTAAATAAGAGGTCCATTATCACTCTGAAGAGCGACAGACTAAGGTTGCTTTGAAACCACCAGTTAACGACTTATACACAGATGTGAGATGGGGGCAACCCGCGGTTACAGTTTCGTGCCGAGGTAGTGCCCCCACTCACATCCATTACGTCCTATAACAATCAGAATGCCAGAGAATCATGGGAATCATGTGTTCCCTCCATATATAAGCACTTTTTAGTATCCTTAATTACTTACATCTATTGTGACAGACTGTCACTTAGAAACCCTCAGTGAACGACCTATACACAGATGAGAGATGGGGGCACCCCACGGTTACAGCTTGTACCGCGGTAGTGCCCCCACTCGCATCCATTATGTCCTATGTAAACATTTACAAGGGCCGTGTATATGGGAATCATGTGTTCCCTCCATATATAGACACTCTTTAGTGTCTCTTAATTACTTACATCTTTGTTTTCCAATCCTTTGGAATATACCTGGGTCCCTTGGACCTTTGAATCTTCCAATTAAGTAAGAGCCTACACACGCAAAAACCAACTTTGCTGGAAGAATTGCGTGGGGCATCGCCATGATTACTGAATGGCGAACCTGTGCCCACACCAACATGGCCGACTCCAAATGGGCCTCACGCGCATGCGCGGGGTTGCCATGACTACAGTGAACGCTACCGGCATTCGGTCAGCGGACACTGCAGCAACCGGTGAGGAGCTTCTGTAAACAGGTGAGCCTCGGTAAACTTCCGTACAGCTTCATAGAGCGGTCTTCCCCTGAAGTCGCTTTGGGAGCCAAGAAACATCAGCGTGCACTATGTGCGCCTTTCGTTTAAACATTGAATCTGGTCACAGAGGGACATTATACCTTCCCTGGATCGGCTGCTATTAAACACACTGTATTACTAGGACGCATATAAACCCATGAATAATTGACACCAACTCTATTTTTAGGGTTTCTCGTGCCGCTATCTGCCGCTTCCCAGTCTCCTGGGAGTTTCATTCTGAAGACTGGGTGAGTGATTGAAATTAGTTAACTATGTACCCTCCAATCCTGTGAGACTAGCATGTTACAAATGAGATTTTTGCCTTTAGTTACCTTTGTAGTTTCCTTTTGAATAGGTCTTGATCCCGGACCACAGCAACTTCCCGGGAGAGGTCAGTGACATTTAAACCCCTTATTTTGATAGTTTAGCTTTGGGAGTAAACATTTATATACAAATAGATTAAAATCGTTGTTATTTTTAAATTCCCCCACAGAGGAAGATTTAAAAAAAATACAAACCACTATTTGCCTGTATGAATACAAGAACAGTGAAGCCCCACCCTGAAGATGGATCTATAGGATCCGAAACGCGTTGGTTATTTTAGCAATATCTACAAAAAGGGCTTCCCTGGAGGGAGCTGTTATCCTTTAAGAACTCCCACAAACTTTCCCAGATGGGAACCGAAGCGCACATGATAAGTTGTTTCTAACTTATACACTTGATTTTGCTTGTATTGGTCATTTGTTACGACACACAGTAATGATTGCATGACTAGATGATGGTTCATGTCATGTGGAACAAATGTATATAACACATTGTTTGTCGATATATCCTCGTTGGGAAATTTCAATTTTTTTAAAAAAAGGATGATGGGTTAATTAAAACAAACCTTATCACTGATGAGTGCGATAAATGATTTTCTTTGATATTTCTGGTCTATTGTATCTAAAGTTTCATTCGAAGTAATTGCTATTACATTGACTGAAGAAGTACCATTGAATTGAATGATTTCTATGAAGCCAAACACATCAATATAAGCCTGATGTTGCACAGTGAATCCAAATTATTATTGTGGTGTAAAATGAATCATTGAACTTAGGTTCTCCAAGAGTGCATCTGGGCTTACTGCTTAGTAATACGCAGTTCTGGTTTTGGTCTTAATTTGTGTCCCAAGTGTTCTTGTGACAATAGCCCGCCTGCACCTGAAACATCATTAAAATACCCCCACTAAATCCAAATCTGCATTTCTAAAAATTAATTTCTCTCCGAACTTCAAACCACACGGCAGTGCACTCCCGCTCCCATATTTTACTAACCGATAGCACACATAAACATTTTCATTTAATTTGAAATTGCAAGCATAACACATTCTCGCAAAGGACAAGTACAATAAAATTACTTGTTAGGCGAGTGAACTTGATGTTGACTCCGGAAAAGAAATTGATGAAGAATCTTGCTCATTCATTTTCCGTGCATAGTCATAAAGTGGTACAAGGGAAAATTAAAGTTGTTTTAGATATGACGGCAGATCCAACGCTCGAGAATGTCGCTTTGTGCATGTCGGAAGGATTCACCATTGGGACACTGGACGTGTCAATGCTTTCGTCACTTGTGAGGGTCTGTGCTTCCATCCCTGTGCTCTACACAAAAAAAGGGACATGTCAAGCAACCGATTATGAAAACATAATGCGACTTTTAAAGGGCACAATGGCATTATTTTATAATGGTCATAATTGCTTGATTTATTAGAGGATCAAGAATGTGCGGACCGATGTATTATATTGAAATCTATTTTAGTAAAAATTCAATACAATCTGGTAGCTATGGAAACTTTAGTAAGACACTTTTGAAAAAAATATACACCGAAAGCTCAAATCCATTCATGAAGTTACCATTTCAGTACCCTACTAGATTTAGATTTAGAGATCATAGATAGTACTTATTTATGCAGGCCATCCTCATAGATAACAACAAACGCAGCTAATTCATCATGCAGGACTCGCCAGAGGCAGCGTGTGCATACTTTCAGTCGGAATTGCATTTGGAAGTCAACGCTTTTTTGTGTACTCGAATCATTCGTACATATTTTTGGTAAAGTGCCGGCTGCAGATGCAGAATCGATTGGCCCTCACATCCTTCAAGACATCCTGGGCTCTACTTTCAATCTCGTCCACCAGAAAACCACAATATTTAACCCATTTTCTTATTAAATCAATATCCTTCGGGCATGTTTGCAGGAGCATTCCCAGACTTTTTGCATTGCTCATAGAAGGGCAACCGAGAACCAAACAAGCAGGCATTCTTGAAAAGTCTGTAAGATCTGTATAAAAATATATACATTTTTTTAAAAAATACTGTATTGATGAAATTATATTACAGATCTCTATGCAATATTTGTTTTAGTCAAAGAAGGAAAACCTGTGTAACATTGTCGAATGAACACAGCGATAACTGTCTTACTACAGAAATTATTGGTATACCGCAAATTATAACGTGTTACTCGTCCGTTCAATGTTCTTTCAAGCATAAAAGGGGAACATGCATACAAACAAGGACCATGAAAGATTCAATTCTATTACAATGGGCATTGATGCAATGTGCTATTTTTCAAGATCAAAATACTTGAAACATTAGACAATGGTAAAGTCATTGGGTTAAATGAACATTACAATGCTCAGTACAATTGGTGAAAATAGAAAAGAAAATTGAGATCAGCAATCGATGAATATAGAGAAGTAAATTGGTGACCTACCACCCTTACCAGGATGAACAAACAAGCCGATTCAGCAAGCAGGGGAGCAACTATCTGGGGAACAAGTTGCATGACGAACAGATACCTTACTGAGCACAGAGATATTCGCCTGGTAAATGTGAAGGTGTTTGTAAAGGAGTAGAAAAGATGGGTGTGTATGTGAATGTGTGACGTGTTTGTTCCAGAGTTTTGCAGAGGGGAGCCATGAGACAGTGGGTCTGGGGAGGCCATGAGAACATGGTCACCATGCAGGAGAATCCTTTTGAAGGGTACATGGTGTTTGGCACCTTGGCCGTTTCCACCCACCCAGTCCCCTTGCGAGCGCAGGGCCACAGGTGCGAATTGCCATTGATACTGGAGGGGGGATGGATTGGCATGAGGCGAGCGCCAAAAGGCCCGGAACCATGCTGAAGGGAGAAACACTTTTGTGGATTGCAGGGGTGGGGTCTTGAAGAGGGGGCCTGGAGACAGTGGGTCTGGGGAGGCCATGGGAACAATGGGAACTGTGCAGAAGAACCCTTTTGAAGTGTACATGGTGCTTGGCACCTTGGCCATTACCACCCACCCAGAACCGGAGTGGGGTATAATGGAGGGCGGACGAGGTGAACGTAAAAGGGCACCAACCATTCTTTTATGTCCCTCATAAACCATTCAGTGTGTTCTTGATTCACTGAATAATTGAAACAACTATTTGTATATGCTCATTTGAATTTAATTTAGTTTGATGATGTTGATTACACAAACAAACTACAAATTGTATACTTGAGGTTGCAGCACAGTGTGTGAAAATTCCCAGTTCTGCCCGCTGTCTCTGGGGAATTTTACGCGAATCACTCCAGCGACACAGGCAGGTATTTCTCGTCGAATGCAGAATCCAAGCATCCCATAAAGCCACCATGTAAACGAACAGTAGGACACCAGCCTGTACCACCTGTGGAAGAGGAACATACATACTTTAATTGAATTAACCATACAAGTGTTCCTCCCTTACTTGAAAATGCATCCTTAATTGTATGGCATAGTTGCCCTTACAAACGTTACTTCATTGATAAATGAACTTGGACTTTAAAGTCTATACACATTACAAAAGTGAACAGCCATTCAATCCATAATGGTTTGGGCCGCAGAGAAGTATTGTTTCTTAGTTGAAAGTGAAACACACGTAAGCGATGAACACTCCGGTTCACAAAAAGCGGGAGAAATGTATCCAATTTGAAGACTAAATTCATTTGTCAGTGATCGATCAAAGTTAAGACAATGTAGGAGACAAACATGAAATATTATTCTACTCAGTGGTCAAAATGACATCTCACCTCCTAGAGTACATTTACTTGTTACTTGGATGCGAACTGTTGCATGAGGTTTGTGCATAAGCACCATCATAATCCTCAACACAGACCTTGTGAGGCAGGCTGCACTGAAGTCATGCAGCTCGGTAACGCAAAGCGGAGGTGTGTCTTCTTCTGATATGTAGGCCAAGCATCTAGAGTTTTCTTTGCAGCAACAGTTCTCCACCTCGGTTGGCATGACCTCGCAGTGATTGCAGGTACACCAGGTGGAAACGACTTCCATGCTACTGGGTTCAGGCTCTGGTGATTGATCTGGTGTACCTGCCATTGTTGTGAGTTTATGCCTACACTGGTGGAGAACTGCTATTGCAGAGAAAACTCTGGCTTCTTGGCCTACATTGCCGAAGAAGACACACCACTGCTATGCATTACTGAGCTGATGCCTGCCTTACAAGATCTGTGTTGCGAATGATGCAGGTCCTTATGCATGAACCTGGTAATCCAAGTAACGAGTACGTTCACTCAATACGTGTTGTGTGTTTGATGACCAAGACAGCTAACATAACATGTTGTTCCCCTACATCAATATAACTCTGATGGATCACTGATGATAATGTTTCTGTAAATTTAATTAATTACTCATTCTAATCTGAAACCAAAGTGTTCATCTTTAGATTTATCGTCCGAACAATTACGTTTCTTTCACTTGAATGTATCTCCCAAACTGTTTTTGCTTGAACGTACGTTCACATTTCTAATTTATCCCTACTTGAAATCACAAGTACTGTTAGTGCTTCGCACGAAAAGGTACTTTTTAAAGCCTAACAATGCCTTACATTTTACAAGGTAGTGCAAACAAAAAGAATGCCATTATTGGGTTCATTTAAGTAAACTATTTCTGTAGCTCTTACACAGGTGGTACAGACTTGTGCCATATCATGCCTTTACATGGTGGATTCATGGAAGACTGGAATTTCGCGTTCGACCAGTAATACTTGCCTATGTGGTTCGAGTCATTCATGATGAATTCCCCAGTGACCACGGACGATACAGTGGATTTATACAGACAGTACCTCGACTTCAGCAGCATCATTTGTAGTGCCATTGCCATCCACTTTAGCAAACTAAATGAAAAAATAAAAAAATGAGTTAATCTGAACAGTTGTTAGACATTTTTTGTAAGTCCACAAGTCCCCAAAATGTCCAAACATCTAAGAGTATCATAAAAGATTGGTGTGCTTTAACAGGTTTACGGGCCTATCACACTTCCCTGATCCACATCCCCCCAACTATCAATCGCTGTTTGCACCTGTGGGCGTGCGCTCGCTAGGGGAATGGGAGGATGGGAACGCTCAAGGTGCCGAATACCATGAACACCACAAAGGGTTTTTTCACATTACCACCCTTATCCACATGGCCACCCCAGACCCAGTGTCTCCGGACTCCCCCTTGAAGACCCCGTCCCTGCAATAAACTTGTATCTGTGTCCTTTGACAGTGTTCCAGCCCTATTACGCTCGCCTTATCCACATCAATTCCCCTCCACTATCAATGACAGTTCGCACCTGTGGGCGTGTGCTCACAAGGGGGCTGCACTGGCGGGATTGAGGAGATCAAACATTGTCATAGAGGCCTGGTGGGTGTGAACAAACACGTCAGACATTCACATACACACCCACTTCTGTAATCCTTTATACACACTGTGGGAATTAGCAACAAAACATCTGTGAGATTGACAACGAATAGCGCCAGCTCTCCACTTTTTATCTTGCTTGCTGAGTCAGTTAATCTGTTCTTCTAAGTAACAGTTAGTCAACTTTTACTATTGTTTTCTTTCGTGTCAATGTCCTCTGCTAGGTCACTTTCTATTGCTTTATACACAATGTACACCCTATTCTCATTTTATTTTACTGAAAAGTCTACACCATTGTCCTATGCATTTCTATCTCTGTAATTAGTACATAACATTACAGAGTATTGTTTCCAAATGTAATCTTTCGTAGAGCATATTTTCAATGCCGTTTGCTTTAGGTGCCATTTTTTATAAAGTGTTTTTTATTATCAATGGAATATGATGTTAGATTTACTCACTGTAATACTTTTTTAATAGTAATATTTCTATTTTTTTAACAGATCATAGTGAGATTCCAAAAATGCCGTATTGTATCATTTTGGGTTGCAGTACAGCCCTGCATGTATTTCCAAAGAATTTTAATTTAATAAGAAAATGGCTCTTGAGCTGTGGATTCCAGTGTCCGGAATTTAAAGCAGAACCAAGCATCTCTTGAAAGACGTGAGGGGCAATCGATTCATAGTCTGCAGCTTGCACTTCTCAGTACATATGCACGTACAATCACAGTACACTAAAACGCATCGGCCCAGACTCCTTCACAAATTACTTCCAAATACAGTTCCAACTGAATTTCAGCACACACTGGCCCAGGTGAATAGTGGACACAGAATTTTTAGATGTATTTTACCATTTTCTAAGTTTGCCTGCATAATATGTCTTATAAATGACAGCTCAATATATTGAAATAGTCTGTGAACAGGTAGCATAATAAACGTTTTTCTGTTCTTGTGGAATATTTCCATTGATATTTTATTACACAAGTTTCTTACCTGACGCAATGTACTGTGGTTTGTACATTTTGAACTTGAGATAACTTTGTGTATCCCTCCTTTAGAGATACTAGAATAGTTCAGTGCAATGGGAGCCTTTCCAAACACACACTTACATTGCGTCCTTTAAAAATAAGTAACTATTTTAAAATGACCATGTGTGTCTTTAAGTAGACCACATTGATGGAATTACAGACCGTTACCATGGAGGAAACCACAGACATGTCCAACATCCTAATGGTGAGGCCAAGTAACTTGCACACAATTTTTCTGTACCATTTTTGATGTTGTCTGAATTATAATACTAATGTGTTACGACCCACATCCAGAAACCCCTCTGGCAAGCCCATTGGCCAGGAGGGGTCTTGGTTCGGGTCTCCAACAAACTTAGGCATCCATTGCCTGGGCCCTTTTGGGGCCTGTCCTGGCGCCTTTGGCGCCAGGCTCATACTTAATAAAGACTTGTGTTTAGGAAACTACTTTATTTCAAGTGCCAGCCAACATGGAGGCATCCACATAGCTTGGTTCCTTGGAACCAAGCTATGCGGTATTGTGTTTTGGGTGTGGTAGCCTAGGAACTACTTTACCTGGACTACATTCTTGAAGCTATTTAAACCACACCCGACTTGGACAACACGCTTCGCGTTACTTTGCAATCCTGCAACGTGACGTTCACCGTGTTCAGCTGTACTCGCGAACCTCGGAAGAACAGCACCTGTAAGGAGACAAAAGGACATTGTTAGCAGCAGCAGCTTACCTGTAATTTCATTGTTAGCTGCCCACAGCTCCTGCAAATAGCTTCCTAGGATCAGCGCGTCTCCCGGACCGACGGATCTGCAAAAAAGGAAGAAACAAGATATTAGAAACTTTACAACATAACAAACTGTGCCGAAAGGCTTACCTCGCAAGTCGCCCCTCAACCAGCATCGCCTCGGAATTCCACACACCGGGTGAGCACCGCGATCTATGGGAAACAAAAGACAACAGGTTAGCAAATGCAAGGCATCACAGCGCTGCGCATAGCGCCTACTTACCGCATCATAGCGCTATTTACACGACATCATTTACCGACGGGACCCAATTCAGCCAATGCATCACACTGGACGTCCGCACACCTAAGGAAGAGAAAGAGACATTTATTAAACCAAGAAAGGCATGCAAGAATAACAACAATATGCAACAGCAATAAGACCTACCTGAAAGACTCCAAACGGGCCGGCATCAGTGAAGTAACTAGATCGCATTCGCCCACAAAGGACAGCGCGCCCCTGCCAAGAAGGCAGGACGGAGAGCACACCTGAATTAACAACAAGGTGAGGAGAGGCCCAGAGGGGCTGCGGGCATACAGGGTGGTGGGGGGCTGATTACCCCAGTTTGCCAGTCTTGAACATAGCCCACCTGTATTCCAGGCAGAACTCCCTCGCTGGTCACACCTGGGAACCGCAGAGAAGATACCAGCATCCCTACGGCTGGGTGGCGTCCCCGTGGATACCAGGTGAGCATAACATAATGTCCATTTTTTATTGAAAAATTATATGAATATATACATCAATTAAAGGACCGAGATACTACATCGACCACTATTCCGGAGTCAACAGCAACCTCACTCACCTTTCATGTAATTTTTTTAGAATATTCCTTCAGATGCGACTATGCAAAATAAGTATTTGTTCAAGATCAACTTAAAACATATTGATTATTATGTATAATATTAGCTTTTGATACAAACTGGCTTGTGGGCTTCTTTGTCAATATCGACCATCTTTTAAACAGCATTTATTTGTTATGTTACATCTTTTTTATTACAATTACTGCTATATAGACAGAGCCTGGAACTTCAACAACATATATTATTCTTCTACTGCAACTGGTCTGCAGGATGAGGTATGAGAAGTGATAATGTATTGATTTATAATAAGTTATTTATTAACAGTATCTTTTTATCATTAAAGATAACTTATTATTTTGATAATTTGCAATACTGTCAGCAAATTGCAAAGCATTAGACCAACAACCTTGATGTATTTATCTCAGAAACACATGCAGCAATGAAAGTAAACCTTCAGAAACATTTACTTTGTCACTGAATGACATAGACCCTTTCACTATATGAATGGTGTATATTTTTGTTCATAAACTTTAGCTGCTTAGCGAAAAATGGAATTGTTGAAACTAAATAACATTACAACGCATTAAAGGGCCACAATTTAATCAATATGTTTTGCAGGCTAATCTCGCATTGACTTCCTGCGACATCTCTGATGGCTATCAGGTACAGTTTTCAATTGTCTTTTTACAATGTTACATGTACACAGTGTGCAACTTTATGTCGATACTAATTTAAAAACTGTAATCAGACGATTAATCATATCTTTTTACATAGTTTAACTTATATTCTAAGTTTTAAAATCATTAAATCAACTTTCTCAAGATGTACTTTGTGAGATCAAAGATGTTAACATTAAATTGTTTAACAATTTAATCCATGTTCTTTGAATTTGTTATGTACAAGGAATGCACTACTGAAGCGGTCGAAATTGAAGAGACACATGAACAAAAGGTATACATAAGATATTGTAAAATATCAGTTATCCATTTTAACTGTGATGTAATATTTAATATGATCTAATGGTTTCCAACATATTAAATATGCATATATGTAGATATGAATCTTTAAGTGGAAGATCACATTTCAAGGTTTAGACAATTTCAAAATGCTGTTTTTCAGTTTGGTCTGGTTTTCAGCATATCCAATTTGACTGTTTCAAGGAAAAATCAGATAAAATTGTACATAATTTTTTTTAAAGTTTTTTTTATCAGTTATTTCATTTATATTACATTTTCATGTTGTAATTCATATATTCTGTATGTGTGCTATAAATTTAGCATTTTCTCTTCGATCAGAGGTTGAGGAAGAAGAGCAGCATAAAGACTCGGACAACTACATAAACTAATGATGTCTCTTGTCAAACTGTTGTCACTTGGAAGCAGCTACATTTTGAGGCACAGCATGGACCTCACAAGATTCAGTGTCGGTGTTGCAGATGTCCAGTGGCCGGAATTCGAATTAAATGTCAGCAGTGACCCATGGAAAGTAACCATGGATCATTGTTACAGGGCAAAACTTTAACAAGAAGAAACAGACAATAGAGAAGATGTTTCAGAATTGCTTGCAAAACCACTCACACAATCCACACCCTCTAAATAAATTATATCTAAGAAACCGACAATGTTCCCTGTTTCCCCAATATATGTGGATAAATCCTAAATATCACGCACAGAAATAACCGAAGCATCTTCGCTACTGATTGACGATTGTGCTTGTGATGTGAACTTCACTCTTCCTAGTGTTGAGGACTTATACTGGTTTGCGATTCCATGGTGGTGGATACTTCTGGATGATTGGCTATTAAAGGAACCAAAATACATTGCATTCGACTGCTGCCTGATCGAGATTATGAAAATGATTGAATGTGCTGATAAATTGCATGGGAGGATTTGTGGGAGCCATTGGTGAAGTTTACTCGTGTAGTCAAAGGCAACAGCCTGAAGATCAATGGTAGCTGTGTACACCACCATAACTCATTTTCATGGTCTTCTCAACCTATACCTGGAAAAGTGCCTGCTGGAAATGTACTTTGTACTGTACGTTCCGCTAAACAACAAAGCAGATGAATAATTGCAGGTTTTTCTAACTTTGTGGGACTCAAGTTCCTTTAAAAAACCCAGTACTACAAATATCAGAAGGATTCCTTGTTCCCCGCTTTTAACCAGGCATAGAGACTCAAACAGATGGCAATGGACAGTGCTCTCACTGGCAAAAGGCACTGGCTTGCTGGTGATGGACATTATGACAGTCCAGGTTTTTCTGTTATATACTCCACTTCCAAGACATGGAAACCAAAAAAAGTGTGTTCAAGAATCTGAATGTGTATCTTCTGTTGCCATGGAAAGATATGGTTTCATTCAACTTCTGCAAACCAGAGGAATGCAAATAGACCTGATAGCCACTGACAGGTGCGTTTCAATAGCCAAGGTCATGCGAGAGCAGTTCCCAGACATAAAGCATCAATATGATTTATAGCACGTTGCAAAATCAATTTGGAAAAACATTACAGCTGGTGGAAAAAAAAAGGCTACAGAAAGCATTTTAAATTAGTCACAGGCTATCGGCAACCATATTTGGTGGAGCACAAACACTTGTGATGGATGTGCATTCATTGATGCACCAGTGTTCTAACCTACACTCTTGGAAAGAAACCAAACATTTCCATAAATGTGCACATGGACCATTGAGCAAGGAGCAGGAGCGTAAGAAAAGGTGGTTGGTTCCAGGCTCCCCTTCTCACACAGCACATGACAAAACACTTTCAAGAGACATGAGGTGACGCTCCGAGCTCTGCCACACTGGATAGTTGGATATGTTCCATAATATGTGCCTAAAGTACAGGCCTAAAAGGTTGCATTTTGGCATAGTGGTATGGAGGCCAGAACAAACACTGGATGTACCTACACACAAGAAGGACGTTCGAAGGGTACAAGCAGAAACTGCAGGAATTTTCGGGATGCCTTGTTACAACATGGAGTTTATCAAAAGAAGAAAACTGTTGTTGAAGCCATTCTTCTAGCAGATGGATTTTGAAAGACCTGACATTGAATGTGCTGGCCATGCAAATGCATTGAATTGATCCAGAGTTTGTTTCTACGGTCCAGTCTAAGCCACAGAACATTGCAAAAGAGGTTTGCCCTCCCAAACTTGAATGTGTTGAAAGGTTGACTGCAAGATTTAATTGATGAACCTGGCTTTGTCTAACATTGTGAAGAGTGCCTCACAAGCTTTTGCACAGTTTGGAAACTGTTTTAATTATACATTAAATGGAATAGTATATCACTTGACATGTAATTGTTAAATCATTTATTTTTAATTATTACTATTTGTGAAGTAATGTCACTAGATGGGCCTTAAAAGTTCTGTTTTTGCTGGATTTTTGTATGTGTCACCATCAATATAATTGATTTATATTGCAGCAATAAATGTCAGTCTGATTATTTCAAGTATGTGACTCAAATCAAATCAAATGTAGAAGAGACTGGTGAGATTAAAACCAATAATTACCAGGAGCTACTTTTGTCTCCGCAGGCCAACTAATCTAACGCATTAAACTAGCTCATTGTTCCCTATTGGTAGCTCCTGGTGACCGGTTACTGCTGGATACCCAGGTAATGCTTGTAATTTCTGCTTATCTAATCCTACTTATTTAGAGCCTTGTTTATAAAGAACTAATAATAGTTGAAGAATCTAAGCAGAAAATTGGAGCAGCAGACATATAGAAACAAAATGTCTCCAGAGGTCTTGACCTCTCCAAGCTGGACTACTGCAACAACCTCTTCCTCAATCTGCATAAATCCCTCCCTTTGCCCCCTTCAACTAATCCAGAATAGGACTGCAGGATTTATCCTTGGACTTTAGCCCAGGAACTGCATCTCTCAAGCCCTAAAATATCTCCACAGGTGCCTGATGGTTATGTGGATCAAGTTCAAGACTTGTTGCATCAGTCACAAAGCATTCTGGGGCTAGATACCCCACTACATCTCACTCTTTCCCTAAATACCTGCCTCTTAGAGAACTTCAGTCATCTAGATGCAATTCTCTGCAGATCAGACGCTATTCCAAGCGGAGAGTGTGAGGTAGATTACTTTCCTTGGCAGGAACATCCATCTGTAATGATCTCCCTGCCCCTCTCAGCTTCTGCTAATCTCCTTAAGTTCTGGAAGGTTGTCAAGATCCAAGTTTTCTATTCTTCATTCCCCACCCCACTAAGACCCCTTCTGCTGCATTGCCTGGCTGCCTGGCCCCTTCTGAGCTCCACAGGGCACCAGGCCCTAATTGCCAAATATACCCCAGCACCCTGTCTTCCTGCTCCCCCCACAACCTGAACTTACCGGCCCTTTCCCCTGACAAGCCTGGCATTGTGTGCATCCCTACTGAGCTTGATCTACCCCTCTCCTCTCGTTTTGCATGTGTCCTCCCTGCTTCACCTGGCATTCCCTTAGCACTCCTCTTGCCCCGCACCTCCCTCCGACCCTAGCATTGACCTACACCTGCCCCCACACATCCCCTACACGTCTTGGTACTGCTCTTGCAACATCCGAAGGACACAATGCCTAGTAGGACCATTGTTTTTTTCTTCCCTAACCGCCCCCCCTCCCCCTTTTTTCTTGTGGCACCTTGAAACAACATTTTGTTTATAGGCACTTTACGACTAACCAATAAATAAATAAAATGAATGAAATCTAACCTCCCTGGAAAGTAGGAATCATGATAAGTGGCTGCAGATAGCAATAGACAAAAGGTGTATGTGCCACAGTGTTAGTCAACATTGAAATAAAGAGCAAAGGAATATGTCTTGCTAATGTGCATTATGAACATGCGCCTGTGGCCTTTGCACATTTACATCTTACTGTGGAGGACCACCAGGCGTGCAACAATCAATGCAGAAATCAATATGATTGCTGGACTAGATATACACAGAAGCCAGTAAGCCTTTTAAAACTGCACTAATTTGAGGCATTTTAGTGATGTAAACATTTTTTTCTTTTTATTGTTGTTCATTGCACTTGTTGCTCTTGCTGCAACAGTCCACCCAGCTTGGTGAGAAATCACTGCTTTCCCCCCTCCCTTCTCAGTCTGTCCGTGCCATCTCTATATATTAAACATAATTTGAATACAAAAGCGGTAGGTTATTTCAGAAAAGAAGTGGCCCACTTTGGCCCATAAAAGTGTCCCACACTATTAATTTGGCTTTCTTCAGGCTTTGCCCTATTGAAGTATCGGGAAAACTGAGCCTGTCTGCACCTCGCCTAGGGTCATCTTTGAAGTGCTCCACACTATTAATTTGGCTTTTTTCAGGCATTGCCCTATTGAAGTATCAGGACATCTGAGCCTGTCTGCACCTCGCCTAGGGTCATCTTTGAAAGAATACATAAATGTTGTGGGACCAGGCACATTTATACTGTTCAAATGGAAGTAAATATGTTCATATGTGGGATACTTGAAATATTTCGTTTTTCACTGCACAGCTTGTCATTAATATTGTTCATTTTTGTGGCATGTGTTCCCAAAACAAAACTCTCTCTGAAGCGCTGTGAACGCTGGATGAAGGGTCTCATTGTTATTTGTCCTTGAATCGACCTCTCTAACAATCTGAAGGCAAACATTTGGTAGAATATCTACAAAGAAGTGATAAGATTCACTATATTAAAAGCTTACGTGGGAAAGTTACGTTTCTATTACTGAGATCTGTCTTTCGAAGCGGTTTGTCATCTGTCACATAGGGAGAATGGAAACACAAGACACAATGTAAGCAAAGTTTTAAATAATATTTATGCAAGTGAGGATGGTAAGCGTGCTGTGTGCTACATGATAATTATTTGTGTAAAATTGAACAGTCATCCGTTGCAACATTAGAGATGTTACGTGTTAATTGTAACTTAAATTGATGGCTAACATACATATGTACTATGTATATACAATTATTAATTTGGTACTGAAGTATATTTTTGCATTCTCGATTTTACTTAGTTATATTATACCGATGTGTGGCTGTCATGGGTACACTTTCACGGTCAATGGCTTCTCCAACCATAATTGGACAATAATGAAGAACAAAGCATCTATGAAAACCATTATCTGGGACAATCGGCAGACACTTGGATAACGTTATGGCATTGGTGATGACAGGGTACGTTTGGCTACACTGCCCACTAATGTCATTAAAATAGGCAAGCTCATCGTGAGTGTCTAGTGATGTCAGCGTTAGGGGCGGGTGATCTGAATTAGTACCACAAGGGTACTTGAACTTAGGGCGATGGATCAACAGATAAGATTAACACAAGATGGCGGTACCCGACCTGCCGTTTTCGCATGTGTTAAAGTGAGAAAAACTCAGTTAAGTTGCATTGAACTTATTTTAAGAAAGATCCCTGTATGCTCTAAAATACATGCATCATCTATTGGGTCAATACAATTTACAACCAAACTACCCCTTTAAAATTGCATGGAGGGGGACTTCTGCAAACCTGTGCAAACAGGAGTGGTCCCCTCCATGCAATTTAGGATTCAAAACAAAATAACCCCTTACACATTTTCATCAACCTGTTTCTACAGTTGATGTATCATGTAACTTGTGTTTATTTTTGAAGTAATATAAAATTGAGCACTACTTTATGTATGCAATACCAAACTGCAACAGATATTTGTACCAACTTGAACTGGGAGGATCCGTGGTCAAGTATCTAAATTTAAGGTTATGCTCAAATTCTGGCTTTACCACTTAAGTGTATGATCCTGGGCAAATCATTTAAACTTGCTGTGCCTTACCTGCCAACATTAGGTACCCCTAAAAGTGATTCAATGGCCAGTAAAATCTCTTCTGAAAAAAAGCCTCACTCGTGGTTTAATAGATGGGCAGCACAGGGGTCAGGCACTGCCAAGGAGAAACACACACTTTACTTTCAATTTTTTATATCGCCCAGACCATGGACCCATAGGTTTAAGGGCGCAACAACAATAAAATGAACGAAAATAAAACGAAACATCCAAATCAAGGCCATCAGATATCATTGATCAAGGTTCAAGCAAACAGATGAGTTTAGACATCTAAGTTGCAATGGCAGGTCATCCCAAGCTTTTGGGGCTGAATTCTGGAAAGCTCCCTTTGAATCCCTCATAGTCCTACACCCAGGGATAGCCTACTGATCTGAATTACTAGATCTGAGGGTTCTCGTGTAGATTCTTTCTTTCAAGAGTACCTGAGGATAAACTGGCATCTTGCCCTGTGTACATTTATGAGTAATTACAAGGAGGCAAAACAGGAGCCTTGATTCCATGAGGAGCCAGTGCATAGTGCGTGTTGCCCCTGAGACCTGTTCTTTATGGGCAATTCCCATAACCACTCACACTGCCTCATTCTGTATAACCTGTAACCTGTTACTGTTGTAGACTGTTGTAGTCTGTTGTATGGCATCAACAAAACAGATTGTATCTTTGGAAAAGATAAGGCTTCATTTATTCAACACAATTGCGACATTCAAAGCAAATCAATGCAAACACGTCACACACGAAGTAATCATGGGCAATTGCATATTCTAAACAGTCTCCTCTGCCACTCTAAAACTGGAGCTATACCAGGAGGCCAGAAACCCCTCAACCTACTCCATCTGCCTCCTGATCCAGCACCCCCTGCCCTGGCTGTCTCTCAATTAAAATGTGCTGCAAAAATGAAACAATAATGCAATATTGTGCTACAAAATGTCATTTTGTAGGAAATAAAATGTCCTTTTCCTTGCTTTAGTATTCTGGAGGGATGTCTGTTTTTCAGAACAAGATGGCAGGATCACAAGCACCGCCTCCGTGGCCTGCTGGGATTAGCTACAGTGTTTAGGGCGGCTTTACTGTGTGTACACAATCTGAGATTGAATAAGTACTGGGAGCTTCATTGCTCAGCTCTCACAGAGGATGAGGAGGCATCATCCTTGATTCTCTCCAGCCATGCCAAGAAGGCATAGTGGGGGTAGGTGGGAGTGGTGGTAGTTGGGAATGGTGGTCAGGGGTAGCTGATGGAAGCTGCCTGGGGAGGAAAGGGACATTCGAGTGGATAGAATAGAAAGGGGAGAGCTGTGTGATGAATCAGCAATGGTTACCCCAGAGAACTTGGTCTGGGACCCTTCTCATGTGGCCAGGGAAAGGCAGACCCTATCTGATCATGACACTGGGGGTGGTGTTCTGCGGGAGGATCACATGAGGAGGGGAAGCATGTCAGGAAGAATGGGAAACCCCCTTGTTTAACTTTCCTCCAAGCCCCACTCTTGTAATGGCTTATTGTAAAACAACAGACATATAAAAACCTACATTTTCCATTAGGGACTTGAAGAACCTTAGGGCATCCTCACTTCTGCTCCCCCTGGATCTTCCTCTCAGGTGGCCTGGGAAAGGCCATCGCTCTTAGATCCTGACCCTGGGGGTGGATATGCAGGGTGGATCACCTGGGTGGAGGGACCTTCGGGAGTGGGGAAAGGATGTCTTTGGGTGAGACATGGTATCCCTCTTTCTCTTATCAAAATGAACACTACCCCCTCCCCCTGCCTTTAAAGGCTATTGTCAGTCTTTACCTCTTCCTTACACACAAAATGTCCCACAGTAATTTCACTTTGAAACTGGGGCGAGGAGGAGACAACTGGGAGTTATGCACACTTCCATTCATTCACACCACTTTGGTACTGAGACGAGGAAGAGGGCTGTGAAGGAGTACCATTGCAATAGCCTGGCATGCACCGCTAATAGGCTTAGCTATGGTCAGGCAATTGAGGTAAAGAACTTGCACCTTCAACCATTTAACAGACCCCAGGTGCATAAAATGGGAGGCCGCCAGGGAAACAGAGGGAGAAACCCTCCTGGAGAGAAAGACATGGCTGGTAGACATGGAGCGGGCTGGAGAGGATTGGGCAGGAAGGACGCTGTGTGGAGCAGCAGGGTAAAGGAGAGGCAGAGGCCTGAGCGGGCTGGGAGAGGGTCGAGAAACCTGCAAATCCCCTTGCTCTGTGTCCACAACTGCAGCTGTGGGACGCTTAAGTGTCCCAGTCACTGCAGGCCACCAGTGCTTCCATGCAGGAAGAGCGGAGCTACGTGCTGTACATTTCAAGGACAAGCAATGCATGCTGGAGCTCCAAAGAAGCACAAGCGGAGCGAGAGGAAGCTGGAAAGGAGAAACCAGACACCTGGAGGAGTGGCCACATACCAGTGAGTGTAAAAAAAGGACACCCTCATACTGTGACACCTCCGGGGTTAGAAGCGGGCATACTTAAAGGCCGAATGAACTGAAAACTATTGCAATTAATTTTGAAGACAAAAGTACTGATAACATTGTTCGGTATTCAAAAACCCTCAATTCTAAGATTGCAACAAGTATTATTGAATACTAAACTAAAGGAATGATATGATGAGCATATGACTACAGTGAAAAGCTAGTGATGAGCATTTATGAACCAAGTGAAAAGCAAGTGATGAGCACTTATGAACAATGTGAAAGTAAGGTAGTGGAAAAGGGTGAACACCACTTGGTGCATTATGTAAAATACACATTTGTGGCAAAGCCAAGAGACTGCCAAGGAGAGTCAGAATTGAGTGTTGACCAATGACACAGGTCTAGAGAGAGAAAGGCTGTGTTGGCAAAAGTCAGGAAGAATATAGAAGCATAACAAAGTGCCAAGGGTTATCAGTTGCATGACCTGTAATGGGTGGACCATGTGGTCTGACAACTGCGCCTTTGACTGCGTGACCCCTGCTTAAAAAAAGACAAGGAAAGCAAAGATAAAGAAGCTGAATTGTATAACAGTTGCTGAAGTGGATGATTAAGAAGTTGAACTGAAACTGGTTTGTTTTGAAAGCCAGGAAAGAGCTGATTTCTTTGAGAAGGAAACCCCAAGACTTTGTGAACTGTGTTGAACTCTTGGGGAAGGGAACCCGAGGCCTTTTGGAACTGTTTTGAACGTGGGGAAGGGGAAGCTAGAAATAAGCCAGGAGCTAGAAGAAGCTCAGAACTTTATTTGTAACTCTGATTCTTTTATTGTGGACATCCCTACGCATTGTATATCTTCAGTTGTGAGGGCAAGGATAGTTTTTGTACACAGGCAGACTTTTTAGTTGAATTTACTGACACAGACTACAATTAGTTTTCTTTAGATAGGGAAATCCCACCTTAGCATATGGCAAGTTAGGCATTACTCCATCCTGACATTTAAGATAAATAAACCATTTATTTAGAGAACTTATTCTGTTGTCTGACTTACTTCATGATTCCTTCACAGACTTCAAGTCCCATAATTCCCTAGGTACTGGGAACAAGAAGGGGGCTGAAGAGGCACAATGTTGCAGGAGTGGTCAGTTCATTAATGCAGAAGACCCACACCCGAGGGAGGCAAAGAGGTTTAAAAGGCCCCCTCTGGTGCAGGCCAAATAACCGTTGTTGTTGGTGAAGAGCAGAGGAAGCCAGAAGAAGAAGCAGCGTGGCTTGTGCTGGCAGCCCAGGCAGAAGCTGGAGCAGAGAGAGAATGCAGGGACCCCCGTTTGGCAGAAATCAGTGCTGGTCCTGGGAGGGTCTAGTCTCCAGAAATCTGAAGTACAGAGGTCACGCAGCAGGAAGCGTGCAGGAGGCTGTCTCAGGTGGCTGGCATGCAACCGAGAGCCTAGAGGCTGTTTGCAGTGTCCGGCGTGCACCAGTGTCAGGAAACAGCCTCGGTCCCGACACTCAGGCAAAATTAAGGCTCATTTACGGGCTAGGTTCCCTATCCATGGCTTCCCCTCTCGTTTACACTCAGTGTATTGCGCCACGTACATCTCACGCCATGAGAATCCGCCGTTTAGCAGGTAAACGGTGTTGGAAGTTACCATGGAGACGCAGTCCTTCCGCATTCATTTAGTCGCGTGTCTTTTCACGTTAAGCCTTGGTTCACCTATCACGTGACTAATGTTTCCTACTTATGCCCCACCCTCCTTCAATCACTGCTTCTGAATTTGTTTTCTACGGCCATTGCTACCTTGTTTGGAACTACTTTCTTGATTACCTACTTGGCTACGCTCCACGGATTCATCTTGTCCTGCTCCTTGTCTGTCTGTTCGCAATATCCAGTTTACGACCTTGGAACGCTTTTTGACCCGCTATGCCTGCTGATTCTGTACCTCTCATGCCTGGACGGATATGAACCCGGAACTCTTGACCATTCTACTTGCTCAGCGTGTGGTTCTTGCACTCATCTATAACCGTCCCCGCACAAACTTACCTTGTGACTCTTTCCACCACGTATGCCTGGATTGCTTTCAGGAAACTATTAGGCATCCTTATGCCGGCGGGTGTTAGGAGGATCATTTCTTCGCTGTAACTTGGGCTGCTTCTGGGAACTCTGCTAGGCGTACTCGTGCCGGCGGGTGTTAGGAGGAGCATTCTTCACCTCATTGGTACAAGGACGGTTTAACAGAGGATAGGTCCTTCCCTCTCCATTCTTCCCAAACCTGCTTCACCCTGCTGTACCCACTCTTGGACATATGGTAAGGTGGTGTCTTGCTTGTCTTGTTTTGTCATGCTGCTCATTTCCTTGGTTAATTCAACCCAATTATTATCCTGTTGTCCATTTTCATAGGATACGCCTGTTACTTATCTCAGGAACATGGATCTTAATACTGGAACATTACCTGCTACCTAAAGGTACTTTTCCTTGATTTTGTCCTTTCAGTTGTTCATGTGCATACGTTGGTATTAATCTTGACCTTCCTTTGCAGGTCAGCGGTATCCTGTGGCGTCCATCCATCTTTGGGGTCAATTAACTCCTCAGGCGATTGTTCTGCATCCCTGAGGGGTACATTGGCAGAAAGAAATCGTCGGCTACACGACGGGTTCAACTGACGGAGCAGAACTCCAACCAGGAATCCTTCAGAGTTCGAACATATTCAGAAGCCTCTTTTCTAAATGGATGTTTCCACAGACAAGTTGACCACTCTGGCCCAGATAGTGGCAGACCTAAGGGCTGATATGACAGCCGCTCATGAAGCCACTCAACGAAATCTTCTCGAATTTCGTGCCAGTATGCAACCCACTGGGGTAAGCACCTCGGGGACTGCAGCACCCTCAGCTTCTGCCCCAAGCGGTCCTCCCAATAGACAGGAGGGGACCCCTGTGTTCATGGCTGCTCAGTTCCCTCTTGCTCCACCGGAACATTTTCATGGTGACCCTAAACATTACCATACCTTTATCAATCAGTGTAAACTACACTTTTTCTGCCGACCTTCCTCATTTCCAGATTCTACCACCAAATCAGCTTTAATTCTGTCCTATATAGGTGGTACAACAGCAGTTTGGGCCAATCCATTGCTGGAACAGGAAAGTCCATTGCTTCATGATTGTGATGCATCAATCACGGCCATGTCACGGGTATTTGATACCAGATACAAAACCCAAGCTAATGATCTGGAGCTCTTGTCTTTGCAGCAAAGGGACACCCTTTTGCTGGCTTATCTTGCTCGTTTCAATCAATTGGTCGCAGAGACGGTGTGGCCTGATGAAAAGAAGGCTGCTTTGTTTTATAAGGGTTTGTTGGACACGTTGAAAGATGTCCTAGCCACGGTTCCGGTGGTGCCCTCCACTTTCCCGAATTATTGGACCTTATTTTGCAAGTAGACGCCCGGAGGTCGGAAAGGAAGGGGGAGAAAAGAGGCATATTTCTCACTCCGCCTCCTGTTCATGTACCATCCACGGTGGAGGGGGAACCCATGCAGATCGGGGCAATTCAGGGTCCTTTGTCCTCCGATGAAAGAGCACAACGCAAGAAGAACAATTTGTGTTTCTATTGCGGTTCAGCTGAGCATTTCCTAAGAGAATGCCCGAAAAAACCTAAGAATCAGGGAAACGCCAAAGCCAGGCAATAGAGGGAACCCCTTTGCCGAGCAAGAATCATCAGGGTTCCTGCTTATCAGTACCTTTTGTTTTACATGCTAAGTTGATTGTTCCGTCTGGGAATTCATGGTCGGTTCAGGCTGTTTTGGACTCTGGCGCTACCGGGAACTACATTGATGCACAATATGTACAAGACTGAAACATCCCGGTCACCCGCAAGGATCATCCCGAGCTTGTCAGCACCATGGATGGTACCACATTGTTATCAGGACTGGTCACGGAACGTACCATCACCCTTACCTCAGGGCATGTGGAGGAGATACATTTTGATGTTTTTGCGGCACCTCAATTCAAACTCATTCTAGGCTTGCCATGGTTGGTGTTGCATAGCCCCTTGGTGGACTGGCAATCCGGTGTAGTCAGGTTCACATCTAGTCATTGTGGAAATCACTGTTTTGCTTCCAAATCCGAAATGACCAGTCCATTGTTTTCAGTTGTTGGATGCAGCTACAGTGATCGGCGGCGTTGCCTCTGTTCCTCTACCCAAGGAATACAAAAGGTTTTGGGACGTCTTTGATAAGGTAGAGGCAGAGAAGTTACCACTGCATCACCCTTGCGATTGTCCCATTGATCTTGTGGAAGGGGCCAGGATTCCCTCAGGGAAGGTTTATTCCCTGACACAAAAATAGAACGTGGTTCTGAAAGAATATCTAGACAAAGCCCTGAAAAACGGTTTTATACGTCCATCCCATTCTCCGGCTGCTTCTCCCCTCTTGTTTGTACACAAGATGGAGGGGGATATGCGTCCATGTATTGATTATCGGGAGTTCAATGCTGTGACCATACGTAATCAATATCCGATACCTCTCATATCGGTTTTTCCAGATCAATTGGGTACCTCAGAATACTTCACAAAATTGGATCTCAGGGGTGCTTACAATCTCGTCAGGATGAAGGAAGGGGATGAGTGGAAAACAGCCTTTAAAACCAAATATGGCCTGTTTGAGTACTCGGTTATGCCATTTGGACTTTATAATGCCCCGGCCACCTTCCAGAGGTTCATAAATGATGTACTGAGTGACATGCTTGTTAGATATGTAGTTGTTTAACTGGATGATATCCTGATATATTCTCCATCATACCAAGACCATGTCCAGCATGTATCTACTGTCCCACGACGGTTAATAGAAAACCGTCTGTATGCTAAACTTGACAAATGTTTGTTCCATGTTAAAGAAGTGGAGTTTCTAGGATATGACATCACTAACATGGGAATCAAGATGTGTGATATCAAAGTGAAGGCCGTGTTAGAGTGGCCTATACCTACCTCAGTTAAAGCCTTGCAGTCTTTCCTTGGTTTCGCAAACTTTTACCGGCGGTTTATCCGGCCTTTTTCAGAAACCGTCGCTCCATTGGCGGCATTAACCAGTAATAAATGTCAGTTTATATGGAGTAAGCAGGCCCAACTAGCTTTTGAGGCCTTGAAGGTGGCCTTCACGACTGCACCAGTCTTACAAAACCCTGATCCCGGACTTCCATTTCATGTGGAGGCTGGTGCCTCAGAAGTTGTGGTTGGGGCAGTCCTCTCTCAAGTTTGCAACGATACTGGTTTGTTACATCCAGTAGCTTATCACTCAAGGAAACTAACACAGTACGAGCAGAATTATACAGTCACTGAACGTGAACTCCTAGCGGTTAGGGATGCGTTTGTGGTCTGGAGACATCATCTCCTTGGTACTGTTTCTCCCGTACAGGTGTACACTGATCATCGGAATCTACTTGCATTACAGTCATTGAAATGCACCACAGCCCGTCATGCCAGATGGCATGAATTCTTCTCCATGTACAATTTTGTGTTAACTTACCGTCCCAGGCAGTTGAACTCTAAGGCTGATGGCCTTTCACGGGTTCACGGTTCTCCCTCCCGGTCATGGAATGGCACCTTGCTACTTGATAACCAGGTGCTCTGTTCTTGCACCTTGCAACCTACATTGAAAACATTAATACAGGAGTGGGTGGCTAAGGACCCTAAGGAAATCCAGGAATACAACATGGATGTAATCAAGAAACTACCATATGCCCATGGCCGTTTCTACATTCCCGATGCGGTTACGAGACACGTGGCCTTACAATGGTGTCACGATTCTTTGGTGGCTGCACATCCTGGCCAACGTAAAACCCTAGAATTACTACAACGTTGGTGCTGGTGGCCCTCTATGCACAAAGACGTATCCGCCTACATATCCGCATGTTCTATATGTGCCCAGTGTAAAGGTACTACAACCAAACCGATAGGTATCTTGCAGCCTCTTCCTATTCCTGAACGTCTGTGGTCCATGATTGCAATGGATTTCATTGTGGAACTCCCTCCGGTCATGGGTTATGACATCATATGGGTGGTCATTGATTACTTTACCAAATTAGGTTTGTTAATTCCTTGTAAGGGAATACCTACCGCTCCTGCCTTGGCGGACCTGTTTCTACACAACGTCTTCCGCCTATTTGGTCTTCCGGATGTGATAGTATTAGACCAGGGGACGCAGTTCACCTCTCGTTTTTGGAAACACCTTACCACTTCAATTGGTATTGAAGACCGCTATTCTAGTGCATATCATCCCCAAACTGATGGTCAGACTGAACGTCTTAATGCTACATTAGAACAATATCTGCATTGTCTGACCCTTCAATACCACAAAACTTGGTTCTCAGTTTTTGTTCATGCTGAATTCACCTAAAACAATTCCCTCCATGCATCCACTGGTACCACACCCTTTCATGCTTTGTACGGCCAAAATCCACGGACCATTCCCATGGACCTAGTCCCAGACAGCACCATCCCTGCTGTTCATGCCTGCCTTTGGGACCTCTCTGCTGTGGATAAAGTAGACGGTGTTCATCTGACAGAGGTCCAGAAAAGATCTAAAACTTATGCTGACCGACACCGCCAGGAGGCTCCTAAATATTCCATTGGTTCAAAGGTATGGTTGTCCGCTAAAAACCTCCGTATTCCGGGTCGTAAATGCCTATTGCCTCACTTTTTGGGGCCATTTTCTGGTACAGGCATTGATTAATCCCGTGGTGGTCAGGTTGGAGTTGTCTAAGTCTTGGAAAATACATCCTGTATTTCATGTATCATTACTCAAGCCTTGTGTGGACTCCACTAGATGCCTGTTCGCCCTTCCCCTGTTATGGTTCAGGGTTCTGAGGAGTACAAAGTTAATGCCATTCTGGACTCCAAGGTATCCAAGGGCACTAGGCAGTTGCTGGTGGACTGGAAAGGGTATCGTCCGGCAGATCGGACCTGGGAACCCGCTTCTAATATCCATGCCCAGCTTCTCATGTCCCGATTTCTTGCTTCAAGTAGGGGGGTGGCGTCTTTGGGGAAGGATGCTGTCAGGGAACCGCCTCAGTCCTGACACTCAGGCAAAATTAAGGCTCATTTACGGCTAGGTTCCCTATCCATGGCTTCCCCTCTCGTTTACACTCTGTGTATTGCGCCACATATATCTCACTCCATGAGAATCCGCCGTTTAGCAGGTAAACGGCGTTGTAAGTTAACATGGAGACGCAGTACTTCCGCGTTCATTAAGTCACGTGTCTTTTCACGTTAAGCCTTGATTCACCCTGTCACATGACTAATGTTTCCTACTTACGCCCGCCCCTCCTTCAATCCCTGCTTCTGAATTTGTTTTCTACGGCCATTGCTAACTTGTTTGGAACTGCTTTCTTGATTACCTACTCGGCTACGCTCCACGGATTCATCTTGTCCTGCTCCTTGTCTGTCTCTTCGCAATATCCAGTTTACAACCTTGGAACGCTTTTTGACCCGCTACGCCTGCTGATTCTGTACCTCTCTCTGCCTGCACGGATATTGACCCGGAACTCTTGACCATTCTACTTGCTCAGCGTGCGGTTCTTGCACTCATCTATAACCGTCCCCGCACAAACTTACCTTGTGACTCTCTCCACCGTGTGTGCCTGGACTGCTTTCAGGAAACTATTATGCGTCCTCATGCCGGCGGGTGTTAGGATGATCATTTTTTCGCTGGAACTTGGGCTGCTTCCTGGGAAAACTGCTAGGCGTTCTCGTGCTGGCGGGTGTTAGGAGGATCATTTCTTTGCTGGAACTTGGACTGCTTCTGGGAACTCTCCTAGGCGTCCTCGTGCCGGCGCGTGTTAGGAGGAACATTCTTCACCTCATTGGTACAAGGACGGTGTAACAGAGGATAGGTCCTTCCCTCTCCATTCTTCCCAAGCATACTTCACCCTGCAGTACCCTCACTTGGACATATGGTAAGGTGTTGTCTTGCTTTTCTTGTTTTGTCATACTGCTTATTTCCTTGGTTAATTCAACCCAATTATTATCCTGTTGTCCATTTTCATAGGATACGCCTGTTACTTATCTCAGGAACACAGATCTTAATACTGGAACATTACCTGCTACCTAAAGGTACTTTTCCTTGATTTTGTCCTGTCAGTTGTTCATTTGCATATGTTGGTATTAATCTTGACCTTCCTTTGCAGGTCAGCGGTATCCTGTGGCGTCCATCCATCTTTGGGTCAATTAACTTCTCAGGCGATTGTGATGCATCCCTGAGGGCTACATTGGCAGAAAGAACTCGTCGGCTATATGACGGGTTCAACTGTCGGAGCAGAACTCCAACCAGGAATCCTTCAGATTTCTAACAACCAGCGGGCCTTCGAAGCAAGAGCAACTCCCATTGTAGGTGGCATGGGTGATGGCGGACGAACAGAAACCGTTTTGCTGGGTCGCGAGGAGCCACAGCAACAGAGGTCCTGCAAGCAGTGAGGGGAATGGATGTACACGTCTTACCCTGTGAGTTCACATGTTTTCTGTGACCCTGGAGCACTACATCCCCGATCCTTGGTGAAAGCAGGTGTTCGGCGAGAGTGCAACACTTGCGTCAAGGTAAAAGTAGTTCAGAGAGCAGTTATGAATAACAAACTATTGCAAAGCAACAGAAGCATCTTTCGCGTGTGTGTGAAAGTGATTCCCAGGTTAATTTTTGATATAGAACTAGGGAAAAGCAGCAAAAACCTATTATATTAAAGCTTAATGACTGTAACCTTGAATGTGCGAGTCTGTGAAAAACCAAGCAACCAGAGGGGGCGACTTTGTTGAGCGTTAAGGTCAATAAGCATTACCCAAACCAAGAGAGGCTGAAACCAAGGCAGATCTAGCCAATATTGGCAACAACAAAAAAGAGCCAATCAAAGTCTACAAGATCCAAAAATAATTTCCTGCACCATGTAAAATATATGGTGCCAGCTGGGATAACACTCATTGCCAAAACCAAGGGAGAAGCAGGAGGAGACCCCATCCCTGTCAGTCTTTGGTTACTTGTGTAGTTGGGGAAATAAGTGTGGCAAAAAGGCTGCACCTTTGGGAAAAGATATCCAGAAGGAGAGAAGCATCATTTGCAGAAGAGTGTTAAAGAACACCAATATGAATCTGGTTTTTCCTGAAAAGTTGTTGAAAGTTTTGAAGCTGCAATTTGTTGAATGCCGTGAAGCTGTTGTAAACCTCTTGTCAGTTTATCTTGAACACCTAGGCACTTGTTGTTGTGAAATGTTGTTCTGGCAGGAGTGTGAATCCAGATGGCAAACCTGTAGAGATTGTAGGTCTGGCATGGAAGTAGGCCAGGTCGAAGTTGCAGAAGTGCTACAAGGTGGTCCTGACAGAGACACATTATGTTGTTTATGGTGCAAAACAAAGAGCCCTGCAAGGGTGTTGCAGAGAAGTGGCATTTCTTTAAATTGTCACTGTGACAAATAATCCTCGGGGGATAGCTCAGCGGCAACGTTCTCGCCTTGGAAGCAAGACGACATGGAACAACACAGGTTCGATCCCTGGGTCCGCGCTTAGAAACATCTGGGTATTAAGCGCGTTATAAATAACCTATAATATCATATCATATCATATATCCTGACAGAGACCATCATTGTTACTATTGAGGAACTGAGAACCTGTTTAAGGAAAGGAAGAGCCGTATATCTTCTGTGTTGTATCTTTCTGTTGACAGGTTGCATCGAATTGTGTTGGCACTTTGTTACAAACCAGGATTTCCTTGTGTTCTTTTCTGAACTGTGAAGCAGAATCACATTTAAACCGGGGGAAGGGGAGTTTGCCTAGGTTATGAAGAGAGACTGTGGTTATATTGTGATATCAACCATTATTGTTTTGAACCGCTGTTAAAATGGATTTGTGAACTCTGACCTGGTAGGCAGAGGTTCAGAAGGCCAGCCTAGTTTCTTGCAACAGGGTAACCTTCTGGACAAGCCAGACCAATAAAGGTCGCATTGGCGGTGGTCAAGACTAGGTCTCAGGACAGGTGAGGGTGATCGAAAGCCCACAATGAGCACACACATTAAATGACACCACAAATTACTCGGTCTGGTGTATATCAAAAATATATATAAATCTACTGAAGGCCTTTTAAGTCAAACACAAAGTAATTATTCAGAAGTATTAACAAAACCAATACAACACTAATCTAGCAAGCATATATACAGTAATCAATGGCCAATAGGGATATTACTCAGGACAGTTCCACAACCTGCAAAGAAAGGGGTTATACAGTGCAAATATCTCTGTGGCAGTCCTTCACAATTCACACCCTAACTAAGAGACAGTCCAGTCCCTAAAATGAGTGGAGCCTTGAGCTCAAAAGTACTTTAATTGCTGGTGCATGCGATTGTGCGGTTTAGTCAAAATGGGGTCTCTTCAAGGGGCTGTAGCAACTCAGTGAGGTGGGTGAGGCAGTGAAAAATAAGTTATCACTATTCGAGCAGGGTCTCCCTAAGAGGGCAGACCAGGATCCAAGAGTTGGAAATAGCTTGGTAGCATAGGCTACCTCGATAAAGAAGAATGGATGGATGCGCCAGGGGACACTGGTAAGGGTTGCAAGTACTCACCGACCCTTGGTGCAGTCCGGACCAACCTTCGGAAGTCGAGTCCACTTTGCAGGTTCAAATCCTGCAGTTGCTCGGCTCTGCAGCTTTCAGGGGCTGCGTTCCAGGAATGATTCTGTGGCGGGAAAGTGGTGATATCTCTACTCCTGGTGAAGGGATAAGGCCAGTTCTGCTGCAGCGAGTCTGAGGACACACGGGGGCACAGCAGCAAGGCACCCACGAAGTTCGTCACCACACCTGGGTGATACAGTGACCGTGTATGCTCTGGTTCAGGCATCCTGTTCTAATTCCAGACCTTGGACTGCTAAGTGTATGAAACTAGGCAGGAGAGTGCCTTATACCCAGAGTTTACAGTCACCAAAGGCTCAAGTCAAAACTCAAGACGGCAGCGGTTCCAGGGCAAAGGTCCGGTACGAGCTGGGCAGTTCACTGGGTGGTCCAGGAACACTTCTGAAAATACTTTCTTACAGGTTAATTTGGAGATAGCAAGAATTCTCTGTCCCACTATTCCAATGGGTCAAAGTGCCCTTGCAGCCCTTCTATGTTCAATCAGAAACAGGGTGTCTGATGGGACAACAGTGGGTTCATGGTGACAAATCTTCCAGCGGGTCACCAGCTGTTTCATGGTTCTGCTTCGTTGTTTCAGAATACTTGGCTCCTTTACTGAGTTTGGTGTCAACTCGGAAGATCAGCCTGGAATGGTTGTAAGATGCCTTCTCTTATCCAAAATCTCCTTCGCACCAAAACAAAGAGAAACCAATGGGAGATCTGCTCACATACAACCATGAACCATCCCAGACATGGACCAATCACGGACCACGGTGGTCCCAGTCATCGCAGCACACGAGACATCCTGGTACACAGGATGTGTATTGCAACTAGACAGCACCAGCCCACAACCTGGAGGCACATGCAGAAGGCATGCAGAAGCCAGTGAAAGCTTCAGTTTGCATGGGGGTCTGCATGACCAAATAAGGAATTTCCCAGGTTTTGCTCAACCTGGGGAAAGCAAAGGGACAAGATGGCCAAAGCAAAGAACAAAGGACCTTGTGGCATGGCCATTTTAGGCACTGCCCACTGTCCTGGCCCAAAAGTGGTATGGACCATTGAAAAGAGTTGAAAATACATACAACATAACAGCTGCTACCAGCCCTGTCCAAGGCATACTTGTATAGTCACCAATAATCCTTTGAGGGTGTCTAGGGCCTTAACAATGAAAAAGGGACCCCAACGCAATGTACTGTAAGGTACATTGTGCACTAATAAAATGTTACTAAAGAATAGCAACACAGTGAAAGGCTAAGGGAAACAAAGTCTCCCATTACTGAAAGTCTTAAGGGCATTACAGTTTCCCCATAAAACAATGAGCAAAAGGCCAGTGGAGTCCAGCAAAAGGCTGGGCTCCACGGGCGAAAGTCAAGCTAGGATGGTCAGACAACAGCAGAAAGTTGGGGGGGTTCACAAATGGAGGGCAAATTACCCATAAATAGAAATCTTTCCTAACAACTGCCATGCATGTCTTTGTTTATTTGTTATATGGTTAAGTGTGAGGCACAGATATCCTTTGTTGGAGTGTTTACTTTAGAGTAGGGATAGTGAGGCGTTCATCCAACCTTGGTCTATAATAAAATGGCATTTGTTGAGAAAACTTCACGAATCAGTCCGCCTCACGTTTCTGACCCCATGTAGCACATAGGGACGTAAGGGAAGATAGATACATTGATGTTGCCACACTATTTTGCTTGCTTCTCCTCTCTGTAATTTCTTTTAGCTCATTTATTGCATTATGTTGAAAAAAGATGCATAACATTTGTTCTTCGGGCATGATCAATTGGAATTCACCTCTCAGGCTCTTGTTAAGGGGTCTTTAGTATACAGTTTTTATTTTTCATGCTTTGAAAATGACTTCTGAGTAGCAAATCGAAGGTCAAAGTAATGTGGGAGTAGATTGAAGAGGAGAGCCGAAGTGGAATGGGTACTGTAGAGTCAGAAAGCAGAAAGCCCCGGAAATGGCTGTGACTTGCTACTGATTTGCTTCTTGACACATATAGGTTCTTTCCTCTAACCCTCTGGAGGAAGCCCAGCAGAACGAGCTGAGAACGGAGTTTAGCGATTAAAATCGATTAAGACTTCACAATGGCTGCGCGGCATGGGATTTTGGGCTGCGTACCGAGGGCTGAGGTGTGATGAGGTGTGAGGGTTGAGCGCAGACCTGTTGTCTAGAGCTGATTTGTGGTGTCCAGCAGCGACCTGCTGTGTTGCTGACTAGCACGCCATGTGGTGCTGTAAGGTGCGGTAAGCAGAGAGTCAGCTGAGCCACACACATATACTGAACTTGCTGGTACTCTGCCGGTAATTTACCGGCATTAAGCTAGCTACGAGCTGACAATGAGCTCTTCTATGCCTCCTGTTGCTCCTACATATTGCTACCTATTGCTCCCATATATTAATCCACACACTAATTTCTACTCATGCCTACAGTGCCAATGCCCTGATTGTAGCCTGCCCCCCCAACCCTGCATACAGGCACGGTGTGAGTGGCAAGAGTTTCAGTGGGAGTGGTATAACACCATGTTGTTAAAGGGTCACGTAATTTTGGTTTCAGGAATTAAGTAAACAAACTGATGTACATAATATATCACTTGCATAGCAGTCTGCTATGGCATGACCTAAGAGCCTGAATTAGATTAATTGGCTGCGCAAGAGTGGGCCACTATTCAGAAAAATGCGACGCGATCAGCGTTTCATGACTCAGTAATGATCACTCAAATCGATGCAACTAAAGCTAATTTTGTTGCACCTGAAGTGCTAGTTTGTAATAGCTCAAGTTTACCGATTAGTTCCCCTAAAGTGGCCCAGGATTTAAGTGCCGTATTTGAAAGTAGCATGGAATATACGCTAACTGCTACAAATATCAAAAGGAAAATAAATTACTATTTTACGAAGAGGAAATGTCACAACTTGGGTGATTCTGATATTTATGAATGCAATGTGGTTAATAATTTGTTGCAGAATAATGAGCTAGGGTCGGGGGGCTTGGTGGACACCTTAAATAGTGCAACTCCAGGGGAGAATTTAAGACTCCCCTTATAAGCCGCTTTGCGCAAGCTATAGCGATTAGCCCCATTTTGGCACTGGGTACTCAATCCTAGCTGCTGGAAAGTCCTACGCAACTCTTGTCTGATTACGTGAGAGTGTGTACATTGGATCCAGAAATCCTTCCAAGCTCTTACGACTCCACACTATCAGCCTTGAACTTTGTATTGACCTCCTTGGTGAATAGTTTCTTTTTTGTGCACATTTATTTTTATTATGTTTTGACATGGTCAAACATTCATCAAACTGAACAAAACGAGGGTAGTGCCCTCTAACAATACGGAGACAACACCTCATACAACACCATTACTTCCCCTCCCACCCCCACCCTCCATGTTGGGATTGAATTCTGCTTTTGGAAGTTGGATGCTTGAACCGTGTTTTTGTGTGTAAGTCCTTGACCGAGTGGGCTATAGCAATATTGTCCTTGTCCCCTCAGGGTTTGTGGCGCACCTCTAATGTTTTTGGTGTTGGCGGGCCAGGTCGGTTCCTCTTTCCGAACCACTTGTCCCCATTTCCCTCACCGAAATCTATTGTGAAACTGTAACTATTTAGTTTCCATCAAGGAACTACCCCTGTGGATTGCTGCTGAGATCTTTTCCATGAGATATATGTCTTTGGCTGTGCTAGACCACTCCTGCACTGTGGGGAGGAGCCACCTTTTCCAATGTCTGGCCCGGCACGCTTGTGCCGCCAGTACAATAAAATGCACCAGGGGGGATGGCGCGCCCCACTTACGGTCACACCTCTCCAACCCGAACAGTACAAACAAAGGGTACAAACTTTGTCCCCCCCCGCGTCCCTGATCCAACCCAAAACCTCGGCCCAAAACACTTGCACCCTGGGGCAATCTCACAACATGTGCTAGTAGTCAGATCTGGCTCTGCAGTCATGCCAGCAGTGGGGGTCCACTGTTGGGAACATTCTAGACAGATGCACTGGGTGGTATTGCCAACGGTGAAGCAGTTTAATCGCGTGCCACTTGTACTGGCACGAAATAGAGGTCGTGAAAGCTCACCTGCCACAGGTTATCCTCCATTTCCATGCCCAGGTCTCTCTCCGTTCGTGCTCGGAGTTCCCTAGTAACCCCCTCCCTGGGTTTCAACAGCGCCCCGTAGAGGCGAGAAATGAGGCCTTTCATGTCTGCATACCCATCCAGAACCTTCTCGACTGGGGTGAGAGCCCTCTGAATGCGCTCCTTCCATTTTCCCAACATGAATATCCCTTTTAACCTGAGGTATAACAACACTGGCAATTTACCCATACCCAATGACTCTTCAAGCTTCAGAATGCTTATAAATTCCCCTTTTTGTACTAGTTGGCCCACCCTAGTGAGTCCTGCCTCAAACAAAGACTGGTAACGCTCGACCTCCGGTATTTCATCTCTAACCGGTGGAGCCCAAATGTGGCTCATGGGGGAGGACCAGGTGGTGATTATCTTCCCGTTTCCACCATAGCCAGAACATCCCAGAAAACTCCTAGGAATGGATGGTCTCTAATACGTCTCGGGAGGCTGTTCCTTGGGACCCAGAGCCATTCGCCCACCATTGCCGGGAGCAGGTGTTGGTTTTCCAGGAATACCCATTGTTTAATCCGGGTCCTCCCTCAAGTGCGGGACCATTGCCCTAAGTTGTGCCGCCATACAGTACGTCATTAGGTCTGGCAGGCCCACCCCTCCTCTTTCCTTAGCCAGAATGAGTGTCCTATATCCCACCCTGGGCTTTTGACCCTGCCAAAGAAACCTCATGATATGTCACTTGGCCTCTTTCAGGATCTTGTGCCCAGATCGAAGCATTTGGAACAAATATAGTACCCTCGGGAGGCAATTCATTTTTATCGCATTGAGCCTGCCCATCCACGCCAAACTCCCATCCCACATGCCTCCATTTGGAAAATAACCTATTAAACAAGGGAGGGTAATTGTCCCGGCCCAGGTACTGTCCAGGATGAACGATATTGATCCCAAGGTGGCCACCCTGTCCAACTGGATCTGCAACCCTACGGGTTCCAATTCTTCTATCTTTCTGGCAGTATCGAGGGCAAATGGGAAGACCGCTGATTTGCCAATGTTCGCCTTGAACCCTTCTGGAATTACGACTCAGGAGGCAGGTATTATGCTGAAATTATATTTATTCCTTAAATAATAATTGTCTTTGCAATGTCCAACGAAATGTCTGGACGGTTTCTTCGCCGTGGTGTCCTTTTCTCTATAATTATATTGTTATTCCTTGATTTTCTTCTATCTCGTGGCGTCCAGATAGGCCCACCACTCGGTTCTCTACTCCCCTCCTCCTCCGGCGTGCTGTAAAAAGAACAAACGACATTGGGATTTCGCTGGCTTTTATTTACCCTGTTGACTTCAAATCCCCACCAATCAGAAGGGGCCCTGTCTATCCGTCTGTTGATTGGATCTTGAGGCTCTGACCCGCCTCCCTCAAAGGCTGCCGTCTTAGCCTGTGTCCCGGAGCACCTTCAGCATTCCTGGGAGAGTCCAGGGGAGTACGCGCAACAGCGCGCCCGAGGTGCTGCCGCTGCACTGTGTAGGGCTGAACCCGGGCGTCGGGCTTGCCTCCCCATCTGCAGCCCATCCAGTCAATGTGGGGAAATGGTTCGCGCTGCCGGTCACGTCCTCCACTCCCCCCGCCACACGGCCCCAGAGAGAAGCGCTCCTCGTTGCTCGCCTCGGCGTGGCCATGCAATAAATTGTTATAGCCGCGGCCGAACCAGGCCATGCTTGCAGGCAATGAGGGGTAACTGTACACAGGATTCTCATCGACCCCGAACAGAGATGACTGTGTGTATTGTTGTACCGTGTTTTGTTTTGCTATACCATCGCCATACCCCTCTAGGATCCTCTTCTGTTGTGTGACCATTGTACCCCTTGGCGCCTTCCTTGCAGCTCCCTTACAACCCTGAAAACCTCCCAAACTCTCTGATTACCTTTATGGCCGCTGGGATGGACTGGACGGGATGCTTCAGGTGCAGCATGATATTGTCTGCATGTAGCCAGAGTTTAAACTCTCTATCACCAACCTTGATGCCCTCTATCTGCGAGTTTCTCCTCAGATACTCTGCCAGTATTTCCATCGTCAGGGCGAAGAGCAGAGGTGACAGTGGGCACCCCTGCCTCGTCCCTCGTTGCAGCCGGAAAGTCCGGCACAATCTCCCGTTGACTGTGACCCTGGCCGACAGACTTTCGTATAAAGGTTGGATGCCCAGTTGGATCCCCCTGCCGAAGCCGAATTTCCGGAGTACCCCGTTAAGAAAGCCCCAGTCCACCCGGTCGAAGGCCTTCTCCGCGTCTACAGCCACCAGTACCGGGTTCCCCTCTTCTCCTGCGGCAGCTCCCATAAGGTGTAATGTCTTACACAGGGTGTCTGCCCCCTGTCTGTCTTGGATAAAACCCACTTGGTCTGAGTGGATGAGTCTTGGCATAAAGCCCTCCATTCTCGAGGCCAGTATTCTAGGGAAAATGTTTGCATCCACATTGAGTAGAGAGATGGGTGGATAGGATTTACAGTCCTCAGGGTCTTTGTCCACCTTTGGAATAACTGTAATCAATGCCTACCCAATGGACGGGGGGCCCTCCCTGTGGCCATGATGTTAGTAACTAGACCTGCTAAGTGTCACGCCAAGGGTCCTACAAAAGTTTTGGAAAACCCTGCTGTAAAGCCATCTTCCCCCGGTGCTTTTCCCAGCGTTTACCCCGCTATCGCTTTCAGTACTTCCTCCTGTGTAATGGGCTTCTCTAGTTCGAAACTCTGCCCGGTACGGAGGCTCGTGAGTGGAACTCCCGCAAGGTATGACCCCAGTGTATCCTTGTCAGAGACCCCTTCTTTCCCATATAGGTTTTCGTAGAATGCTTTGAATTCACTTGCCACTGCCCCTCTGATCCCCCTCGTCCCTGAACATGGATACCTTGTCCCCTGCCTTGTCCCCCTTCTCATAGGATTTTTGTTTCAAGTATTGCAGGCTGGACAGTACTTTTCCCATCTCCTGACGTTTACCTCTTGCCACCTTAAGGTCCTCTTCCCTCTCCCTGTCATCCTTACCCTCAACCCTTTCTAAGAGGCAGATCTCTCCTCTGAGGTTTTGGGACAACAGGGTCCTGATTCTCTTTTTGGCAGCACCTTCCCTAATAAGAAGGCCTCTCCATTTTGCCTTGGCTGCTTCCCATACCATGCCCCTTTCAACTTCTGCTGAGTCATTGAGTCGGAACAATTCCTCAATAGCCTCTCTTATTTCCTGCACAAAAGCAGTGTCCCTAAGGAGGAGGTTGTTACATTGCCAGAGAGATTCCCTAGATTTCAATCCATCCATGACTACCTCCGTATTTACCAAGTCGTGACCCGACCAACTGATCGGGAAATGTTCACAGCTATCCACCCTATTAAAATTGCTGCCGTTCCATGAACAGGTAATCTATCCTTGTTCTGGAACCGTGGACTGATGAGTAGAAGGTGTAGCCCCTCACCGTGGGGTGGGAGTCCCTCCACATATCAATTAGCCCCTGATTCCACATGTAGTCCACCTATCCTCTATTTGCGAATCCCCCCCACTCCCTGAGGGGATTTGCCCACCACTGTGATCCATTTCCCTGTCTGCCCACATGTTAAAGTCTCCCCCCATAATGAGGAGGCCCTCTGTACTGTCCAGGACCTCTCCCATGACTTCTCTCAGGAACTGCATTTGGCTAACATTTGGGCAGTAGATTGACACTATGGTTATCCTAGTATTTTCTATGGTCCCCGAAACCACCAGTACTCTCCCATCCGCTCGACTCCAGACTACCGGTTCTGATAGACTGACCCTGCGATACAGTATGATCCCCACTCCTCCTTTTTTAAGGGACCCCGATGCCCAGAAGACTTGCCCAATATGTTCCCCCGGGATGTGCCTTTCTTCAACATGTACCGTTTGGGTTTCTCGTAGCAGGAGCACGTCTAGATTGCAATTTCGAATTTCTTTTCCCAGTAAGGAACGATTTGAACGGGAATTGAGGCCCTTAACATTCAAGTAGCCTATCTTGAGGACCTCCACCGGCCTTCATTCTCACGGTACGCCATCAAGAGCCATGATTTCCCCTCCTGACCACTTGGTTCTAAAGAGTACGGTATCTCCCCTATGTACCTTGGATCTGTCTATCCATGTATAGTTTCCTAAATCCACCCCAACCCTCTTCCACCCCCTTACCCCCCTACCCCCCAAACATTACACGTTCTGAGATGCCCACCCAAAGGTGTGCCACTAAGGATGAAAACACAACTCCTCCATTGACCCCACTACCACCTCACCTCCCCCCTGCAGGGATTTAGCATTTTAGTCACTCCCTTTCCGTCAAGCCACGGCTTCCTGTCCTTCCTCTCATATCCCCACTCTCCTTATGGGGGGGGGGGGTGTTCAACTTCTTGAATTTTCTACCAGCCTGCATCTTCTTTGTAGCCTGTGGGCCTCTGGGCTTCCGCTGCTGTTCCAAAGGCGCCTCCACAGCTCCCTCCTGGTCCCCAGTCACCTCTTCGCCTTTGATGACTTGGAGCACCTGAAGTGCCTCTTGTCCGCTGGTTACTCGTTAGTCTACTTATCCATGTTCGAATGTCAAGGCAAAGAGGAAGGACCACCGGTACCTGATGCCCTTGGCAGTGAGCCATTGCGTGAGTGGACGGCAGTCCTTGGGACAGGCCAGCGTCAGGGCCAAGAGGTCCTGAAACACCTTGATCATGTCACCTTCAAAAAAGAAGCTCCCAGGTGCTTTGCTTTTTCAAGAACTTCCATCTTCTCCCTGTATCTAAGGAAGCAGACCACTATGGACCTCTGGCCTTTACCACATCTGCCTCCACCTCTGTGGGCCCTATCCAGGTGCACCTCTTTGCCCCCTTTGAGAGTGAACAATTGGTTTATCAGGCTTTGTACCTTCCGTCCCACTTCAATTGCTGACTCCCCTTTCTGTTCTTTAACTCTGAGGATTCTTAAGTTATTGCGTCTGTCTCTGATTTCTAAGTTGTCCAGTTTCAAAAATGTTTCTTCTTCCCTCATTTCGAGGTCTGCTAGACGTGCTTCATATTTCATGTCAAGGCCATCCATTTGTAAGTAGTTGTTCTCCATTCCCTCCATTTTGTCCTCCCTGCCCAGGAGATCACAGATAGATGCTTGTATGTCTGTTCTAATTGCTTTCATCTTGTGAAATATGTCCTTCAGGTCTTCTCTGGCAAAGCAGGGGCAGGAGTGTCCTCTCCGGTCGCCATCTTGTGAGAGCTGGAGGTGTCACCCCCTGGGCAATCCCTGAAAGTTTCTGAAAGCATTGCAGTGGAAGAACCCCTGTGGGGGCCCTCCTTGTGGTTCTGATCTGTCCTTGTGTCTTCTCCAGGGCAAATAAATGGTTCTCTCTCGGGGTGCGGCCCCTTCCTTTTATGACCGAGGGCGATTGAGTGTGGGGTACACGGTCAGTCTTTCTCTTCCCATTCTGGCCAGGACTGGGCGTCTTCACCTGGCCTTGTGTGTCTGTCTCCCAACCAATCCAGGGTCTGTGGCCTGTGCGGGGGCCCCTGCTGGGGCCTGCCCTTGGATTTGGGTGACCGTCGTCCATTTCACTTCACGTTAGCCCTCGCGGGGGGTGCTTCTCCTCCACTATCATGTGCAATGCTGGATAAGTGTCTTTCTCAAGTTGTGTAGGTTTGGGGCCCTTGGTTACTACTTAATAGCATCCTGATTCACATCCCGGGAGGACCAGCATCCACTTTTGTCTCTGGGGCACTTCTGCATCTTGAGTCTACCCCCAGATTTGGTGCTGCAAAGGACCCTAGTTCACGATGTCTGCCGACCCCCCCACGGTACTTGGCACAGTCTCCCCTCGCCCACTTGGGCCACTCACCTCACCAGTGTGGGATGGGTTTGTGCTGGGGCTTCACACAAGGGGATCCTCTATGAGGTTCTTGGGTTCACCTCCTTGTAGGGGCTCTACGCCTCTGCTGCTGGTCTGTTTGCCCTTCGTCACTCGATGCTTTCCATGGTCTCCACCAAGATGACACTGAAGCCTCTGGTCTTTACACTGGCCAGCTCAGGCTAGGGTGTGGCTCAGGACGGGTCCCAGGGGATGCCCACCACTGGGTGGCAAGTACAATGTCAATGCCCCACTGGAGAGCTTTGTTCTCACCCCCTGGGCATGGGTCAAAGTGTCAGTAGTGTTCCTCTCTCCCTCGTGGCCTCCCTCCGAGCCTTGCCCCTGGTGGTACGAGCTCCCGCGGCCCTCTCCCCTGACGGCACCTCTGCATTGCAGTCTGGCTGCTCCGCTATCGCCTTCTTCTGTGTGACTCCGTGCCCCGCCAATAACGGGCTGCCACCCCTCCTGCTCCGGTCTCCTCTCCTTCCGGGGCATTGCCGTCTGGAGACTGGGTGCTGGCTCTCCGGGACACTGCCTCTCCCAATAGTTGCCTGCACGGGGCCAACTGCGGCCTCGCTGTGGTTGCTGGTTCCATGGCACTAGGCACTTCTACGTTGTGGGTTGGGGGCCAACACAAGTCTCCTGCCCCTGTTGTGTGCCTTCAGCGGCAAGCCAGTCTTCCTGCGCACCTTGGGTGTGTTTCTCAGCCTGCTCTGCGTCTGGCTTTCCCGCCACTCTCACTGCCTCCTGGGGTCAAGGCACTACACCTCGGCCCCCCAGTCCGCTAATGTTCCAGGGCTGCCGGGGACCCCAGGTGGTCTCTGGTCTGTGTACTGACCCTCTGTTGGGTCACACCGCCACCATCGCTTGTCTCCACTGGATGGGACGTCAGGGCCCTCTTTGCTCCAGGTGCAGGGGCCGTGAGCATCTCACTGTTCGAGGCTTTCGGTTCCGCATAGCCCACTGGGCCTCTGTCTCCATCCCATACTGGCGGGGGAGCACTGCCCACAGCACCTCCGAGGCCGCAGGAGCCCAAGGGTGGGACTGGGCAACCCGCACTCAACCGGGAGGAGAAAGAAACTCAGTAGGCCCAACTGCTCAGAGCGGAGCAATGTCTTCACGCGTCCATCCTGGTACCCGCGCCCTAGCGGCCTCGGGTGAATATTTTTTCATTTCTGAGAGAAAAAGTGCAAGTGCACTCAGGAATCCTAATGGAGTTAACTAACGAGTGTGTGAGAAACCAGAAGGTGTCTCACCCACTAGTCCCCACGGATCTGTCATCCAGGTGGCCAGGACACAGCCATCACTTTTGGATCCAGTTCCTGGGGGTGAACCAGTGTGGGAGGCTCACTTGGGTGAGGGTATTCAGGGAGTGGAAGTGGGACACCGGATGGTGAGACACAGTATCCCCTTCCCTGTAACATCTTTACCCTATCCTACCCAGTAGGATATTTAGGAACCATACTCCCCACCCCCTTTTACAACACAAACACTGTCTCATAGAGAGCTTGCTATAAGGGAAAACAGACTAAAACCTGAGCCGTGTACCTGACATGTCCTTATACTATGGTCAGGTGAGGTCACTTATTGACAATCACTCACACTTGAATTTACATCTGACTTCCATTACACTTCACCACATGGATTAAAAGGCCGAGCACGAGACAGCAGCTGAGCAAGAGAGGAAAGACGGCAAAACAGAAGGGGATGTCAAGGAGAGAAATTCCCTTGAGCTTTCCGACAAAGAACCATTGCTTTCCAGAGAACTAGAGAATAGAAAGTGTAAGACCAGGAAAGCAGGCTGAAGAATCCTGCATTGTGTATCAGAGATACCAGGGGCCTTCTCGCGTCAATAATCAAGGCGGGGAGAATCACCTTCCATGTGGTACCATCCTTGGCTCCAGGCACAAAGCAGCTTCAGTGCAGTCAACACAGCCGGTGAGTTGGGGAGACTGATGCAAGACCGGTCTGTGTTAAAGCCAAGATTGCAAGCAGTAACTTTGTATGGCAAGCGCTGGAACAAACATTGTTAAAATGCATGTGATAAGAGACGCGAGTGAAGTTAAAATGCTGATTAGTGATTGAAATTTAAAGCAAGCTACAATACCTTTGACGTAGTGGTCCTTCACCGCGTGGGTGCTCAATCGAAGGTCTATGTAAGATATCCAGCTGAGAAGTGATAACAGTATATACATTTGGTGTGAGCCTGCAGAGGGAGACCAATTGAAAGAGAATGAATAAATGTGAATCAAAGTGGTCCTGCGACGGATCAAACAAAATCCAGCGTGCAGTCGCAAGTATTCAATTTTGGTAAAATAGAGAAAGTTTGGAAAAGTACATGAATTTGGTCCCAGCCCGGCAGTAGGAGACCAATTGAAGGTTTTGTGTTAAAGTGGATCTGAGCCCAGCAGAGAAGGGCCTGGGGTGAACAGTAAAATCACCCAAGACGTTGTATAAGTGAAAATCCTGAGAAGAAAGGAACTTGAGTGTTTTGTCGTGTTGCATCAGGCCATCTGAAATAAGAGACTTTGGACGACAAAGAGACTTTGGCACAGAAGTCCCTGGTGTTGAAGTCTTGAACTGCATCCTCAGGCTAGAGAATCCATATTGTATCGAGCTTGAGTGTACCACCTTGTCCTGCGCTGTAAACATGGCAAAGGGAAGCCAATGGCTTGAGTATCCTGGCATGCAAAAGAAAAGTGTTCAAGAAATCACATAACATTGTTTCCCACACTATTTGTATTTAGAAGTAAGGATTGCCAATAGGTTTATTAGTATAGGCCCTTTTATTTCAACAAGAAACCACTAGGACTAAAACTATCTATTTGATGGTCGTAGCTTGCTCCCATCTTTATTGAACTTCAATTGGGTTTGAAAAACGCCTATCTAATCCTAAATCTAAACACCCTTGAACTGTAATCACTGGTGTCTGTTTTACTGTGGATACCATGCCTTCCTTACATGTGGGAGGATGTGAATCAACATTGGTAGGTCTGAAATCTGCACTAAACACAACCGTAATGGACTCTATAACAGAGTTGAGAAAGGACTTAAAACTCAAAAGAATTATGTAAATGCTTGACATGGAAAGGTAATGGAAATTAAGCATCTGTTGGAAGTAACAAACGGAAACTTAGTAGCCCTCACTGATAAATTCCTAAAAAGTCAACCAAACACCAAGGTAATTGTGATTCCATCTCCTGTGGAGAATGTGAATCAAAAGCTAGATGATACTCTGCTCTTAGAGTCAGTATTGAAGAATTCTGATGATTGGCTCATGTAGCTAATGACTCAACAAAGCTTGAGGATGTGGTCAAAATTGTGGTTACTTTGATTCCTCAAGCGAAAGCAACAAAACAAATCAAATGTAATGGCAGGAAAAAAACAAATGAAAAAAAGGCCACTAGTGGATGCCTGGAGTCTCCTTTAATACAATTGGACCCTAAGCTGAATAACCAAAAGGGTTGCAAAATTAAGAACATAGTGAAAACCAACTTTATTTGTGCAATGTCATTACCTAGAAAAGAGAGCTTTGACAATAATCTTACACCCAAAGACCCAGAGCAGCAAACCGCTTTTCCTGTTGACTGCGACACACAGAATGGTCAGTGTCCGGCTTCATCTTCCCAAGCCGTTTTGGACGGTCCCTCTGTTAAGAAGCTTAGTGTTCCCAGAAGTAAAGTGAGTTTTGGAATGCAAACAGTGAAAGCACAGGCTTCAATTAGGTGGGGACCAATCTTTTATCATGGAGAAAAAGATCTTGCCCTTCTGTCCATCCTGTTAACATATACAGCAAGTCAAGCTTCAGCGGGTGTCTCAGGAGACAGTAAAACCAACCCTCAAATTGGTTCTGGAGCAAAGTTAACGGAATAAACTACTTTCTGAAAACACTTGCTGTACAAATTCGATCCAGGAGGGTCAGATTATAAAAAGAGCAAGCAGCAGAGGTGCAATCAGTGTCTAATTTGGATCCTTTACCTAGTCAACCTTTTGCCATTCCTAGACTATGGATGAAACTAAAAAAAAGGAAAGGATGTAAAAGCTCTAAATCATAGTGATATACTAGCAGTTCTTAAGGAAATACGGAAACTGTATCTCTTCTCAACTAATTACATTTAGTATGTCAGTTTACCCCAGGCAAAGTGTACTTTAATAGCCAAAATTGGTCTACAATCAAGATTAGGTGCTAATGCATTATTGCTTAAGACATTGAATTTGGAGATTTCATCTCCATTAATAATCAATGATGTTAATAAAAATAATTAGAAAAAAGCTCAGAGGGTGGAGGGGAGACTAACAACTCAGGGTGGTACCTTCTCGACAAATGAAATGTCATCTATCAAGATGTCACTCCCTAACTTTGGAGACTTAAGTACAATTAATGAGACCCAGACAAAGGTTTGGTCTCTGTTACCTGAGCCAGATCTTTCAGAAGTTGGGGTTGCTGAGGAAACCCTCTTAGTAAACAGAGAATTATGACTGTTGTGCTGGAATATGCTGGATTCCAGTTCCTAAGCCTGGTTACTCCATTGCTTCAAGGTGGATGGCTTTCTCAGAGTTGAACAACTCGTGACTCTGAGCAAGGGAGGTCGTCCTTTTGGTGTCCTCTTGATTGGATTTTGTTCTCATTGAATTTTGCAGCACAATTTAATTTCTGACTCAAATTCCAGGTCTATTAGCAGCCAAAATAGTTATGAGTGGGCCTTAGTCCCCAGAGGAAATAACTGGCATCAATATTTACTGCCCATTCCGAACTAGTAGTCTTTTTGGAATCTTTCTCTGAACTATTGCCGAGAGAAAAAACTCTATATGGATCTGCGGGTATAATATTGATGGGAGAGCTTAGCTTGCAGTGCATAACCACGTTTTTCCCAGGACAAAAAACATCACATTGACAGACATCTGTAAATGCCCGGAAATGGTTGACTTTTTTGAGGGAATGGAATTTGTTAATGGTTATTGGGACATTTTGGGGGACATTTCTCCAGTCTTAACGTGGACGAGGGGTCCTGCTCGCTGTACTATTGATTATTAATGTTTGTAAGGTGTACATGTTTTTGGGTGGCAGGCTGTGGTAGCAATGACCATAATATGTTCATGGGCACCTTTGATCACACATCAAAAAGGTCTCAAATAGGTAATTGTTCTGATCTGTGTGAAAAAATGGGAAGAACCAAATAGTACATTTAAAAAAATGAGTGTGCAAGTTGAATAACAACTTATAGTTAAGTAATGCTGTCGGTAACCTATCAGAACTGAGAATTGCCTGTGTACCTACCAACTTCCTAGATTTCCTGTGGGAACTGGACATGCCACTACCTAGGGCCCTATTAAACATGGAAGTCACAAACATTCATTTGACAAGTCAACTTGGCTCAAGAAAAGAGCCCTGAAGGCAATTAGGGGCTTAAAATATGTGACTATAACTAAGCAAGAATAACACCTTGAACTTAAGATATTGTGCCAAACTACAAAGTTAATCTGAAACAAGATATTATGCCAAACTACAAGTGAAACCAGAAATTTGAAGTCAGTTATCTGGTTAGCCAGACTTTGGGCATCATGTCTCACTCCGGCACCTGCTTTGCTTAACTGTGCTAATTGCATTAGCGCATCATAGATGTCAGTCACTTGGACCTTACTGCTTTCATGCTGTCAACACGACTTTAACAATGAGTGTCGCTCAGCGGCTTTACAGTAAAATGTCTAAAATTCCTTGTGAGGGCTTTCCACCTAGTAGTAGATGCTGAAAACAGAGTGTAAATTATGTGTAGTAATCCTAAGAGTTACTGAATCCAAAGATGACAATGCTGCATCAGCAACAACCAGATTGAGGGAATGGCAGTGGCAATGCACAACAATTGCTCCTGGATTAAGAGCAAGAATCCCAGCCTGAATGCCACTGTTTTTGCCTTTCATGTTTGCGCCATTGTCATTTCCTTTACCACGTCAGTGTTCAAACATTATTTTATATTCATTCAGGACATTAATAAACAGTTCATTTAAGCCTTTTCCAGTAGAGTAATTCACAGGCTTGAAAGCAAAGGAACACTTTGTCTGCTTTATTCGTCCATCACTGTCCTCAGAACAGATATCACTGACGGTGAGATTTGTTATGTGACTAATGTCGGAGGGGCAGTCCATGATAACTGGGTAGGACTTTGCTTTACGGAGTTGCCACAATATGTTCTCAAGGACCTTCCTTGCCATAATGTCGAGCAATTTGTTTTGACTTCTTTTTCTGCAGTATTGATCTTTAACTTCTTTACGAACTACTCACTTTAAATGCTTACGCATGACATCGTCATATTTTCCAACAAGCTCTACCAAACCTAGGAAATTGCCATTGTGATCAGTGAACAACTTATTTGATGAGCCCCGGAAAGCTAAGTTATTCTTTGCGAGTAATAAAGATTAAACGTTCAAGCACACTTCTCCAATATGCGATTTCTGAATTAATCGTCTGGTTTTCTGAATCCATGCATTTGTTCTGTCTGAGTCTAAACTCTGCTTCTGTCCATTTTGAGAAACCGATAAAATGAACATGTGACACTTTGTGATTCTTTAGAGTAACAGCAATGTTATATCAACAGTTGTAACCAGAAAGTGCAAGCATTGATTTTTCTGCCCTATCAAATATTTTACAACAAAATCAGAATGTTTAATCAACTGATTTTGAGTAAACGAGCCAATATCTATGTATTATCTCCCCATTCTCATGCATCCTTTTACAGTGTGATATTGAGAATTGTCCCTTCTGTTAATTCACTGGGAATTTTAGGGTTTTGATTTGACCTGGTCCATTCAAAATGATCTGGTCTTTATCAACTGAAGTAGGACATCTGGCCACAAAGCAGGATCTGATGTATCAAAGCTTGATGTGTGATTTGCTTCGCTGCTGGTTCCTTCTCTGATTAGTTGGGTTCTTTTTCACATGGAACAGATTCTTCTTATTTTTATCCTTCCTTTCAGGTCAGCCACATTCCTCATTATTCTCACTCAAGTTGTGTGGTATGTTTGATGATTCTGCATCATTTCCAGACTGATCACCCCTCAGAATGTTCTCTGTATTGTCCTCGACTGACCCAAAAATTATTTCCTCAATTTTGCCGATTTCTGAAATCTGATTCAATTTGAGCACTCACTTCTTATTCGGAGCTCCTAACAATTTCTGTGGAGACATCTTTTAAACTCACTCCCCTTACATTAAACAAGACGCACAATTTTTAACTTTTCAGTGTATTGATAAATATGGATTAAGAAATAAAACAGCATACTAAGCTAGGCACCATGAAAAGTTCCCCACCCAGCAAACATTGAGGTAGTCCATCATTGGTGAAACTGAGATTGAGGATGTTTGGCTAATGGCTTAGTAAGTGATGTGCCAATTAAAATGGCAGAAACAACTCAAATGAGTACAGACTATTCCAGTCTTTATTTTTCTGTGTTTTATGTGTTCTTTACCTCTTGTTACTATGCACTTCATACACATGTCCCAAACATCACCACAGAGAATGGGTCACACTAACTGTCCCCGTAATTTAGTAGGAGGAGAAAAGTGAATATCCCCTACCCACTCACCAAAAGCCCTTCGGGACTGTCTGAAAGGAATACTTTGACATGAACAACCTGGCTTTTCTATCCTGGGGTCCAATCAGTTCCAAGTGAACTAATAAGCTCAGCCTTCTTAGGCAAAAAGAGTGTGATTAGTTTCCGTCTCTTGCATAGAAGCTAACGTATTTCAATATGTAATGCATGGATTTGCCGTGTTGCACTTTTCAAGTAATTTCTATGAAACAGAGAATGTTTAAACGCCAAGGCTAAGCACACATTTCTAACAATTAGCCATGAGAACATATATGCTAACGTACCTAAGTTACACACTGGTGTCAAATGCCAGCTTCACATCAAATTGTGTGATCCTGGACACACAAATGTATCCCACTGTGGCTTATCTGCCAAAATGTGAAGAGCCTAGATGTTATTCAGCTCATACTGTACCATAATTATAATAATTGTTCTTTTATAATGCGCTTAATACCTGAGACAGTGGCTAAGCGCGAGGCCAGAATTCAAACCTGTGTTGCTATGAGTTGTCTTGCTTCCAAGACAAACACGTTGCCCCAGAGCTATCCGCCTGGCCCCTACATGCCAACCTTATCCATTCTATTATGTAGATGGTAGCCCACTACTGATTTTAACCTTTCCTTCTGGGACCTGTAGTCCTGGATTTATAATGGGGAAATCCAGGACTACAAAGAATGCAAAATTAAAACTAAGACTGACCTATCATCTCTTGAATGGAATAGAGATGTTGGCCTGCATGGTGAATGCTATTAAAAAAAAGGACCCTTTATGGCATTTTGTTTCATGTATTCATCAGCTTTTTTAGAGTACCAACTGGTTGGGTGATACTGTATGTAAATATGTTCTATATGAAGTGTTTTGGTGAAAGCGCTATATAAATAACATATCCTTATGTAAATTTGTGAAACTTCCCCACTGAATACTTTGCTCTCGTACAAGGCTGAGTCACCCCAGTATAAAATAGAGGCACCCACGCCATCGATTGGTGGTGATCACTCTACTCAAGCAGACCCAGCTGAAGATATGTGGGGACCCATTTCAACATGATGGTAGGGAGATCCCTCCTTAGAGTGAAACCAGTCTGAAACACCTGTAGGGTGTATTATGCATTCATTACAATGTAATTGTAATTGGTTATTTATAACACGCTTAATACCCAGAGGTTTCTAAGCGCAGACCTGGTGATGAAACCTGTGTTGCTCCGCGTCGTCTTGCTTCCGAGGAAGCGCGTTGCCCCTGAGCTATCCTCCCGGGTCAATGGCGACAAAGATAAGATTAAAAGCCGCCGATTATCACGAGACGGTGAGCCGCCAGGGAGCTTAAACATGAAATGCGACTGAAGAGCTCTAACCACTTCTTTGACAGCAAATGGCTCCTCTCCCCTCTCCATCTGTGCTTGCTGACCCTCCTTTAGCCACCCCCCCACCATCCTTCTCGTCCTTTCCTCTTTTCTCCCCTGACGAGGTTGCTAGACAAGTCTGATATATGAAAGCCTTGTCAAAACAAGTTCATCCCTGTTGCTCTAAAACCATCAAGGACCACATTGACAACCTCGCTCTAGCCCTTGCTGATTTCTGCAACCACTCCTTTGCCTCAGGATCCTCCCCCTCCCCTCTGAAGCACTCCTTTGTGCATCCTCTTCTCAAGAAACCCACAGCTGATCCTTCTTGTTCAACTATCGCCCAATTTCCATTACTCCCTTTCTGGGCAAACTCTTTCGAAAAGTTGGCCATCTCTCAGCTTAACCTTCATTGCAATTCTGTTGGCTGTCTCCATGACCACCAGTCTGGCTTCAGAGCTGCCAGAAGCACGGAAACTGCTCTCCTGAACATCCGTGAAGATCTGCTCTCCAACCTTGGCTCTAACATTCCCTCTGTCCTCATCCTCCACGATCTTTCTTCTGCCTTCGACACGGTCAACCATACCATCCTGCTCAACCGTCTCCGTGAAAACCTGGGTATCACTGATCAGGCTCTGGCCTGGCTGACCTCTTTCCTCTCAGATCAACCCTCCCAGGTCCATCATGGGCCCTTCCTTTCATCTATCTTCCTCTCTAGCTATGGTGTTCCCCAGGGGTCTAACCTCTCGCCCTGGCTTTTCAACCAATACCTGGCAACTCTCGCCCACTGCATTGCCACTTTCTGCTCAAATTTTCAGTGCTACGCTGAAGACACTCATCAACTCATTTTCAGGCTGCCCTCTGCCACCTCCTCTCCCTCTCTCATCTCTGATTGCCCAACTGCCATTCAAGATTGGTGTGCCACCAATGATCTTTGTCTGAAGGCCAGCAAGACAGAGATCTTCCTCATCGGCACACCTTCACCATCCTTTCTCCTCACTCTCTGGCTGGCCTCCCTTGGCCCTCCTCCTACCCCCACCTGCGAGGCTAAGAACCTCGGGGTCATCTTTGACTCCACCCTTTCCTTCTCCGCCCACATCTCTGAGGTCTCTAAAAGTCAAATTTCCTACTGCACCTCCTCAGAAGTACTCTGCCTTTCCTCCTTTCCTTCCCCCAGAAGCTCATGGTATCCCAAGCTCTGGTTCTCTCTAGCTTGGACTATTGTAACAGCCTCTACTCTCCGCCCTCTGCAACTAATCCAGAACAGGACTGCGAGACTTGTCCTTTGCCTCAAGCCCTGGGAACGAATCTCTCCAGCTCTGAAATCTCTCCATTGGCTCCCAGTGGATGCAAGGATTACATTCAAAACCCTCTGAATTGTCCACAAGGCTTTCTGGGGCCTGAGTCCAAAATACCTTCAACTATCCCTCCGCAAATACCTCCCCTCTCGAGCTCTTCACTCCTCTACCTCCAACTCCCTCAGGGTCAGTCGTTTTTCAAAGAAACGAGCTGGGGGAAGATCTCTGCCTTCTGCTGGGGCCTCCCTCTGGAACAGCCTCCCTGCCACTATAAAACTTGAGGAGAACCATCTCCGGTTCCAGAAGCACCTGAAGACCTTCTTCTTTTCATCTGCCTTCGCTCCCCCTCTCCCCTGCTGATCTGTTCTCTCTTGGCCCGTGCACCTGGCCACCCTCTGTCCTCCGGGCCCAGGTACCTGCTCACCCTGCCACCCTCCCGCACTGCCTCTGGGTCACCCCTTGCACTGGGGTCTGTATCTGTACCCATACAGCTCCCCCCTTTTTCTTCCTGCACTTATCAGACCTACCCTGTCTGCTGCCTTAAACCTAGCACTTGCAAATTGCTGGCTGCATTACCACTGTTTGTTGCCTTTATTATTTATTTATTGTTATTTATTTGTTTCTCCTCTGCTTCGCACTTTCCATTCTCCCCCCTTCCATGCACTTTTCCCCTCCCCCTCTCCCATGCACTTGCGCGTTCTCAATGTCACTGGTCCTAATAAGATTGCTGTTTTGTTCTCCCCTGTTTCCTTCCCTTGCCTTGTCGCACTCTGAAACACTTGTGTACAAGCGCGATAGAAATAAAATATCAATATCAATATCAATGTGGAGGAACCAGTGTTAGAAGACAATGAGGTCATAACACTTCTGTATATCCTGTGGGAGGAGAGAACGCGGCTTGTAATGCAAGAGCTGCAAAGTGCATATTTAAAGCCCCAGAAACAAATAGAGAAATGTATATATTTGTATTTTTGTATTTTTATTGTTTTATTATTACAAACCTTTTACAATCAGAAATTCATCAAATTCCAACCTCCCCCATAAACAAATTAAAATCCATACATCATCCTATGATTCCCTCCCGAATTCCCTTAAAATCTTAACCCACTTCATATCATCCTTAACATTACAACTCTAATATGTCCACCATGTATTTATTTGCTGCTAAAATCATTGCATTATTGTCACCCAGACTGAACATTTCCCACCACTCCTGAGTAGAAGTTTTCTATCTTGAGAATACCTCTGTCAGAAATTTCATTCTCAAATTCATCAATTCCTCACATTCTGTCAGAAGGTGCTTCATCGTCTCCACCCTATGACCTCTCCAACAGAACCTACACGATGAGTTAGAATCCTCTGTCTACTTTTTCACTCCTAAAACCTCTCTTGTTAGGAATATCTTTATGAGGATACTACTGAATATACTCCCAAGGTTATAGCTGGGGAATTTCACTAGGTATCTCGGAACCTGATTTATCGACCCTCTCTCGTAGAAATTAACACTTGCCCTGCGCAAGCGTTAATTTATACGAGCTTCTTTTATTGATAGTATGAATTCAATCCATGCGTTGTAACTGGATTTTTAACTTATCCGGATTGGATAGGAGCACTTCTTTTGTTAAATCAATTATGGACTGCCAATAAAACACTTTTGTTTCCATACCTCCAATATTTTGTCATCTCGCCCTTCATAACTTCTTTCCTTTCCCTTTAGTACATCAGATGGTAAGGGGTTACAATCCTCTAAACACTTCCTGAAAAGGCTGAGCGATTTCCATCTTACCATTGTGTACAAGGACTGTAGGCCTAGTTCAAACCTCAGTAAAGCAATTGGGATTGATTTTGGAAGGCCCAGAGCCTGTTTCCAAAAAAGGCCGCCCAGTAGTTCCCAGAAATCAGGCGGCATGTTCAGGGCCATTTCCGCTCCATACAAAAGTATTAGGGTTACCTTTTGCTTATAAAAGGTAATGATTGGGACCAGCGTGAATTTGCCAAATCTACTTTGCAGAGCCAACGTCTGTGCTACCAGTCTTCCACATTTCAATCTCAGCCCATCCATCCATAGGTTCTCTTTTATATTACAGTTTATCAAGACTCCAAGTAGGTTATTGAGTCAATAATCTCTGTTTTGTCAGAGCCAATCACCCAAATGAATGTGGGATTATTCTTTCCATGGGCACTGGAGGGCACCAGAATTTTGGTTTTCTTTACATTGATTTTAAGTTCATTAAGTTGGAAATAATTTCGAAGCTGGGTCAATCTCCTCTGGAGGCCGATAGGAGTGAGATACATAACCACCAAATCATCGGGGTACATCCTCCTGGGTATTGCATGATCATTCAGCTTTGGGGGAAATGCTCTTACCCCTTCTTGGCTCAACCCCATATCCGACAAATAGAGATTGAAGATTGCAGGTGCCAGAGGGCAACCTTGTTTTAACCCTCTAAAAGTTGGGATTGGGCGAGTAAGTAAACCCTTGGCTGACATTCTTATTTGAATTGAGGTGCCGGAGTATAGAGCCATTATTGCTTCTAATAGATCTGGAAGACAAGCCCAATCCGACAGTTTCTGCCAGAGTTTGTTTCCACTAATACCATTGAAGGCTTACTCCAGATCTATAAAAGCCAGGTACTCTTTCTGGTTATTTTAATCATCCTCATCTTGAGTATGTATAGCAGAAATAAATGCAAGCTTGTCCCTACCCTGGGACAAAGCCTGCTTGCCACACATCGAGGTGCTCCAAGTCTCGTACCCATTTATTCAGTTGTTTTAGAAAATAGAGGTGAAAATCTTCCACAGGCTATCCAGCAGGGCTATAGGTCTGTAATTCTTTGGCTCGTCCCTGTCTCCTTTCATATAGATGGGGACGACCAATGCCTTTCTCCATGAAGGAGGAATTGTTCTGGTAATTAGAACTTGATTAAAGACGATCCAACAGAATTGTGCCCAATCCTCAGGATTTTCCTTTAGGATATTATTACTCAATCCATCCGATCCTGCATCTCTGTATATGTTTAGTTATTTGTATCAGAATCTGTATATCCTCTTTATCAAACTCTATAGACCACGGACCAGAGGCTTTTCCCTTATTCACCCGTGAGAGCATCATCTGAGCCACTAAAGAGATCTACGAAGTAATTGATCCACACCTTTTCTAGGACCATGAGGATAATGACAGCTAGTTGAAATGTGGCGTTATTGTTAAGGCGCTTCCAAATATCTCTTGTATTTTTATTAGATAAGATCTTCATTATAATTTCACCATCTTCCTGAAAGCATTGAGCTATAGTTGCCAATACTGAATTTCTGTATTGCTGCCTTCACTTTCTTTTCTTAGCAGTTCTGTCCCCTAATTTTTATGATGTATGCGTCATAGATCTGCTTGCAACATTTTCTTCATCTGTCTCACTTCTTGCAATCTCTTGAACTCAGGTCCTTGTCTAGTTCGAGGCATTACTCTATATAGGATCCTAATGGACTTCAGTCTGTCCCTTCCACATTTTCCTCTAAGTTTATGATATTTAGTTATGAGACTTTGACTGTACCTCTGCATTTTTCTGAGTCAGGTCCTACCATGATTGACATTAAGTGTGTCTGTCAATAATTGTGGGCCTACAATATTCCATAACATTAGGGTCAAAATAAGAAGGTGATGGTCACTTTCAGTTCTCGGGATAATTTCCAGGGTGGTTAACCATTCAGCTAGACCTTGTGACACAAAGAAATAATCTAGGTGTGCTGCACAATTACCCCGAGATCATGTCGTTTTCCCAGGTATATCTCATTTAAACTGGCCATTGGCCATGCCCACCTCTCTTTCCTTGAGTTCCGGGACCCAAAGGGCCACCCTCATGGACAATAATCTGTTGGGCAGTTTTATCCCTGCTTCATCCAGACATCTTATATTCAGATCACTGCATAATACTATATAAGGGTTATTTGCTGTTGTTCTCACCTCATCTATTGCGGTGGTAACTACCCCCACAAATTCTTGGTCTTCCATGCCAAGAGGGTTCCAATATACATTGATTATGACTAGTATTTGCAGAATTTGGCCCTCCCCCGTTTCCCAGGACAAAGTCACACCTGAGGAAAGGGGTTAGGATGTTTTGTTTTCAGAATAGTAAATGAGCCACACCTCTTTACCATTGTCAATAGACCTGCTGAAGGCCTTCCCAACTTTCTCTGGATGGCGGTATTAAAATGTATATCTAAACCCAAAGGTTTATTCTCGACCCAGATCTCCTGCAAACAGCATACATCATAAGCATTCATATCCAGGCCCTTCTCTTTAAAGAAATGCGTAAATCTGCGTGTAATTCCATGAGGCTGTACGCAAGAATGGTTCTTGAGTGATCAGGAGTTATAGACTCGACGCCTGTCAAGTGTTGCTGCCAGCCTGCTCCATTCAATTGAATCACTTTGCAATGTCTTTTTTTGTGGGCACATTTTTATATTTCTTACTTGTTCATGAGCACCGTCTACAGTCACTTTCTGTCCTTAAGATTTCCCAATTCCTGATGGGAATGGTCTTGAGGAGGCAGATCCTAACAAGTCCTTGGTTTGTTTGCGATTCGGTGGAGGATTTCTATCATCCTTTAAATTCCTATCTCTCTCTTGGACGTTATTTTGTTATTGTGGATTATCTTCTTCTGTTTTCATAATTGCAGGTCAGACTCCCTCTAATATTTCAAATCCCAACGGGAGGAAGTCTGAACCTGCCTCTACCATGGACTTTCAAACAAGCATTGAGTGAAGATGTACAATCACCCAAACATGAAGGGTTTCCTTTATGAATTCCACAATCTTGATATCATCCAGACCAATAAATCTAAATTTCGGTGGACAGTGGAACAACTTTAGGACATTTTTCCGATTCATGATCAATCCATCTTTTTCAGGAATAAAACGTTCAATTGATACCAAGTTGTTCTCCAGACCTTGAAGGATTTTGGTCAAGCTCTTTCCTCTCCTAGTCTTAGCTTCTCTTTGGCTTAGATCCTTCTCATGGCGGGTCCCTATGAACCTTGGGTTTTTCCAACAGGATTGATTTTTGTTGCTCTAATGTGAGGTAGGGAATCCAAGTATGTTGCCATAACTTCAACTCTAAAAGAGGAGAGATCACAACTTCCTCGCCTGCCATTTGCCAAAGACCTGTTTGTCGATATCTCTTTGTTGTCATCCATATCATAATTCGCATTGATCACTGGTTCATTCTTCATAATTACTTCATCAGAGTATGTAGACAGGCTCATTAGAATATGAGTATTCTCATCCAACATCTCTTGTTCAATTATTGATTCATTAGAAGCAATTTAGAGGGGACGAGAGTGGGATATTGGCCCTGTTTAGATTTAGTAGCTGTCTGCAACGGTGGTAAAGCCACGTTCCGTAGGAAGGATCTTGATCCATTCGGTGGGCTTTTTTTTTATTTGGTTGTTTTTTTAAACTTTCTTTGTTGTTTTAAAATGGTCTTCTTTCCCCTTAAATCCTGTAGTCCACTATTCCCAAAGACTGGGTAAAGTCTGCTTTCCTTGTCTTTGATAGCGGGCTACCTCGATTTCAAAATCCTTAGTGCGTCCCTTGTCTCCCACACCAGCCACTATATCCTCTGCCTGTATTGCTGATGGTATAGAGTTAGTCTTCCGAGGGCTCCTGCTTTGATCATTACAATTTTCTTTGTGAGTGAGAGTTTGGCCATGTTTTTGTAATGGTAAAGTCCTGGGTCCCGCAATATGACAATGCGGCTCTAGGACTTCTCCTTGTAACCTGGGAGGATGGGAAGTATGAGAGCTCTCAACTGGAAGCCCAGTGGTCCTGTGGTCTCCAAGAGGTTGCTTCCTTCTGGTGTCTTAACCACTTCATTCGGTCTTGGATTGAGGCCTTCCGGGTTGTTTTCTCAGCTGCTTCACTCCTCCCTAGATCATATAGTCTGGCTTGGCACTGGGCAGTCAACTTGGCTTCTTTATCAAGCCTAGACTACACTGCTCTGGTAAATGATTCCAAATAAGTCAATTTTGTAAGAGACATTGCCAGTAAGGTCGCTTGATCTTTAATTGTGTCATTAAGATTTTCGTACAACTTCACACATTTGTTTGCCACCATTAGCACTGCCATTACTAAGTTCTGCAATTGCACATGATCAGTCCCCTTGTTGGTCCATGCCTGGTAATCCCCCATGCCCCTTGCAGACTCATTCATGCAAGAATCAGAGGAAGTAGATGTAGTTGATGTAACTGACAGTGTTTCTTGTAATTCAGGATTAGGGGGGTAATTGTGGTTTGATGCTTCTTGTAACCCATGAGCTGTCCAATTAGCTCTTTTTGAGGTTGTGTTAGATCTAAGTCACTAGGACTATCCATTGTAGCTCTGACTTCTTTCCTCAGTGCCAAAGAGAAGGGCAACTGGGACCTAGGAAGAAGCAGTCCCTGCTAGTCGGCATCAAAGGAGTTGAGGTTTAATCCTTGCATGGTCACTTAACCTGCGCTGATAACACCTCATTGAATTTAGGGTCGCTGCGACTTGAGTCAACCTCAGCTTCAAAGCCGCATGTTGTCATTCTAGCAGCGCTCGAGGAGAGTATGGCGCCAACTGGTTAGCCCTATCCTTTGTTGTCTCAAGCAAAGGCACCACAGCATATTCTGGAGAGTTGGGTCAGTTGAATCGTCTTCCCACATCAATGCCTCATCAGAGACCAGGCCCTTATCTTTCCCAGGCCTGTCAATTGAATTGTTTACTGCGCATTAGGCTTCCTTCAACTGAATAATTCTCAACTCCTCAGTTCCAAACCCTTCCGTTCGCTGTCCGGGACCACCTCTTTAACTTTGAAGATAAAGGTCATGGATACAAAGATCCCTAGTTTCTTTGGGGAATTGGCGACTGTCACTGGCGCTAGGAAAGCAGGCTGCACTGAGAGGGAGAGGGCTATGGTAGAAAGAGGATGAGGTTGGGGGGATTTTTGCTGCGAAGGCTCTACAGAAGAGTGCAGGATGAGTCGCTGAGGTCCTAGGTTCCGTCCCCCTTACTCTTTCCCTTTCTGTTCTTTCTGATCATAATCATTTTCCCCCATTCTGAACTCATTTCTGGTCCTGCTCAGGTTATTAGCACTCACCTCTTCCCGGCACCCTCTTTGAGCTTTTTGGAGGGGCAGCATTGGTAAATCGGCAGAATCCATCACCACCCCCTGTTGCCAACACCATTTCTTCTCACACTTTCACCAGTTTCCTTGCCAATGGTCTAGGTAGGGACATAGTTAGGAGGACTGGGCTCACGCTTTGAGCAGAAAGCAGCCTCTTTTCAGTCTGGGTGATAAGTGTTGCAATAGTCAATGGTCAACAATATTCAACAGTTCCCACGGGATGCAGCAGAATTTGCAGTACTTTGTAGTAGGATTGCAGCGTTTTCTCTGGGCGGAGAGTCATACCTTCACCACAGGTCTGAAGTTTTCCTCACTCGCTCACTCCCACTTTCGCTACTCAACCTGCACTGACTGCAGTGACTGCAACTGTCACTCTGCAACACACTCCGTGGCTCGCTCTGTGAGTGTAGAAGGGTTTTTAGCAGTGCTCTGCCTCTCACAGCAACAGCAGTAGACACAGCAAACAGACTGTGCAACCAGATTCAGTGACTGCAAATTAATATATTGCAAGATTTATATGTTACAGAGAATTGATATACCCAATAGGCCCTTTTGTCTTGTGTTATTTATTACAAAGATACATAAATATCCCAATTTATGTATAGCACTTCATGCCAGATTCCTGCATGACAAGCACTTAAATAACAGGCGATATTACACATTTTGCTAGAACTGAATGTATTGACCCCTGAAGTATGAAGCGTTGAGTCAGGCCATATGTGTTTCAAAGGTGTGACTGCAGGTTGAACTTGGATGACTGTTAGGCTGTTAGTCAATCCTGTGAACAGAGAGCTTGCTTGTGCGTAGGGCCTTGCTACCACTAGCAACACAGCTTTTCAGACACTTCCCATACATGTGCCAACTCAAAGTTACTCAATCTTTCAGCCTGTATGGGGTAAGTGTTTTGCTAATACTTCCAGGATACAAACTTCTGAGCTGCAGCTTGCGTATAGATCGCTGCGCAGGTGCATAAAGCAAAGGAGCTCCATCCAACTGTAAAGGCGACCTATGCCCCGCAGCCACCATCGAAGATGGAGCCAAAGATCTAGCTCCTCTCATCACCTCACTGATCAATTCTTTTTTCAAGAACTCAGTAGTCCCTAACAACCCCAAAGAAGCGTGGGTCCTCCCCCTTCTCAAAAAACCCAACTTAGACCCTAACATCCCCACAAATTATAGACCTATCACCACGGTCCCTTTTCTCCTCAAAATATTAGACAGAGTAGCCTACCTCCAAATACAACAACATTTGGAAGACAATAACCTCCTAGGCCTGCAACAATCCGGCTTTAGACTCAGGCATGGGACCGAAACCGCCCTCCTGGATCTAAAAATCCAAATGGATGAAGCCAAAGACAAGGGCAACTTGGCCATCTTGCTCCTATTGGATCTCTCCACAGCCTTCGACCTAGTTGACCACCAGATCCTTACACAACACCTCTCCTCGGCTGCCGCATTCCCGCAGAATGCCACCAATTGGATTCAGTCATTTCTGTCTGGCAGGTCAACTAGGGTCTTCGCCCCCTCAGCGGCTGCTGACCCTATCCCAATCCAATGCAGAGTTCCCCAAGGCTCCTGCATCTCTCCCACACTTTACAACATCTTCACTAAGCTTCTCTTTGACAGTCTTGACGAACTGGGTGTCAGCTACACCAATTACGCAGACGAAACCCAGGTCCTCATTACACTCACTGGTTGCTATGAAGAAGATGTTGCAAAGCTCAACAAAATCTACCTAGAAATCCAAGCCTGGATGGCCACACACAGTCTCTGCCTCAATGAAGATAAGACGGAACTGCTTATCGTAGGCTCCCAGGCCCGCCTCAATAAATTGGACTCTAGGTGCCAATCTTCCACCATTGATGGCAACATTATAAAAGTCTCCAAAGAGGTCAACACTCTAGGTGTGTACCTCGACTTCACCCTTTCGCTGAAAAAACAAATAAATGCCACCAACTCTTCCACCACCTACACAAACAAATTTATCAATGCCTGCAGACCTTTTCTATCCCCTTCCAGCTGCCTCACTTTATCCAAAGCGCTGATATTGTCTAAATTAGACTACTGTAACACTCTCTTCCTGGGCACCACTACAAAAAATCTGAACAGACTCCAGATTCTTCAAAACAATGCCTTAAAATGTGCGCTTAACCTCCCACGCAAGGATCTCATCTCCACGGCCAGTAAAGATGTCCACTGGCTCCCAATCTGAGATAGAATTAAGCTAAGAACCCTTGTCATTACACACAAGTGCCTGTCACTGACTACCCCGCGCTACCTATCTGACAAATTCTCTAGACACAGCACCACCAGACCCACCAGAACTCCCTACTTGCACCAACTCAAGGTCCCCAAATTCAATCTAAAAACAGCAGGAGGCTCCAGCTTCCCAGTTCTTGCAGCTCAATGCTGGAACACACTCCCTCTTGCAATCAGATCGGAAGCTTCCTTCTAGTCATTCAGAGCCATGCTGAAATCCTGGCTCTCCGCCTAACACTCTGGCTCTTATTCACGTACCGACTAGGTCTCCTCACTCTACCAATTACTTCCGCATGTCTTAACTATACCTTGAAACGGACCACCATGTAACCCGGTCCTATATCTATTGTATTTATCTCATGCCACATACTCTTTTTGTACCATTGAATGTATGTACGCGCAACGATATGTAACTATGTTGTCCACATGATTATGCGCCCAGCTACCTGAGGGTTCGGACGCACTCTATAAATAAACAAACTAAACTAAACTCATTATATTCATATTACATATTCTGTGTTTTTTCTTTTCTTGAGGGTAGGTGGAAATTAACCATTGATATAGGCATAATGTAATTCTGGAGGGGCAAAGCAGAGTGCATTAAAAGGTCATACAATGGAATGTGACTGGGTTTTGTACAGCACGTCTTCCATTTGGACGGCCTCTTTGCACTACACAATTAATGAATGCAAGGTTTTGAATTAATCATGACCACTATCAATGCTCCTGGTAGCCTTCTATGCCATTCTTTTTTTTTACTGTGTCTGCCCCCCTTACAGAAGGGGATCAGCCAGTTGTAAGCCAGCCTTGGTCCTGCCACCAACGTGTGGAATGTAAAGCTGCCCAGAACAATTCTATTTGTTACGATTTATGTCAAACCTTCTATTCATGATTTATTTTCTAGTTTTGGTATGAAGTAGACATTCAGTGAAAAACCAAAGCCTTGCCAATGTACCGCTTTTTACAGGCAAATGCCTGTGTTTTCACTTCACGTGATGTCGCTCACTTTGATGTCACCTGCTTTGACATCACCAGGTTCAGGGGTTGCTCCATAAGAGCTTAACACTGCTCTCTCCCCCCGGTTCATTTTAATACTGGCTTTATCACGCAGATTAATGGTTTTATAATAAGGACAGCAGATCAGAGAGTGCAAAGGGAGGTTTAAGAAGGAGAAGAGAGAGCAGTGCAGCAAGTAGACGGAATAACAGGAGAAAAATGATGAGGGTGGAGAGATTAAAGCAGCTTTTGGAATGACACTCATAGGGAAATCTCCCTCCCCAGGGCCCCTGTCCCTTTTCATCCTATAGTACACATGCCCCTTCACACTTGTGTTCCGAATCATCAAAGCCATGTGCCTAATAAATAGAGACCAACCCCCCCCACCCATTCGACTTCTACATTCAGCGATGGTCCCTTTGAAAATCTGCAAGAGAGCCTGTTTGGGCCCTGTTCACCTGAGCGCTGGGTTGTAGATTGGATCAGTCTGTAGAAGTTAATTAAATAAATGGATACAGTGCAATTTTATAGTGCTGTGTTTATTACTAGTTGTCAGCCAACACGTGTTTCGACCCTCAGAGGTCTTTCTCAAGGCGTGTAGTTTGCAGAGGCAGTCATTCCTGGGTCATAGTGGATTCAGGTTTGGTGTAATACAATTGACCTTGTGTCTTGTGTGATGCACTATATATCCAGGTTGGGACGAGTGCCCCCTTGGTCAAGGTAGACCCTGATGTGGCCTAAAAATCCATGATAGGCTAGTTATCTTTCGAAAGGCACTACAATCAACTTAAGGAACACCATAAGCCCCTCCGGGCTCATAGCAAAGCTAATTAGCCCATCATGAATTTTTAGGCCTCATCAGGGTCTACCTTGACCAACGGGACACAGCACTATCAGTTTGGACTGTATCCTTTTCTTCATTAATTTCTACAAACTGTTCACAGGAGCGCTGGGTTGTAGATTGGATCAGAGCCCAAACTCTCTCTTGCAAACATACTACGTAGAGAAATAAGGGTACTTTCTCATGGGAACCCCCATCACCAGCATCAGGGTACTTACCTTCAACCTAAGATCAAGTGCAGTGATCAGCCAATTCTAGTGCCCATCACCTCCTTTGAAAATCTTACCCAAGGACAAGCTCTCTCTGTGGTGGGGACCTGTTTTAGGGTCCCTTTCATCAGAAGCAGCATCAGTGGAATGCTTCTGATAAACAAATGTATGTATGCTAATGAAACATCCTGAGTATATTCCAAATTCAACATGGTGTGGTCCTCCCTCCATAGTGCCTGCATGCCATGTGCTTTCTCATCCATATATTTTTTAACCATATTTTTAATTTTTTTATTTTATTGGTCACTTGTTAGGCACTTATACAATTATCAAAACTGTTTCAAAGCACCCACAGTGCAACACGGTGGGGACAGAAGGTAGACAGTGAATTACAACAAATATAAATAATTGAATGAAAAGTACAAACAAATAATGAGAATAAAAGAGAGGAGAGACAAACCTACTATACCTTGTGAGTGTTCAGAATGTGCAAGTGCAGTGGGGACAGGGTGAGGGATAGGTGCTGTGGTGCTCGTGGCGAAGTGCTCAGGGCAAGTACTAAGAGGAGAGTAAGTGCACCACCTGTGGGTAGGGTGAGCCTGAGTATGTGCAGTAGAAAAGACAGCGACTGGGATGAGAAATGTGGACAGTCAGGGTCTGTGCTGAGACGGGGAGCCAGTGAAGGCTTTGCAGGGCAGGAGAGATCCTTGGCCTTCGCCCCTGGACTGCATAAGTGCTGCTGCCCTATTCTGGGTTAGCTGGAGGGGTTGCAGGGTGGACGAAGGAAGGTTAAAGAGGAGTCTATTGCAGTGGTCTAGTCTGGAGAGGACCAGAGCAGGGGTAACATTGAGTCTCTGGGGGAAGGTGAGGAAGGGTAAAGTTCCTTTGAGAAGGAAGAACTGAAAGTGGGACTTCTTGACAATGTCCGGAATATGAATGATGAAGGAAAGGGAAGAGTCGAAGATGACTCTGAGATTCCTGGCTTCAGAGGAGGGGGCAGGGGGGCCCATGGAAGAAGGTCAGAGTGCAGGGAAGAAGTAGAGTGCAGGGGACCCAATAGGGAGAATTGTTGTTTTGCTGGCATTGAGGCAGAGCTCATTAGCAGTGCACCAGGCCTGAATGAGCTTGCAATTACAGGTGCATATTTCACACTAGTCATTAACGCTACATTGGCCGGTTAAAATAATTATTTATCTGCTCCTGGATGGCCCACATGGGCTGAATGGTGCGGCACTCGTGCCCGGCTGTCACCGCACACGAAACAAGTGCTGCTCCTCCACTGTGGCAAACGATGTCCTGACCCGGGTATGATGCATATTATTAGCAGCACTTTGGCTTTTAGTGCTATCATAAAAATTAAACCATCGGCATCATCCATGCAGATTGTGTTTAATGTTCAGTCCTGATTATGAGCTAGAGAAATTGTAACGGCAATGTAGGTGCAGTAATGTATAGTAGCGTATTTGTTTCTGCGGCTGCTGCCTGGTTGAGCTTTTTGATATGTATACTTGCCACTCACTTTACAAAGTGTCATGATGATGCTGCACTAGTAGCAACTTACTAGCAAGTGCAATTTTGGTAAAAACTGGCGAGCAGAGCTTGCTCCTTTGGCTGATTAACAACCAACCACTACAAGACCAATTTATTTACCCAAGATTAGCTTAGTGGGACTCCGACGGGAACGCAGTCTACAAGTCGTCAAGGTGTCCCATGCCCCCCCCCAAGATTTGATGTGTCTCCTACGCCCCAGGTCGTGTACAGAATAGTTTTGGACCTGTGTGTGTATACAGGTTGTTTTTGTTGTGTACTTGCTGAATTTGAAGCTGCAACGCGTAGCGCGTGCAGCTTGACAGTGTAACTTACGCAATTTGGTTAAAAATGGATAGTTATACAAAGAGTATTGTCGCTTTCCTATCCTAGATGCACAAGTGCATCACACTTGACAGTAATAATTGTTATTTGGCCAACAGGTTCCGGGCCGTCTCACCCCCCGTGGAGAGCATCCATACCACACGGAGAGGGTAAGCCTTTGCCTTACTGATAATGAAATGCAGTGTTTTGGAACAGACCTACAGTTGAGGTTTTTAAATTGGATATTTATCCCTGCTCCATCTCTCACCCCTCCCTCCTGTCATCCCTACAGGGAGAGGTACAGAAGTTAAGCAGACACAGCTGCTGCAACTAAATAACAGCGGACATATAACTTGATGCCTTGCCTAGCCCTGATGAATGTGGCTCATCCACCATGTTACACAGAAACCGGTCGGCTATAGAACGACTAGATCTAGTGCACAGTGCTATCCACACAGGTCCACATCGTTCTGAAAAAGGATCTCTAGACTAAGCACCTAGGGGTCCTTTCTGTTTTAGGTGAATAACCTCCAGAGAGAAATCCACTGAAGAAATCTCTTCCTTGTTTTTAGACAAAACCTGCACCTGCCAACACAGAGAAAACCCATTAAAATTAACTAAACCTTCATCTGGATGGCAGCAAGCACATGCAAAAACCAAAGTGGTTGAGCATGTGTTTTTTAGCACAACACAGTGCACCAGAGACGATTTGGAAAGCAAAGTCAGACCAACTGGCTTCTTGAAACCCGTCCCATTCGATAAAACTGTGTTTTCTTTAATGTGACAATGGGTTGAAGTCACCCATAGACTGCGACAGCACAGGCAGTTTGAGTAACTAGTATGGCTCCTGTAGGCATGGAATGGACACAACCAAAATGTCTAATTTTTAGGGTGTAGGTAAACGCATCAACTTTGAGACCACCAATCCACATTGTCGCTGTCCAAGATACAAACCAGCCTGTATGGGGAAGTTTGGCGATTCCTAGCCCAAAATGAATTTCTGTGGCAAGAAGGGCTGGGGTAGAGCAAGCTATATGCTAATGTCAAGAAAATGAGCCTCATTGCGAGGTCGGCGGTTTGCCATGGACCTCGTAACACTGTTTCCGGTGCATGATATCCCATTGGCACCGGGCTATTACAAGTCCTGGCGGCCCGGGATGTCAGCGGTGGGAACTTGAATTCCCTGTTCTCATGGAGTCCCATATGACTCCAAAGAAATGGAAACATGGAAGCACCAGCACCCTTATTTCCGGACCACCAGACTTGGAATGCGGCCCAATGTATCCTCTATTTCAGGGTCAAGACGTTTGCATTGCAATCTCTCCCACTCCCTCATGTTCTGGGTCTGTGTGGTATGGTGCAAACAAACTCCCTATCGGAAAAATGCACCCAAAAGTTGAAAAATAAGGAAATAATAATACCAGGCCAGGGTTTTTTCTTAAATACGAAAGGGACTAGATTTGGATAATCAAGCGCCCCTCATTTATTTTCTGTTAATTTATAAATGAAGCAATACCTATTTGATGGCAGCAAGAAGGGGGCAGTAAAATGAGGAAATGGCTATAAATATTGCCAAAGAATAGATCAACTATTTAAGGCAGTAGTTTCACCTTGAAAAATGTCCCTAATGTAAATGCTTTTGTGAAGAGCGCTACGGCTGGGACGGACGTCTGCAAGGAGTTACTCCCAAGAGCCCTCCATCAGCTATACCGGTCTCTTGTCTGTGGAGGGAAGAAGAGCGAGGTGTAGGGGAAAAGCAAAGGGATGGTAGTAACGGAGAAAAGGAGGGGACAGTGGGAGTTCGTAACAGAGGTTACATGGAGACTGTGCAATGTCACAGATGTGTCACAGATCTGACCAGCCCCTTTCTGTTAAGCCAAACTACTTTGTGCTCTCCCTTCTCTGCGCAAGCAGGCAGCATGCTGGTCTGGCACAATGGTATCACTGCCATGAACTATTCTAACTGGGCACAACATAACACTGGACCAAGTATGCTGAGCCCAAACTCCTGCTACTGGATCCAGGGCATTAAGTTATATGCAGGCAGTCGGTAAACTATGCCACCTTGGAATGTTTGCAATCCACAGCTACCAAAACACAGACACACTCCCTGTAGATGAACCGAATGAGGGTTATGGTTGCATTAATTTGTAAAATGTGCTAGAATAGATACAAAGAGAAGGGAACAGAGTAAGAAAACAAAATATGAAAAGGTTTTGAGCGGTGTTCCTGGGCATTCTGTTCAAATCAATGCAGATAGGAATCCAACCCACACACATCTGCCTATTTATATGTACTCATTGAAAGGTCACTGGGGTTTCTGGTGGTGCTGTGAACATTTCTGAAAGGAGTACTGCTCTGGTGAGAGCATGTGTAAAAAAGTATGGTTCTTCTCATGGTATTGGTGCCTCCAAGCACTCAGTACAGGGACACCGATCAGCACAAGGATAAAAATGCACAGCACAGGAATCGGAGAGCAGCCTTCTAATTCCATTGTGTTTTATTCGGGAGACAGTGTGCATACAATACAGGTCTCTGCTCGATCACAAAAAACACAAAATTACACATATTGGTAAATAGCCTAGCTGGGGGGCATGGTTTAGCACCATCCGGGATGGACATATATGTTTGCACTCCCGCAAGATATTGAACATAACGATTAGACTATATGCTCCTCTCCAAATCCATATAAAATATAAATCCATACTGGCACTTAGAAGAATATGATTATCGGATAAGCCCCAATTCATATCCAGATAGCAATTAACCAAAATAATCAGAAATCTAATAGATGGAGCTTTAATGCTGCTCTATTGAAGGATATCTCATGTGTGCCTTTTATAACTGACACGCATAGGAATTTATTTACTGAACACTACAGTCAAGATACATTGTTAATAACTGGAATTGCTGTAAAGCTGTACTTAGCAATTTTAAAACAATTATTAAAATCCCTTGAATCTCAATACTCACGTAGCCAATACTCCCTCCATCCTTAATAATACTTCAATACAACAAAATTACTTCAGAATGCTTGAGTGCAAACATTTTAAAATATAAGGCAAAGATATACCAATTTTCCAATAAAACTAGTAAGTCACTTGCATCGTATCTTAAAATTAAAAAAAGAAAAAGCAAGAGTTACAGTCATTAAAGATCTGATGGGTAATAGAATTTAGCGAAAAAATCTATTATATCCTTATCTAGAAACTTTCTCAAAAATTATATTCTTAGATGTCACAGCATAATAATCCTCATTCCTAAAAATTCCTTAGACAAGTTTCCCACTCTACATATTCTGATGTAGTTTTCAGAACATTGGATAATCCTATATCTCAAGAAGAAATTCTTAACGGCATTAGAGACCTTAAAAATAGGTAAAGCCCCCAGCCCTAATGGATTTCCCACAGGTTTTATATGCACACTTTAGCAATCTATTAGTGCCTAAACTTGACAAACATTTTTCACATTTTCTCACAGTGAAAAAAGCTCAAAAAGCTCAAAGGACTTTCTCAGAAGCCATGTTAATTGTGTTTCCTAAACCTAACAAGGATCCCGAACTTCCCCAAAGCTAGCGACTGATCTCCCTCATAAACACATACTATTTGCCAGAATCTTAGCAAATATTTTACACTTCTCCCCTTCTTACCTAATTTGATTAAACATTACCCGATATGGTATGTTAAAGGTAGATTATCCTCTTCTAATTTAATATTATTCCTCGATAGTTCGGATGTTATCCATAAATCTAAATATACTTGTGCAGCTGTGGTTCTAGATGCAGAAAAAGCATTGGATAGGGTAGAATGGTGTTATATGTTTAATGCGGTCAAGTGGCACGGGATGGATGCCCCCATGCTTTCGATGATTAATGTGCTATATTCGAATCCTAAAACAGCTATTTCTGCAAATGGACAAATGTCCTGCTACTGCACGTCAAAGTTGTCCTTTGTCTACCCTTCTTTTCATTTTGGCAATGGAAACTTTTCTAGAAGCAATTAGATAGGACAACACTATACAAGAATTAGATGCTGGTGGATTCCAAGTAAGACTTCTTAGAAATCTTGACACTAGTATACAGTGCCTGTTGGATTTCATTTCATCTATTAAAAATATCATCAAGCAAAATACTAACACTTTGCTATCCAGAATCATAGAATCAAAGATTTAACTGAATCTTGGTCTACCCTATATCTGTCCGGGTGGGGTCACATAGAGTCCATTAAAATTATGATTTCTCTAATAATTTTATATCTTCTGTATATGCTACCAACTTTCCTTCCTTCCTCTTTGTTTAAAGATATTGATTAATGTCTGACCAAGTTCCTGTGGGTGAAGAAGCAGCACAGAATATCAATATGTAAACTTAAGAAATATCCTGCAAATGGTGGAGCAAGAGTTTCCTGATTTAAAAAAATATAATTCAGTCTTTGTCTTGAAGCAAACGCAGGTGTGGCTTACCCCTACAGACCATAACAATGTGCTTGTTTGGCTGATCCAGGAGAGAGCTATGGTATTTCCTTTGTCACTCGATGGGTAAACTTTTAAAGAGAAGACTAGATTTATCAAATGCCCAAGTGTTATCTTATCTACTCGTTACCTCAGAGATTATTTGCACCCTCCTATTGTTAACTCATCGTAGTTAATTTCACAATTTCTCTAGTTCATCCCCTGGTACAAGTGAATGGCAAGTCTGTATTTTGGAGGCCATGGCTCTGTAAGGGGATTAAGTAAGTGAATCAGTAATTTATTCAATCAAGGAGTGCCATTGTCTTTTGATCAATTTGCTGCAAAGTTCTCTACTCCTGTTTCCTATTTGCACAACTATCCTATAATTATTAATGCACAAATGGTAAATTTAGATGTTTTATTATTTCAGATTACAGCACATGCAAAATCTTAATTTTAGTGCTTCCATGTTTTATAAGGTCTTATCTGCCGAAAACATCTTCTGATCATGTGTGGGGCAAATTGTATGGCAGCACGAGTGTAAACTAAACAATGAAAATAAAGTCTGGCCCCCAGTTTGGAAAATAATTTCCCAATTTCCCAGGTTTCTTCATCAGCCAGCTTACTCTAACCCTTATGCTTTTTTCATCACAGAGTTGTCATTACTCCTACTAAACTCTTCAAGTGCAACACAGCTCATAATGACAGATGCTGGAACTGCCTACGTGCTGAAGGATCATTTAAACAGATGTTTGTGGACTGTGAATTTGTGAAGATGTATTGGAAAAACGTGTGGAATACGATGAAACAAATCTTCAAGATTCAACATGATTTCTGTTTTAAATTCCTTGTACTAGGCAGTGCTCTTTTACGAGGCACATCAGAGAATAATGCCTGTCATTTGTTTGACCTCCTCATCCTAGTTGCAATTCAAATTATTTCAGCCAATTGGAAAAACCTTGATCGCATTAATGATATAATTTGGTGGAATTTCATATGCAAGATTCATAGACTGGAATGATTTAATGCTTACTCCCCTATTGTTGTATATAAGCATGAATTGAAGTGGAAGGTATTCATTCGCTTTTTATCTAATGCTGCTCCTAATTCAAAAGGTATGCTGCTTCATTATAGTATCATGTCCCCATCTGCTCCCCTGGCACCCCCTTGTGTGTATGTCTATTTTTCTTTTAGGTTATTGTATGTCTTATTTTTTATCTCTAAAATCTGTTGCTTTGCATCAAATCATATATGGTTACTTGGCTTTCATTCATTCCATTTACCAATATGTGGATCAATTCAGATCAACTGTTATATCATCATTTGTTAGATCCACTGTTATTACTTATTGCATTGTATTACATTCTTCAAATAAAACTTTAAAAAGAAAAGTAAAAAGCCTTGCTCCCGCTACTAGGAAGAAACAAACAAATGGGCGAAGGGAATGATTCCGGGCCATATTACGATATGGAAGCCCAGTCAGTTGCATAGAGGAATTGTGTCAGTCTGCCAGATCATGGGTGGTGGGTAGGTACAAAATCGTACTTATCATACATGGTTAACAACGTTATGCTAAATGTCAGTCTTGGAGAGAGGCTTCTCCCTTGCTTCTTGGCCTCCTCCTGAGTTCTGCCCAGGGTGCCTGGCTGCCTCCTGGACCTCCAGCATGGGCGGCTGGGCCTTGATCCTCTATCAATGATGGGAAATTAAAGGTTAGACTGTCCACCAAATGATTGCACAGGTCACACAGCCCATTCACTGCAGTGGCAGCCCAATCATGTAATCAATCACCTCCCTGTCACTGCAGTGCATGCGCTGATGGAGGGCACGTGTTGCCAGACCTGGACACCCAGGCAAGTGAGAGCAACAAATGTTGCTATGTACTGCCTGCTAGCATCATAAAATCAATGTGGTGCCTGGCTTTGCATTAAATGATGCAGCAGCATCATCATGACGGGCGGCAGAGGTGATCATCCTGGACACTCGAACTGCTGTCGTGGCGCCCCCAGAGGATGGCACCTCAGGCAACACTTTGCACAGCTTGATACAAAGACCGGCCCTGGTGATAAAAATACATATGGAGACAGTCCCAAACACAGACTTGGTTTACTCGCCTGCCAAGTACTTGGACCTGATTCCCTTTTCTTTCAGGTCTCTGCCAGCCATGGTCAAGGACCCACTGAAGTTTGGAGAAGTATCATAACTCCTCTTCTTCGTCTCAGTGCCTGGTAGAAGGAAACCAGGACTGCGAACCAGGGTCAGGGAACCGCTGCAGCTTGTAGGAGTGCCCCAGTCATTCTTCTTCGTCGCAGTATCTGGTCGAAGGAAACCAGGGCTGCCAGTCAGGGTCAGGGACCCACCGCAGCTTGGAGGAGCATCCAAGTCACTCTTCTTCATCACAGTGCCTGTTAGAAGGAAATCAGGTATGCCAACCAGGGTCTGGAAACCCCAGAGACAGAGAAGACGCCATAGTAAGGCCAGTTGGTGAATAGAGACATTCCCCCACCAATTGTGGAACTGTGGTAGAAATCTGAGAAAAGCTGAGGAAAGGAGACAATCACCCAGCAGCTGAAGAACTGTACGAGAAGCCTGAAGAAGGTTGGGGAAGGGAGATATTCCCCCCAACAATTGAGACCGAACTTTTAGAAATGTGCAAATGAAGAATAGCTTTTTTGTCCAGGGGAAGGGAGTAATTCCTCTGAACTAGGAAGATCTCCTTTTTGATTTAATTTAGCATGGAGTGTGAGGGACAGAGATAGGATTCTGATATAGGACTGTGGACATTTGCCTTTGGACATCCTGACCATGGCCCTCATTACGACCCTGGCGGAAATCGAAAAACGATGGCGGAAATGCAATACCGCCATCGAATAGCGCTCGGTGCGACTATGACCCGTCACCGCAAAGTACGAAGCCATTAGCGACACCGTAGTGAACGCCAACGCTAACTGCACCAAGCACGCGCGCGCGCGCCATGCCAAACCGCAAACACCACCATGGTGCAACGGTACGCCAATTCCGACCCTAGCGGACATGTACCTAACGCCATCAGGCATGGCGGAATGTACCATTCCGCCATGGCGAGAAGTACGGCATCGCGAATCAACCGTAAACGGCCCCACTGAGTGCCTGTACACCGCTCCCTGCCCACAAAGTACAACTCCCCGTAGGTGCAATGAAGCCACAATGCAACCATTGAAATGTACAAGTCACCCATGCATGCCAACGAACAAAAGAAACACAACAGGGGCCAATGGGAGCTGCAGGGCACAGATGGCACGAATACAGAAGCCATCCCAATGGACATGACCACAGTCCCCCACCAAGAAACGCACGCAAACACAGGCACCTGTGACCAGCAATATACCGAAAACCACATCATTCAACCAGTCCACCTGGCTGACCGGCATCTGTTACACAAAACCCAATCCCCCGCCCCTGAGCATGACAACATTCAAACTGGCATATTGGCAGCCCCCATCCCTGACCTCACTGGGCTTCGTAGGCAAACGCGCACAGCACAGTACCACGCAACTAAACCCCGAAGCTGGAACCCAATGCAGATCTCCTCACAATACATCGCCCCCCAAATAGGCATATGCCACATCACTTGCAAAGAAAAACGCTACACGGGCCAAATCAGAATAGATATTTATGCACATCAAAATCACCAAGCACATACAGCCATCAGGCCATGAAATCCAAAACACCAATCACCATTGTGGGCTGCTTCCGCAAGAAATGACCAGCCACTACCTGTGTGTCGCCCTGTTCCCCCATGGTACACAGAGCCACATTCACGTCCGAAAAGGCAACATGGAAGCGCACAGAACCGCAGGGCCGTCCCAATGGGGAGGCACTAGTCCAGCTGAAAGGCCGAAATGTTGCTCCGAGCCACCAGTACTGCGTAAGGGCATGTGGCCCATTGGCGATCGTCCCATAAGATCGTAATGCTGCTCCACTGATTAACACGAAGCAGCAGGTGTCGGGAGTAAAATCCATCTGCAGGAGTGGCATACAGATGGCAGTGGCAAAAGGGGAGGAGATACCTGTCAACCAAAAGAAAAGAAAAAGAACAGAATGGCCATCAGAACTACATACCAACAACTCACTTCAATGATCACACGAAATCCACAGCCATATGCATGCTAGCCCACTCCAAAGGAACATCACCACCCCAAAACCACTTGCGACTCATAACCATCTATATCGAGGTGCAAACACCATCGCAAACGAGTGTCTGAGGGCGCCTCGAGACAGGGAGGGCTCAACAAGGCCAGATGGACGATGGTCCCACTATGGCAGCCCTGCATCACATAGCGTAGGGGAGGCGGATAGATCCCAAGAAGCCCTGTACATGGCAAACTCTGTATCAAATCACCTGCCCATGCATCCATCCATCATTCCCTCATCCCGGGATCAAAATGCCTGAATAATTACTCACATGACATTAGAAACATCCATTGAGTCTGTGCGTTATGCAGCCTGCTAAATCCACAGTGCCCCAGCCCGTAATTCCAGTGTTGTGAAGTAACATGTATTTGGGAACGGACGGCCTCATCGCCCACGTAGCTATTGCGCATCCCAAACTATTCATATCAATCATTGCTCCCTCGCCATGGGCCCTGTCTCAAGGACATAGAACAATAGAACGTTACATTTGCAGTCAGACCTGTGGGCATCTCCTCGCCGCTAGCTGGAAACCGAAAGCGCCGCCCTTCGAATTCCTCATTTGCAACATCACGTCGAAAAGGCATCTGTGGCCGTTTGAAATCACTAATTATCCCATCGAGTGCGGCTGTGTGTGAAAATGGCAACTGCCTTCACCCACGAATGGGACGCCCCGCCCGTCGTTGCAACTCGGTACAGTGATGCATGAGGGCCCACCGTTACTCGAGTACTACGTCCCACTGACCCCTCACAAGTCTGTTCGCGACTGCACAGATAGTATGTGAAACAATGGGACCACAGCAGAATGAACATATCAACCAATCTTACACGGCCATCGGGTACAAATACATGATTGCAATAGCAAGATACAATTCCCCGAATTACAGCGTTGTGCGCGGGACGTGCTCGGCCAAAGGGGAGAGCAGTTTGCACAGGTGGAATCAATCACCACAGGTGGAGGCCATACAGCCTGAAAACACATAAATTGCACAGCCAGTCTCCTCCCACAACCACACCGAAATGCTACCGGCAGGACTCGCGATGTTGGCCCTGGGGGACCTGATAGCACTGCAAGTGCTCCGACTCCAAGAAGTAGACGAACACCAACTACAACCAGCCGCACGGAGGAGACGCAGGAGGAGGAGGAGGCCAAGGCAGGGCCAGCAAGGCCCACCAGCACAGCCACTACCACCACGCAGGCAGCCCGCAATTCAACGCCTCCGAGCACATCCGTTCAACCTCACTGATGAGCAGATCCACACCCTCTACCGTCTGGACCGGGACACCATAGCCGCCATTGTGGACATGACACAGGCTGACCTTGTCAGCATGATAGATAGCCCAACCGCCATCCCACCCCTACTGAAGGTGGTGTCTGTACTCCACTTCCTGGCCACAGGCACCTACCAGCACACAGTCGGACAGTTGCATGGCATTTCTCAGCCACTGTTCTCACGGACACTATTGCAAGTGCTCGATGCCCTCCTGAAGCACGCAGACGACTACATCTCTCTACCACGCTCGGAGCAGGAAATTACCAACACAAAAGTGGGATTCCATGCACTTGCCGGCATACCGGGTTGCATTGGTGCCATCGACTGCACCCATGTTGAATTGGTCGTCCCACATGCCATGGAGGCCCAGTACCGCAACCGAAAACAATTTCATTCCCTGAATGTACAGATGGTGTGTGACTCCAACAGGATCATTACACATTGTTGTGCCCGATTCCCTGGATCAACCCATGATTCTATGGTCTTGAGGAACTCTACAATACCACGCTACATGGAACGACACGCAGGGAACAGATCCTGGCTACTCGGTGAGTCTCATTACATGCATGATGATGTGGGGTATGTGAATTGTCAATGACCTGCCAGGAAGGGGGGGGGGGGGTGTGCGTACGTATCAATGGCATTCCACATCATACGTTTCTCGTCCACATACAGGTGATGCTGGATATCCACTGAAGAGATGGCTCCTCACACCAGTCCGGAACCCACGGGACCAGCATGAGGAGGACTACAACCATGCCCACTCACGTACCCGTGTAGTCATAGAACAGGCATTCGGCCTACTGAAGACCCATTTCCGCTGCCTCAGCAGGTCTGGCGGGGCACTCCTGTACCGCCATGAGAAGGTTGCAAAGATGGTCATGGCATGTGTCATGCTCCACAACATGTGCGTACGTAGAAATGTGCCCATGCCCCCTGACGCAGAACTGCAAGCACCTGATGATGGTCATGATGAGGGTGGGGATGTGGCAGCACCTCATGGAGTCTGCGAGGCACCGGAGGGCCGTGACATTCGTCAGCATCTCATTGATGTATGCTTCTAGCACTCACGCCTGGTGGCTGATGCATGGACACGGGACTCGTGGCACTGCGTGTGTCTGGGACATGCACAATATGGACTGTACGCCTATGATGGCCTAGTACACAAAGATCAATGTCCACACTTCTCATTGGTTGATCGTGCACTTTTTATGGCATATGTGATATCATGTTGAACACCCTATCGACCCGCCACTCAAGTGAGCCCAACACACCCCCTCCACCCTCCTACCTCCCACCCGAACACCAGTGTCCAAAGATGCTCATTGTCAGTGGGCTGTCGCTATTGCATGCCCCCTCTGCGGGTATCAGGGGCACCCCTGCCTGTGGAGCGCAGGTTCCTTCCAGATCTACGTTGGGGGCTGCCCTGGACGGAACTTGCAACGGATGATGTGTCTGCCTGCTCACGTCCATGCATGTCCCTAAGGGTTTGCGAGAGCTCAGTGAGCACACGGCGCACTGCGGCAAGTTCGGCACATACGTCTTTGGACGTCGCATGCAGTTCCCCCCTCAGGCTATCGGTGCTACTCTCCATTTGGACTCTCAGGCTCTCGGTGCTACTCTCAATTTGTGCCCTTAGCGTCTCTGTACCTCTCTCCATTTCTGCCCTAAGTGTCTCTGTTGATGTTTCTATGTCTGCCTTGGTGCCCCCACATTCATCGGCATGGCCCTTGAGGAGTGTGGCCATTTGCTGCTGTTGGACGATTAACTTGTCGAGGGACTGTTGCCTCTGCTGGGCCATGGCCATTTGCGGTGGTGTCACAGAGGGGCTGTTGTCCTCATGTTGCCTTGCCACAGGGCTTGTGGGGGATGGCCAGTCGTCGTCTTGTGGCTGCACCTGCGTGGTATCCTCATGTTGTACGGGAGGGGACAGACAGGGGGATTGGGACAGGTCATGGATGGATCTGACCTCGACATCCCCGTCTTCTGTGTCCGAGCATGCTGCCATCAATGGGGTGTCACCTATGGTGCTGCTGCCACCAGAGGCAGTGCCTTCTGTGGCATCCATTGGGGGGACCTGTGGTGGTGGTGTTGTGGCCATGCTGGCTGCTGGGGTGCCTGTTGATGTTCCCTCCTCTGTGCTGCCACCTGATTTGTGCTGCTGCCGTGTCTTGATGCGTGCAGCTGAGGTGGAGGGTCTCTGGCCGTTGGTCTTGGCCCTCTTTGCAGGTGTGCTGGTAGGGGTGTCCTGTAGCTCGTCGTTTGGATCGGACCCTGTGGTGGAGTAAAGGAGGGCGAGGGTTATTGATGGGTCAGTGGGAATTGGAATGGCATTGTATCACATGCATTGGGGTGGTACCTGAGGGTGATTTGGGTCGGGGTCTTGGAGGTGCTTTGATTTGTGTGTGGAGTGAGGGTGCAGTTGTTTGGCAGCCTGCAGTTAGGGTGTGCCTGCTGCACGTGTAGTGCGTGTATTAGGGGTTTTTAATTATTTATGTATTTATTGTGGGTTTTGACGTGCGCTTTCAGGCCGATGTGTGTGGACGTTCTCCTGGACATGTGTTTCTGTTGCACTATGTGGACGCATGGTACTTCACATGGTTGGACTTTGTGGATTTGGCATTGTTTTATCTGGCCCACCTACCTGAATCTTCGGATGTCTGCACTCCTTTCTCCATCCCTCCGACTCCCTCTATGCTCTCCATTCCGATGGTGGAGGCACAGATTTCTTCCCAGGGGGTCAACTTGATGGGTGATTCAGGACCTCCCCCGGTGGCTGTGGCAATGTTGCGGTTGGCAGAGAGTATGCTGCTGACGCGTATCCGCAGGTCGTCCCATCGCTTGCGGCATTGCTGTGGGGTGCGGGGTGCGGTCCCCACCGCACTTACCCGCTGTGCCACCAGAGCCCATATGGCCTTCTTGTTTGCAAGTGCCGTCCTGGTCATTTGCGTGGAGAAGACGACGGCAGCATTCTCCTGGAGGGTCTCTGTTAGCACGGTGAGTTCCTCACGGGAGAAGTGGACCTGCCGCTTGCGGTCGCACGCTTTCTTCGCTACTTTTCCCATTTTTCGTGGTTTCGCTAGGGTGGTTGACGGGTTGGGGTGTGTTTCAGGGTAGTGATTTTAGTGGTTGTGTGGTTTTGGTGTTTTTATAGGTGTACGCCGGGATGTTTCCCGTTCCGGGCCCATGTTTTAACTTCCGTTTCCGTATATTTCCGGGCACCGTACTTTCCGGTAGGCGCACACTGCGGTGACCGCTAAGTGGGGTGGCGGTATTGCACCTAGGGCGCCGTACGGCGGCGGTGTGGGCCGTTTTGGGGTCATTTCCGCCATCGCGGACTTTGCACTTCCGCCGTGGCGTGGTGCTCGTGCCCGATGGGTCGGAATGGGCCGCACTTTGCTCCTTCGTACAATGGCGGAAACGCTATTTACGCTGTGGCGCTCCGGTCAGTCGCTTTCCGCAAGGGTCGTAATGAGGGCCCATGACATTAGTATTTTTGGTTGAGGCAGGGAAACCCCTCAGGTGCCCAGCAGGGGGTGACAGGCTGTGCTGATCAAACAGTCACTCCAAGACAGTGCAAATGGCCATCCACCAGTGACAGACTACCAGTCAGCAGGAGTTGTCACACAGGGTAAGCATCAAAAGAAGGAGGAGGAAACAAATATTCCTTACTTGTCCTCCTATCTTGCATGATTTGACTAAAGGCGCTCAGCGTATATGTAACGCAAGTAACGTATGCAATACAAACACTCAACACGCATGCATACTGTAACCGCATAATAGTATGAAAAAAGGCCACATCTGCAAATCGCACTTGCCTTGCATTTTCAACAGGCACAGACGTGGAGCTGTTTGAATTGATGCATAAAACAGGATTTCTGTGACATTTAGAGGCTGCTGACACCATTATAGCAAGAGTGAGAGGTGGTCTTAGAGATGCGAGATCCCACAGAATTAGGGACCATCACAGGAAATGGGGACAAAGGCACAGAAGTCCCCAATTCCACCAAAATCCACTAGCCAAAATAAGGACAGCCTGTTGAACAGCAAAACCCCCAGAACAGGAGCAGGGTAAAGAGAAAGAAATGCTTCACAGATGAGAAACTGCAAATTTTCATTGATTTTATGGTTGAGCGATAGGGGAAGCTCTACACTTGGGCATGCAGTGCCCTGTCAGTTATCCAGCACTGGAAACTGTGGCACGGGATCACCATCAAGATGAATGCCTGTGGGATTCAGAAGTGCACTGCCAGAGAGGTGCATAAATGGATGGGTGACCTTACAAGGCGGGCTAAGGCCAAGTTGAGCCACAATCTAAGCTCTGCCTAGGATTCAGGTGGAGGATTCCTCCGATGGGGGGAACATTCAAAGAGGTTACCAGTGAGCTGTAGGGTATTTTGTGGAGATTTGGGGCCTGACGGTATTTTATTACCGCCGAAAAATAACTTAGCAACAATCACTCCTTGTATTCAGATTGGGCCATGTACAACAATAATACAGTGGACATGCATTATTTCAGCACCCAAACATGCATATTTGGTATGCGTGGTTGGTATGCGTGGTTGGTGATATTTTGGTGAGCATAATTCCCTTGTTTTATTTGTGGCCCCAATGTCCAGAATCCCTTATCTTTGCTTAGAATTGTCGTGTAATCACTAGAGAGACCTCAGACCTACATTTCAGGAATACCGCATTTTCAGTGTTAGTGTTAGTGTGCCACCATGGGCGATCTTACTGACTTATTTACGACAGAGAGTTATATGTGGTAATTTTGTGGTAATTTCCACTACCTTATATACGGTAGGGAACTATGTCCAGAGAGTCCCTCTTCCCGTTGGCTCATGTACCTCCAACGAGCTATGCTACAAACAATCACTCTCAACTGTCCATACTGAATATGATCATGCACACATCTGTCTTAAAATGACAATTGCACTGTTTAAAAATCTCCCCTCATCATCAGCACTGTATTGGTAAATATAAAACACACCACCCGTCTGCTTTCAAATATTTTTCTGTATTATAAAAGTTGCATTTAAACACGATCTCACTCTTTACAGAAATAAATAAAATAGCACAGTAACAGCATTGTCTGTGATGCACTGAAAAGAGAGTGGCGGAGAAAAGAACTCGATTTGCAACATTAACATGTGATTAAGGCACAGGAATCTCCTTTACTACACTGACTGAATATTCTCGTACACACTCAGCTCCCACACGTATGTAATTACCTTATCTGTTCAGCCCGAGTTTTCTTCAGCTGTTCTCTTTCTGAATGTGGCTCCTTTGAAGATTAACCCCAGTGAAACGAGCGCCTTTCGTTTTCAAACCGGGGTCATTGCCTGGAACTCTAAGCTTTTTCAGCAGAAATGCTCCAACCAGGAAAAAACAGGTCCTTCTCCCAGCTCTCCAAATCTCCACTGTCCTCCCTCTCTCTTCCAACTTCTCCCAGCCAAAACCCTAATCACTGCCTCTAGCATGATACTTGCTATGACGCTGCTCCAATCAGAATCAATCATGCCATCTCCTCCCTCTCTACACAATGGCTCATTTTTATAGTAATACTTTGTAACCAACTGATTTCCTGTTCTTTCGAGCCCTTTTGCTTCCTGTAGTTATGTGGACAGAGCAGCAGAGAAAACGAAAAAAAAAAATGAATGTGCGTTTAAAAGTTCACTTTCAGAGTAGGCCTATTTCTGCAGTGGAGACACACTTTTATTAGTGGATTATGTTAACTTCAGTTTCATTAGTCAGGTTAGTTATGAGTAATGTTAGTTATTAATTTTCAAATGTGTCTCTTGCACCATAGGCATTTCAGGTGAAAAATAGTGTGCATTTTTGAATGTGCACGTGTGCTTTTAACTGTAAAAATAGATTTGCATCTTATATGTTAAAATCGTTTTTGACTGAATAGCCTGTCTTTCCTTGTTAATCTGGTAACACATATAGCAATGCACCGCACCCTTGTGCTTTTGCTGCATACAAAAAATTGCTACCTGTGCAGTAGTGCTGTACTCTGTGCTGTAACACGCCAAATATCCTTACATACCCTCCTTTTGTTTTTAGAATTTGGCTACGATCCAAGCCAATTCCTAAAAACAATTTGTTCTTTTTCTTCTTTTCACAATATAGCAATCCAACAAAATGAATATTCATGTGCATCAATGAAAAAGTTGCAATCAACACAGTATTCATCTGAGTTCATTAGTTTACAAAATGTTCTACATTTGCCTTCTCAGTGGAAGTGGCATTACTCTAAGTTTAGATTTTACAAGTCAATTAAAAACAATGAAATAAAACAACTAACCAAAACAAATAATTAATATAACAAATTAAAATAAATAATTAAAATAATAAATATGTGGAACTCCATATGTCAGGACTCTTGTCTGCCTCTGATATGTCCCGACCAGCGATGTTATTTGGTTCATTCGAGTACACTTTCATCTTGGCAATCTTAGATCTATAGGAGTCATCTTTTTTTAGCATTCTGGTTATCTTGTCTTCACCTCCACCTGGAGGCAGGCATCTTTTGGTCTTCATCCAGGGGACTCCAGGACTCCATCGTCTCCCGTGGCCTCTGATCCCGGAACCTCTGACCAAATAATGTTAATTTTCTAAATCAAATAGAAAATAAACAAATTAAGTACATAGCACAATACTAACTTCACCCTTTTGCCAAAAATAAAACATGCTTGGTAAAAATATTTCGTTTTTTTTTTTTTTCTGAAATTAAACACAAGTTAAAATAAAACAAGCACATATAAAACAGCATTCAATATTTAATACATTTTCTCTCTCTACACCAACCATGAGCTTCCATTATATATTTATTTATTTATTTATTTTATATTATATATGTTTACATATATTACAGTGTTTATGTGCCATTATAACAATCAACTTTTCAACTTCTTTGTCACTGCCTCCTGATTGTACCTATTTATTTTCTCTTTTTGTGTTCAAGGGACTTTATCTGTTTCTACATGCTCAAGCTGCCTGATCTCATGTCTGGGATGGCATGGTTTGATTTGATTTACATGGACAAACTGCTCTATTGCTGTTTCACCTTCATTTTTCAAAATTTTATAAACTACAGCAGAGACCTTATCTATAATTCGACATGGCCCCTGCCAGGCTGCTAAAAATTTAGAATTTTTCTGTTTACTTTTTCCAAAATTAAACTTGTACACCTGATCCCCTACACTGTATTCCTTTACTGATGTCTTTTTGTCATAATAAGATTTTGCACTGTCAGCAGCTCTTTCCAGATTTCTCTGCACAAAAGCAAATGCATGTTGCAAATGCCTCCTCAGTTCATCAATATATTCATGAACTGTGGATGCACTCACAAGTGTCTGCTCCTGTGCTCTGTATAGTAGGTGTTGTGGTAACACCATTTTGCTACCTGTCAAGACCTCATGGGGGCTAACACCTGTTGCTTTGGCAGGAGTTGACCTGATTGCCATCAAAACCAACGGTAAACGTAAATCCCAGCTGGAACCCGCTTCTGCCACAAATTTCTTTAAAATATCCACAACAGACCTATTGCTTCTTTCAACTGTACCTGAAGACGCCGCCCGATATGCGATATGTAGTTTCCTTTTCACACCTAGTATTTGCCATACCTTACTCATTAGAGTACTTGTGAAATGACTTCCTCTGTCTGACTCAATTCTTTGTGGCAACCCAAACCTTGAGAACACATGGTTCACCAGCAATGTGGCTGCTGTTTGCGCACTACAATCTGGTGCAGGAATGCATTCAATCCACTTCGACATCAAACATACCACACTCAAAATATAACGGTGTCCCCTGCTCGACCTTTTTAAAGGACCTACATAGTCTATTTGCAAATCTGACCATGGGAGAGTTAGGCCTCTTTTCATCAATGGTGCTCTATGCATTGGTGAAGCAGGTTTAAATTGGGCGCATACTAGACATCCTCTAGTATATAATTCCACATCTTGGGACATATGTGGCCAGTAAGCATAATCTTTTAGTATTTCTAATGTTTTTTGTGAACCTCTATGGCCTGCAGTTATGGCATCATGTGCATGGTGTAGCATTAGTCCTCTGAATGAAAGGGGTACTACCCACTGTATTTGTCCTGTTATGGACTCTCTAATCATGAGTCCATCCTGTAATCTAATTCGTGTTTTGTTCTTTAATAGCACCCTCAACTCTTCTTTTCCCATACAATCATTTTCTGTTAAAGGATTTTGTTCGGGATCTATCAAATGATTATAATAGATTCCCAAAATTTGATCATTCTTTTGTGCCTCAATCAAATCTTGGTCTGGCGTATCATGACTCCACTGCACCACCGGTTGATCTACCTCCTTTGGTGCTTTAGAACGTGTGATTGCATCAATTTGTATTTCACCCATTAAATAATCAATAGGTAGCAATTCTCCCATCACAGCCCCAATCTTAGCCAGGTGGTCTGCCTTATCATTTCCCTCCTTATCCTCTCCTGGTGTTTTTAAATGCCCACAAATTTTTCTCCAGTATATTGTTAACTTATTCTCTGACACCAATTTGTCTATGGCTTGTATCATTTTTCCATGCTTAAGTGGCTTTTTGTTGTATGTAACCATGCCTCTTGCTTTCCAACCAGGCAAATACTCCACAAAGCTATTCCGTGCATAGTCAGAATCAGTCACCAGGACAATTTCACGGAACTTTTTATCAACTGCAGTAGCAATTGCTTTATAAATGGCGGCCAATTCCGCCACCTGACTGCTCCTATCTCCAATCCTCATCCCTATACTGGGGTCACCTTCCCATTTCAACCAGACATTTCCTATTCCTGCCACTAACTGTTTATTACTGTCATTTTCAATGTGAAAATCACAACCATTCACATATACAGTTGGCAAATCCTTGCATGTTTTTTCATCAAAAGCTTTGTGTGGTGATTGTTCAAATTCCTGCAAACTAGTTTCTACTTCCATTTCATTTGGTATTTGTTCAGCTGAACAGTCATGTAAGTCAGCTAACCCTTGAGCAATTGGGTTCTTTTTATTTTGTCCATATCTCACTTCTACGGGAAAACCTTGTAATGCCAGCGTCCATGAAGTGATTCTAGATTGCGCTAGATTACCTGATCTAATTCTTTTACTCTCTAAAAATTGCAAAGGTTGATGATTTGTTTCAATAATTACCTTTTCTCCCTGAACAATGGGGCGGAAATGTTGTAGCGCCCACACAGTGGTTAATAGGGCCTTTTCACATTCATTAAATTTCATTTCAACTTGGGAAAATGCCTTACTTGCATATGCAATGGTTTTGTGATTCAAATCGTGTTTTTGTGATAACACTGCTGACATACAATGTTCAGAAAAACCTATTTCTATAAAGAAATCCCTGTCCTTTATGGGGTATGCTAAACATGGTGCCTTTACAAGACATTCCTTTAATCTAGCCACTGCATCAGACTGCTCTTTTTCCCATTTCCAGGGAGTATTCAGATTAAGCAGTTTAGTCAATGGTTGAGTGATTTCTGCATAATTTTCAATGAACTTTCTGTTATAGCCTGTCATCCCTAATAAACTTTTTACTCCTTTCACATTTTTAGGATCTTTTACTCTTTGTATGGCCTCTATTTTCTTCTTTTGTGGATTTAGCCCATGTTCAGTCACTTCATGCCCTAGAAAGTTCACTTTTTTCTTGCACCATTGTGCTTTTTGCAAAGATACTTTGGCGCCTGCTTTCTGCAATTGGCCAAGTACATGTCTTATTTCATCAAAATGGCTTTTCAGGCTTTCATTTTTTATCAGGACATCGTCCACATAAACTATTGTTCCTCTTTCCGCTGCATCCGACATGGCCTTTCTCAATAATATGCCAAATTCACTCCCACTATTGATGTACCCGAACGGAGCTCTAAGCCAGGCATATTGAGTCCTGTCAAATGTAAAGGAAAATAAATGTTGTATCTCCTCTGCCAATGGCACGCACCAATATCCAGAGGTGAGATCTAATGTGGTAAATACACTTGAACCATGTACCTGAGCTAGGCCCTGATCAATAAATGGCAGTGGCCATCTAGATATTGGTACTCTTTTATTTAACTCTCTCAAGTCTGCACACAGCCGCCATTGACCATTTGGCTTTAACACACCTAAAATAGGTGTATTGGATGTGCTATGAATGGGCCTGATGATTCCCCGCGATTCCAAATTTTTAATAATCTCTGCCAATGATTCTAAACATGCCAGCGGTAGTCTATACTGGCGTACAAACACTGGATTTCTGCTACACCCTTCTGGTAGTGTGGCCACATGTAAATCAGTTAAACCACAATCATAAGCATCTTTTGCAAATACATCCTTAAACTCCATAAATATCTCCCTCAGATTGTCCCTATCCTTATTGCTTTCACATGCATCCGCTAAGGAGATCTGCTCTTCTACCATTTTGGAAAATTCTGGAAAATCTTCTGGTAATGGAATCTCGGCGCTTTCCTCTAACTGTGTGGCTGTGTCTTTTTGTAAAGCTGCCACTTTTAAATATTTTGGCATATCCGCTTCCACTTCAATGTGCTGATTTTCTGTTTCATTTTCATTTAAATTAAATATTATGCAATCCTCTTGATGGCAGCACACCGTCTCATTTTAATCATAATGATACACAGAATGAATTTTAAATATTCCTTTGGGCTGAGAGTCCAGGTGTTCTGGCAACTCACCCTTGGCATCTACATACTTTTCAGGAATATTTCCAATCACCATGTTATTTAAATCTGCCGTATAATGTGATTTTTGTATGGCCATTCCTAATGGGGAGTTTTCCTCTAAATGAATATCCTGACAACCTTTATTATTTACCATAATTTTTACAGATCCTTCACCAATATCTACCAATGGAATGTATTCATAATCCAGGCCTTGCTGTTTTATGGATTCATTCAGGCATACAAATGCATCAGAGCCTTTCATCTGCTGTCCATTTTTGCATTTCAGTGTTATTGCAAACTGTTTTGTAAATGCAGGAATAATAGTATCTTTCCTCATTTGTAATTTGATTGCATAAGGAACCAGTTGTGCACAATGATAAGCCCTTCTTTTGTCTTCAAATTCAGGTGCCGGACCATATTTTTTGATTAAGGAAATCTAACACCATACACATTCTGTGCATGATGTCATTTCCCATGTAAAATTCATTTTGTGCTCCACTCACTATCCATACATTATGGTAAATTGTTTTCTGCCCAATGCTAATTTTAAGCATGCATCTGCCTGCAATTCGGTTTTCAAAGTCTGGACTGTCCAAGCCAGAAACATATTGGTTTTTAATCCTAAATCTCGGGATTCCTTCCCTTTCCATTATTTTTTGCAACAATTTCTCATGAATGAAACTCCTTTCATGTTCAAGCGCTAAAGTGGCTTTTATTGTTTTAAAATAGTCATTTATACCAACATGAACCCATGGTTGCTCATCTTCCATGTGTATTTCTGCCAGAGTGTTAATGTGTTTTTCTGAATCTGTTTTAGGAGCAATATTCTGTTTGCATGTTTTCTCTTTTAAATAAAAACGTAATGTGTGCTCATCTATGGCAGTCTGCCAATTTTTCCTTGGGTCCAAGTATATTTGTACAGGTAGTTTTTCATTGTCGCTCTGCATTTTGTCTTGACACATTAATATAACAGTGACACTAGGTATGCAGCTATTCTGGAGATATACCTCCACAGCATCATTTGTTTTGGCAACGGTGTGACATTCATTTATATTGCTGTTTTGTGATTTTAGTTTCTTAGGCGTCAATGGTTTTTTGGTTAAGGACCACAGCACTCCATTCACCCCATCTATTAGAGGAGACATTCTTTTCAGACAATCTGTCCCCATCAGAAATGGAATTTCACAAATATATGTGATCAATAACTCTTGTTTCATTCTGTGCTTTCCTATTTTTATGTCAACCTCAGTTACACCTATGATGGGCACCTCCTCCCCATTAAAGTTATGCACTGGGCCTTGATTTTCCTTCACTGTGATCTGACTCTGTGGGGGTCTCCCTTCATTGATACTCTTTACCAGCTCCTTGGACATAATTGTGGCCTGTGCGCCAGTGTCAATCATAGCAAAGGTGTGGCATTTTTCTTCTACAGTGATGGGTGCATAATATCTGTCCTCAACTTCCTCTAATACACATAAGAAATGTGAATTCTTACTGATTTCAGGGCTCACCTTTCTCAGGTCTTTTTCACTTTTGGCTAAACACATTGGTAAATGGAAAGACATTTTTCCCTCCTTTTTACCCATTTCTGCGCGAGAGATTTTATTCATTTCTCCATGATCAGAGGTTTTTTGGAGTGTGGCCACTGTTCGCCCATCCATCTGGGTAACATCAGAGACCACATTACAATCCTCCAACTGAACATGTGTAACAACATCATTCAGCAATTTGTCATTTTTTAATTCTGTGCATTTGTGATCATTTAGTGTGATACCAGCCCTTTCAGCCTCTTCAAAAATATGTGGCTCAAAGAATTCTTCAGGTGATTGACTTGTACCCTCCTTTTGAGTATTTCCTTTTTCTGTCTGTGTTTGGTCATTGTTTTGCTTGCCCAGGGAAGGATCTATAGCATCCCCACTTACTCCCTGTTCACTGGTATTCCCCATGCATGAGTCATTTTTCTTAAATCTGTCCCTTTGTTCTTTTGGAATTCCTAATGTTTCTTTTTCATTTGTGCAAATCTTTACTGTTTTATTTAGCTCTAGGTTAAACCGTACCTCTTTTTTTAGAAGTATTTGCACTTTCTGTCACAAGTTCATTTACTGGCACTTTCATTTTTAATCCATTACGCATCTCAGAGTCGTTATGCAAAATTATATCAGAGCAATCTGTCATTTTGGCGCTGCAGTTATCATGAGTACTTAGTCATTTTTCGGAAGCCCCCTGGTCAATGCTATGGCCATCAGCCCCCTCTTTGGAAGGTTGTTTTTGCGCTGTACAGAGCTTTCCTATTTGCTCAGCTAACATTTTCACTTGGGCCTCAAGGCATTGGAACCTTTCCATCTCTCTAGGATCCTCTTTCTGTGGCCTAGGTCGATATTGGTTGTTTTCCCCCTGATTGGATCTATTCTGATACCTCTCAGGTGATTGATGTCGGTTGGGATGGTTTCTGAACTCTTGATTCATTTGTGGAGGGGAGCGGGTTGCACCCATCCTTTGATTATAGTCCCCTGGTGGGGAATCATTGTACTGGCATGGATTGTAGTTCACGTTTTGCCTCATGTCCTGTCTCTCAGATTGTGGGTACTGGCCCCTAGGTTGATTTCCATTATCAGTAAATCGATCCACATATCGGGGCCTATCCTGATTACCATATACCATGGTGCTGGGATCAAATCTGCTCTGTGTCCCCAATGACTGGTAGGGACCATCATTTCTTTGATCTTGATTTTGTCTCTGGTTATTGTTCATACCTGCCATATCAGGCCGATATCCTACCCGGGGTCTGTCCCCTAAATACCTAGGGCTGATGTAGCTCTCTCTATAACTAGGATCATGTGATTGGAACATTGGTACAGGGAATGGCGATCTTTGTTGATTACCCCTTTGTTCAGGTGTCACATTATTTTTACCTTGGCTTTGAGCAGACTCAAGGGACATTTTGGCTGACCTGATTTCCATTACTGTGGCTGAGGGTTCTTTAGATTTAGGTCTAGTATCTTTCATTTTATCACTTTCTCTACCCTAACAATAGAGTACCTCATATAGTTTTGTGCTTTGATGTACAATCCATTCAAGGGACTTGTCACGGTCAAATTCACGGACCAATTGGGATATGATGTCTTTCTGTAGCCCATAGAAGTATGCAGTTTTAAACTCATTGGAATTTGAGTCAAAAGATACATCAAAGCGAGAAAATGCTCTTTTTAAGTCTTGTAAAAATTGGCGAGGGGATGTATTAGGTCCAGCAGTAATTGTGTAAGCCACTTTCTTTGCCTCCTGCAATGACTGAAAAGGAGAAAAATGACGCCTAATTTCTTTTTCAAACTCCAACCATGTCATATTCTGCTGTTCATTTAATCCCCTTATGATGCTGGCCGTCGGGGCATCTAAAGTTAAATGAAAATATTGTCTGTACTGTTCCTTAGGTATCTGGAGTGCTTTAAAAATGTCATGCACCGCTCCTAAGTGATCCTCAATGCAGCATTCACCTCCCTTTTTAAATGGTTTGATCAGGGCTTTAATGGATTTCATTATTTTTATGGGGCTACTTGTTGCAATGCATAGAATTGCACTATTTTGTGATTCAATCCTGTTTTCAGGTGTATGAGATTGGTGGCTGCCCCCAATGGGAGTATCAAATCCCCCAAGGGCGCTGCAACAAAGTTCAGTCACCGGCCCAGTCACTGGAGCACTAGCTCTTTGGGCAGAGCTAGAATTCACCTCCACTCCATTGAATGTGGTACCCTGCCGCCTCTCCTGGGACCTGGGAATGCACATTTGCTGTTCTAAGTCATTACACTTTTTAAGGAGTCTGTTGGCTTCATCTTGCAAATAGTTGTTTTCACCATTCATCTTATTAATCACCTCCTGCATGTCGCACATTTGCATTTGGCATTCATTGAACTCTTTATTTCTCTTGTCTCTTTCTTGAATCATTTTAATAATTTCTTGTTCTGCGCTCTGGAGATCACATTCTTTTTCACAATGTTCTTTTTGTAAAATCTGCATCTCTGAAACAACCTCATCTTTATCCTGTCTAATGTGATCCACTAAGGCTTTTAAGTGTGCCAATTCTTGCTCACTATCTTCAAATTGTTTCTTGCTTTTGGATAACTGAGTATCAAAGTCTCTGCATTTTAATTTCATGTCTTTTTGGCATACATCCAATTCTGCTCTCAACATTTCCTGATTTTTACTTGCCCCATCTAATTCAGTCTTTAACCTGTTAATTAGCTGAGCATCATTCTCTTGCATTCGCAGGGACTTGTTTAAAATAAACCATATTTTGCCGCATAGCCGTATTAAACAGTCTTTCTCTGCACTTTTATCGGCTGCATTCAATAATCTTGTAAGGCAGACCTGAATTATGCTGCCTTCTGCAAAAATATTGTCTAGTTTTTCTTTCTGCACCTCACCCTGAATGCGGTTACTCCATTCTAACGTGCTATTCGACGACCAATTCCCATGTGCAAACAACTTTGCCTCTAAATATTGCACTAGATCTGAGAATGTGGTTTCGCTTTGTGACATTCTGAAATTCGTTTTTAGTGGCACACTGCTATTATAAAATGGGTTCCCTTTAATGTGCAAATGGCAGTGTGAGACACGCTTGCCACGCCCAGTAGGTACTCTATGATCACTTTCCCGGCCTGCAACGCACCATAAATATGTTGGGTATTTTGTGGAGATTTGGGGCCTGACGGTATTTTATTACCGCCGAAAAATAACTTAGCAACAATCACTCCTTGTATTCAGATTGGGCCATGTACAACAATAATACAGTGGACATGCATTATTTCAGCACCCAGACATGCATATTTGGTATGCGTGGTTGGTATGCGTGGTTGGTGGTATTTTGGTGAGCATAATTCCCTTGTTTTATTTGTGGCCCCAATGTCCAGAATCCCTTATCTTTGCTTAGATTTTTCATGTAATCACTAGAGAGACCTCAGACCTACATTTCAGGAATACCACATTTTCAGTGTTAGTGTTAGTGTGCCACCATGTGCGATCTCACTGACTTATTTATGACAGAGAGTTATATGTGGTAATTTTGTGGTAATTTCCACTACCTTATATACGGTAGGGAACTATGTCCAGAGAGTCCCTCTTCCTGTTGGCTCATGTACCTCCAACGAGCTATGCTACAAACAATCACTCTCAACTGTCCATACTGAATATGATCATGCACACATCTGTCTTAAAATGACAATTGCACTGATTAAAAATCTCCCCTCATCATCAGCACTGTATTGGTAAATATAAAACACACCACCCGTCTGCTTTCAAATATTTTTCTGTATTATAAAAGTTGCATTTAAACACGATCTCACTCTTTACAGAAATAAATAAAATAGCACAGTAACAGCATTCTCTGTGATACACTGAAAAGAGAGTGGCAGAGAAAAGAACTCGATTTGCAACATTAACATGTGATTAAGGCACAGGAATCTACTTTCCTACACTGACTGAATATTCTCGTACACACTCAGCTCCCACACTTATGTAATTACCTTATCTGTTCAGCCCGAGTTTTCTTCAGCTGTTCTCTTTCTGAATGTGGCTCCCTTGAAGATTAACCCCAGTGAAACGAGCGCCTTTCGTTTTCAAACCGGGGTCATTGCCTGGAACTCTCAGCTTTTTCAGCAGAAATGCTCCAACCAGGAAAAAACAGGTCCTTCTCCCAGCTCTCCAAATCTCCACTGTCCTCCCTCTCTCTTCCAACTTCCCCCAGCCAAAACCCTAATCACTGCCTCTAGCATGATACTTGCTATGATGCTGCTCCAATCAGAATCAATCATGCCATCTCCTCCCTCTCTACACAATGGCTCATTTTTATAGTAATACTTTGTAACCAACTGATTTCCTGTTCTTTTGCTTCCTGTAGTTATGTGGACAGAGCAGCAGAGAAAACGAAAAAAAAAATGAATGTGCGTTTAAAAGTTCACTTTCAGAGTAGGCCTATTTCTGCAGTGGAGACACATTTTTATTAGTGGATTATGTTAACTTCAGTTTCGTTTCATTAGTCAGGTTAGTTATGAGTAATGTTAGTTATTAATTTTCAAATGTGTCTCTTGCACCATAGGCATTTCAGGTGAAAAATAGTGTGCATTTTTGAATGTGCACGTGTGCTTTTAACTGTAAAAATAGATTTGCATCTTATATGTTAAAATCGTTTTTGACTGAATAGCCTGTCTTTCCTTGTTAATCTGGTAACACATATAGCAATGCACCACACCCTTGTGGTGGTGCTGCATACAAAAAATTGCTACCTGTGCAGTAGTGCTGTACTCTGTGCTGTAACACGCCAAATATCCTTACAGAGCTCATCACCAGTGAGCAGGTTGTGGGCATGGGAGGCATGGACACCTATGCGACCACATCAGGTGAGTGACATGTGTGCATGATGTATTGTTTGTTGTCCCCAAATTCAATGTGTGCATAGGTGAATAACAGATTTTTCAGGGTCCTTCTCTTCCTGCCCACATTCCTCATGTCAGGAGTATGCAATCTGTTCCATTTAACGGGGTGTTGTGAGTATGGTTGATGCATGATCCCAGGGACTTTATAAAAATACCTGTCTTTTCGCTCATGACTGTTTTGTTCACTCATGAGAAGAAGAATGTGAGGTAATGTGCTTTTTGAATGCAACAAACATGTACAGCAGACAATCCCACTGTCACGTCTGGAATGGGGCTGTGGACCCACACCAGTAGCTTTTTCAAGGCTCACATTTCTTCATTCCCCTGGCAGACACTGTACGAGTAAGAGGTACAATTAATGTTCCATAAGGCATCTTGTGTATAACACTGGGCCAAAATACAGACGTGACAGCAAAGGTATGTCTGTCATCATGCCATGGACCCATTGTGAGCGTGATTTATGCACTGTTGTGGAATTTACATTGATGGCATGTCAACCTTTGATCCATGTCAGACATGTCGCAGATGCATAGGAGCATACCAGAGGACACCAATGTACTTGGGAATTAATGAGAAGGGGGTGATGAGGTTATCAGACCCACATGTACAATCGTGTACGATTTGGTAGGGAGTCATGATGACTGAGCCTCTGATGTAGTACATACTTAGAACTCATGTGGACATAAGGCACATTGTTGATTTCTGATACTGCCAGTATCCATTATTGCAAGTGGCATATACATGTATGTAGCTATGGTGATATGCGGCTCCTGTAAGTGGCTTGATTCAGTCGCCCAAGTGTGTGCATATGTTATGTTGAGTCTTCTGTTCATTGTTTCTGTGTTTGATACATGCACCCCATTAATTCGAGGGTGTATCAGATGATGGCCAGTGCCCTGCCCCAACAACTTAGCTTCACTGTAGACGTCCAACAATTGGCATTGTGTAAAGGTTGATGATCCGTTGCTGTTCAACCAACCACAATCTGGGATTTGTGTTTCCTGCAGTTGGCACACATATTGGATAGGGGTCAGGGTATCATAAGTCCTGAATGGCTACTGAATAGCTGTGTCTCTGACGTGGGTGTGTGCGCCATATGTGCTCTGTCACATTAGGAGGCATGGATGATCTTGCAGTAAGGGACCCGACAGTAAGGATAATCAGGGAATGTCACACCTGTTATTATCTTCCAAAGGGGAATCAGGAAATGTCATGTTGAAGGCAGCGGTCATTGGCTCTTGAAATTTGTGTTTGTGCTTGAGTGGCATTTCTTGTCCCAATTAAAATATGTAATGGGTGACAGGAAATTGACATTCATGCTATATTGTATATGGCATGTTTGATATTTAATTTGGCATTTGCTGTGCTCTGTGAGCAAGTAATATGGGAGAATCATAAGTGGACAATAGGCTGTTGCAATGCATGTGACACTGCATCATTTTGGGTCTATGTATTTGAATTGTTGCCTAAGTAAATGAATATTGAGGAATGTGGACGTGGTAGTCTGCACATGTGGACCACGTACAGCCTCTACCTGTGTTTCATCTATATGTCACTCGTTCTTTACTGTTGGATTTTTGCATTTACCATTTCAAAATTGTATTGCGTGACCTATTTTTCCAAAATGTATTTTTCCTCTCTGTCCCCTGCAGTAAGCCATGCTCCTTCCCCAAGGGCTCCACTCTCTCCAGGAAATAGGTCTACCTGTTGCTCTGCTGCAACCTGGAATTAGTGCCTTTCAACTCTTCCTTCCATTTGCCCCCACCCTATAATTTCGATCTCCTCTTTGTTCTGGCACCAATCCACCCTGAGCCCTGCAAAATGAGTTCCACTTGTTGTACATCTGCCAGGTCGCCAAGCTGGCTACCCTGCGCATTTACATCCCTTGCAGAGAACCTCCACTGCCCAGTCATCTATTATCCATGCCTACTGTGAAAAACCTGAAGGTGCCTCCCCCGCAAGTCCACAAGGATCTGTCATCCAGGTGGCCAGGACATAGCCATCGCTTTTGGATACAGTTCCTGGGGGTGGACCAGTGCGGGAGGATCACCTGGATGAGGGATTTTTGAGGATTGAAAGTGGGACACCGGACTGCAAGACGTGGTATCCCCTTCCCTGTAATACCTTTTCCCCATCCTACCAGGTAGAATACTTAAGAACTCAACCCCCCCCATTTCCGACACAAACACTTTCTCACGTACAGTCCATTTTCTCTCACAGTGAGCTAACACCCGAGCCGTATACCTGACATGTCCCAATACAATCATCAGGCAGGGTCAGGCACTTGCTGATCATTACACACACCTGGCTTCCATCACACTTCCCCACACAGATAAAATCAGGAACACAAAAGCACACTCTGAGCAAGGCAAAACACACGAGGAAGCAGCAGTTCCAAGATGGCAGTTTAATGCAAGGATAAATACGGCAAGACTGAAGAGGGTTACAAGGAAGGAAGTGCCCTGGACCTTTTCAGAGAAAGACCATTACCTTCATAAACCTTCAAGAATAAGAAACGTAAGATCTGGAAACAAATCTGAAGAAACCTGTTCCATGTGTCGGAGGTACCCGGAGTTCTCCTGCATCGATAGCCAAGGCGGGGATGATCGTTTGCTGCTGTGGTGCTGTCCTTTGCTCCCACAACAAAGCAGCGCCAGTGAAGTCAGCGCAGCCGGTCAGCTTGTCAAACTGGATATTAAATTATGCCTCCTATTGTAAACGATTATATGTATATTGGCCTACGCCAAGTCGCATAAAACTGTACGCGAATGACTCTCTACGGCAAGGTCTTGACCTTAGAAATTGATGTAAGCCACCATCTTGAATCAAACTGCCATTTTAGTTTGCCTTGCTGTGTAAAAGTCACCCTGTACATCAAAATGGTGGACGATGCCATTCCGAACAGAATTTGGTCGACATGACCTCCGTACAGCTAATGTATAACTTGCCTGCAAGCCACTTGTTAGAGTCGTGAACTGAGACCTTGTCCTTCTGTTGACCTGCATGTAAATGGATTACCTGTATCAACGGAACTGATCTATGCACATACTAATGAATAAATTAGAATTTACCTGTCAGAGACCCTAGACCAGTAATACATTCATGGAATGGTTAACCCGCGAAGGGGTTGGACAAAAGGCTGGAGAAATGTATAAAAGCCTGAATGTCCCAATGTACAGTCTCTCACTGAATACATCGAACCCTGTTGAAGTTCATTGTGTTGTACTGAGGGCCGATAGCTATCTGACCTATCATTGACTTTGTCATTGCTTGACCTTAAAATAAAGTACTTTGTATGTTCCTTTGTAACCAGTGTTTGGTGTGTTTCCTTTGGGTTTCCCGGACTCATATTATTTTCCTCTTTTCACAGTTGGCGCCCGAATAGGGACTTCCAAGATTGATGCCGGACCATTGAAGGTTGACGCATGCTATCGGACCGGGATCGGACGGTGTGATACTACAGGCCCGACTGAACGAGACGCGACACCTCTACAGCGCTGCACGATCCGATCCTTGGACGATAGCCGTGCGGTCTGAGACGGCATCTTGACGAGGGTCCACTTTTGAGGCGGGCAGATTTGTCAAAATCACCAAACACAAGGTAACATTTGTTAGGTAAGTTCTTTGATAAACCGTGCGGTCCTCCTTAGGTTTGGTCAGGTGAGTCGTAACCCGACTCTTAATTTAACCCTGACAATTTGAATTTGGCGCATTGTATCTGCAGACACAATTATTGACCAGGTAACACCAATTTTTTGAGAAATGCCTGGGAAATTGTCTAGTTGCTTTAGGGCATTATTCCGCAGCGATCGACAATCTTTGGAATTTAGCCGCCCGGCACCACAGGAGGGGTCGCCGGCGTTTACTATGTATTGTAAACATGGCATTGGAAGTGTAGTATTTAATGATATTTGGCACAGACAAACCAGACATGCCTCCGAACTTCAGTGGCCAATCAATGGTAGTTTTGAGATCCCTCGTATTGAATACTTAGAGTCGGTCTTGTTAAAGAAAAAGGCCAGACCCGCAGCATTTGATGTTCTACAGAATTGGAAAAAAGAAGCGTTGGAGCAGCTTAAGACTAGGGAAAAACATGCGCGCGTCATAAAACGAACGCTGAAAAGGCGTTGTTATATGATCAGGACAAACAGCCTGAGTCACTTAAGAATATGGATAGGGCTTTCTCACTCGGTATTCAGAAAATCTATCCTTCTAAAGACCTTCATGTTTCTGACGAGTTTCTCGACAAATTGTTAAATGAGCGAAGGCCTGGTGCCTCTGCACCACCTCTGTATGATCCTCTTCCTGTTGCGTTGCCTCTTCCTGCTGTTATTCTGCTCTCCCTGCTCAACCTGTTGCTCCTATTATTCAGGCTGTTGTTCTTCCGCCTGCTCTACTACCTCTTCCCATTGCACCAGTAATAACACCTCCATTGAATCTGCCTGCACCTCCACTCCCGAGTGGTTCTGTACCGACTATAGTTGATCGGGGTGCGGGGTCGAAGGTTGTTACTCGTAATACTGTCCCTACAGATAAAAAGCGGGAATTGTTTGCATGGGCTAAGCATTGTATGGAGAGAGATGATCGAGCTAATGTTTTTGCCACACTGTCTAATATGGATCATTTTCCTGAGAAAAATGTTTTTATTGAAGGTTTAGGGATTCATTTATGCGTAATGTGGGGTAAATTAAATAATGTGGATCTCCCACAGGGGCTGAGGGATCTGAATACATTAGCACTGTCAAGAGATACTGTGGAGAAAGTACATGAGCATGTCGAGAGGTTGTTTGAGTATAGGAGAGATTTGGAGAAGTTACGGAATGAGGATGACGAAGAGGAGAGTATGTATGTACAGAAACGATTTCTTCCGTGTCGTAAATGGGCATCTGAGGAAGCACAAATTTGTACAAAAGATGCGATTAGATGGATTTCGGATTTATCGATAACTCCGGTTGAGGTATATGACACATATAGTCAATATATGCTAGAAATGCAGAGGAAGGTGATTCAGGTAATGGTAGAGTAGGATGAATGTGTGAGGAAGAAGGTTAGTTGTCCCACAGAGTCTCTGGGTATTTATAAGAGAGCTTTTTCACTTGACACTTCTTCGACTGCTTTAGCGCTCGACTTAGCTCTGTTGCTTAGTAAGCGTTCGGAGTTACCTATATCTCAGTTGCCTATGAGAGAGGTACCTCCAACATTTGTCCCAAAAGTTGAGATTGCCGCTAATGATGCAGCAGGTATTGCTGCTGTGGACATTCCTGCACATTTTGTGTCACAGTTTGTTCACGTCCCGTTTTCACGACAGGAAGTAAACACTATTGGGCAATCTATTCCCGACATTAGGAAAAATCCGACAGGATTCTTTAAAGAGATAGAATCCGTCTTGCAGTCCTCAGTGTTCACCCTAGGCGATATTGACTTGTTATTCCCTGTACTCCTGCCCGTAGATTTGTGGAAGCAGGTTAGAACAATACACAATGCACCTGGGTTGGGAGATACATGGGCTAATATAACTAGGCTTGACGGGGAAAGGCCAGCTGGTGAGAGACCGCCTCAGGTGATACTGACTTTGCCTGACAGAATCATTGCGAAATTAAAAACTATAATTCCCGAAAAAAGAATTATTTGGGACAAGCTTACGGCCTGTGTCCAAGGAAAATCTGAGGGTGCCACTGTGTTCTTTAATCGGTTCGAACAAGTATTCTCGGACTTCAGTGGACAGGATTTAGGCACAGAATCTGGGAAAAGGTTATTTGTGGACAGATTTGTGCGTGGATTGCTGCCTGACATCCAGTCACAGATTATGTCTTCCGAGAGCGCTTGGCAGGCGAAATCCCAATCAGAAGTACTGCACATGGCTCAGTACTACGAGAACCGTGTCAATAATGAAAAAGATAGAGTAGAAAAGAGAAAAGGAGACTTAAAGACTAAAGTATTGTTACAACAAATTTTTAGAGGCCCCAGAGGGGGTAGTTTGCAGATTAGAGGTCATTATGTTCCACAAGGGAATGTGCCCTTGGGTCCTGTGAACATTAACCAGTGTGCCTATTGTCGCCAGGTGGGTCATTGGCGTGCACAATGCCCCGTCCTTCGACAGAGGTCGAATAGCACATTTGGGAGTATGGGTAGACGACCCAGAGGTCGCCCCGGGGTGGGGAGGGTGGGGTGGCCCGGGTAGAGGCCAGCTTTCACAGGATCCTCAGCAACCTTTTTCACAGGACAATCAGACTTCGAGTGTGGATACTAGAAACATATTCGATCACCCTTCTGCTGCTTACCTCTCTGAGGAGCTTCCTTCTGATGATATTCTGTTACGTTAGGATTGCCCGAAACAGGGTTTGGAACCTACACCTATTCCCGTTAGTCAGAAAGGTCCCTACGTTGAAATGGTAGTGGGAAATAGGAAACATCAGTTCTTGATAGACACTGGAGCACAGAAGTGCTCCATTGATCATTCTCAGGTTCCAAACATTCCACTGTCAGGGCAAACCAATGTCTCCGTAGGGTTTTCTGGCACACCAGTCATTTGTCCGGTTTCTTCGCCGGTACCTATTTCTTTGGGTCCCTTTACGGACCATTGTCCATTTCTTTTGACTTCGAATTGTGGAGAGAATTTGTTGGGGTTGAATCTGTTGAAGGAATTAAATGTGGTAATTCATTGTTCATCTGATGGAGTGCGTTTGACGATTTCACCACAGCAGTTTTCTGTTTCACAATTTTTGACTAGACCTTTGCCACCATAATTCAGTAATGTCCCAGAGTGTTTGTGGGCGGCTGACGACAATGATGTCGGTGTTCTACAGATTGAGCCTGTTAGAATAGTCTTGAAACATGGTATTAAGCTGCCACGTATTCTGCAGTTTAAGATCTCGGTTGAAGGTGAGCAAGCTTTGAAGAGCATTGTTTCCGATTTTGTGCATCGTGGGGTGATTGAGGAGATTACCGGAAGTTTGCGCAATAGTCCGATCCTACCCGTGTACAAAAAAGGCGATAATGCTATTTCGTTTTGTTTTATAATTGATTTGTGAGCCATTAATAGAGTTGTCTTTCCACAATTTCCAATTGTGCCTGATGTGACGACGATATTAACTATGGTTCCAGCTACGGCTACTTACTTTAGTGTTGTGGACCTGTAGAATGCTTTCTTCAGTATTCCTATTCACAAGGACAGTAGATATTTGTTCGCGTTCACCTTAGGGGGACGCTCGTTCACATTTACTTGTGCACCTCAAGGTTACACCAAGAGTCCTAGCATTTACAGTAGGGCCTTGAAAGAACAGCTTGATACTCTTGAATTACCCCCTACTTGTACGCTGCTTCAGTACGTTGATGACTTGCTTTTAGCAGCAGATTCTGAGAGCTCTTGTGAAGAGGGCACTGTATTGTTGCTCATCCATCTAGCTAAGCATGGTCACAAAGCTTCGCTTAAAAAGTTTCAATATTGTTGCCAGGAGGTCGCCTATCTAGGCTACCTCCTGTGGAAGGAGGGAGGAAGATTGACACCTGAAAGAATAAAACACATTTCTGGCATGTCTGTCCCAAATACACGGAAGGAAGTCAGAGCCTTGAAAGGTATGGCTTCGACTGTAGGTTATGGATCCCGAACTTTTCACTAGTGATAAAACCAATGTTGGCTTTGGCAAAGAAGTGCATTTCTTCGCCATTGCCATGGAAATCGGAACATCAACAATCATTTGAGATTCTCAAGACTGCATTATGCTCTGCACCAGTTTTGGGTACACCAAATTACAACAAGGCCTTTGTGTTGTTTGTGCATGAATGTGATGGATGTGCTTTGGCTGTATTAACACAGGAACATGGAGGGAATAATAGGCTGTGCGGTTACTACTCTTCCGCCCTTGATCCTGTCGCATGCGCTTTGCCAAGATGTTTGCGAACTGTCGCTGCTGCTGCCAAGTCTGTAAAACAGAGTGAGGGAATGGTCCTAGGCCATGACTTAACCCTGATGGTGCCTCACTCTGTAGATGTTCTATTGAACAAAACCCAACCGCAACACCTCACTTCCGCACGATTGACGAGATATGAATTAATTTTGTTTGCTCCCCATATACAAATTAGGAGGTGTTGTGTTCTTAATCCGGCTGAACTCCTACCTTTCCCGCAAAATACTGTTTGCGGTGATGATGAGTCACATGACTGCCTGTATGCTACTGAACAAGAAACAAAGGGCAGAATTGATCTTAACGACACTCCTTTGGATAATGCGCAAGGGGAGCTATTTTGTGATGGCTCCTATTTCAAACTTCCGGATGGTACGTCCACAGCTGCTTTTGCAGTCACCACATTGAGCATGGTTGTAGAGACCAAACGAATTACACATAACTCTGCGCAGGCCGCAGAGATTATAGCATTAACCCGAGCTTGTGAGCTTTCCGAAGGGCTAACAGTGAATATATATACTGACAGTCAGTGTGCTTTTGGGGTGGCTCACAACTTTGGGAGACTTTGGTCAGAGAGAGGGTTTCTAACTTCACATGGGACCAAGATTCAGCATGGCCCCCTGATAGTACAATTGCTCTTGGCGCTCGCGCTCCCTAGTCAGTTAGCGATCATGAAATGCGCAGTGCATCGCAAGATCATAGACGATGTAGGAAAAGGGAATGCTTTCGCTGATCAGATAGCCAGGCAAACTGCCACAGATCTTCGCACAGAAATATATGCTCTAAGAGAAACTAGGGATGTCTATTTAATGGACAAGGATATTGGGTCTGTGCGGGATATCCAAGCTGATGCTACAATGGAAGAATCCAAGAAATGGGCTGAAGGCTTGGGGAAATTAGATGATGACGGGCGTTGGGTGGACACAGTTGAAGGGAAATGGTTACTTCCTAATGCCTACATAGTCATGATGGTCACCGTGGCACATGGTCCCACACATGTGTGTGCCCGACAGATTACGAAAATGTTAGAGAAAGTCTGGGTAAATGATAAAATTTCAAAAAATTGCTCAGCATTATGTCCAAAATTGCATGATTTGCCTACAGCACAATGTGGGGAAAGGGACGGTAACTCCAAGGGGTAGCTTTGGGCCTCCTTCTGTCCCGTTTGAAGTGATTCATTTTGATTTTATTGTGATGGAGCGGTGCAATAGTTTAAAATATTTCCTTGTGGTCATTTGTGCCTTTAGTAAATGGGTTGAGGCTTTCCCTGTCAAAGATGCTGCAGCCATGACCACTGCAAAAATTATGATAAGGAGTACTTCCCGCGGTTTGGGTTGCCAAGAGTCATCTGGTCGGACAATGGTCCACATTTTGTTGCTGCTGTAATTCTACAGATATGTATGGCACTACATATTGATAAGCGATTTCATTCGGCTAGACATCCTCAAAGTGCCGGGTTGGTAGAGAGACATAACGGTATCCTAAAGAACAAACTTGCTAAGACATGTGCCGGCACCAAACTAAAATGGCCGGACGCCTTACCGATCGTGTTATAAGCCATGCGCACTACCCCTCAAACTAAGACTGGGCTCTCTCCATTTGAGGTGGTGATGGGGAGACCTGCCAATATTTGGGGTCTTCCGAAACCTAAAGCACTGAGAAATGTTGAGAATGTATTGCTTTCAGACTACTGTAACCAGTTGACTAAAAATCTGTATTTCGTTTATCATCAGGTACGATCAGCTTTACCTGTACGTTATGAGGGCCCAGGACACAACATCCGGCATGGAAACTGGGTCCTGGTGAGAGCATACGAGCGGTCTTCTTGCCTTGCGGGTGGGGACCATTCCAGGTCTTGTTGGTCACCCAAACGGCAGTGCGGGTGGCTGGAAAGAAGAACTGGATACATGCGACGCATGTCAAGAAACTTTCTCACCCGGTGCCGCACGTTACAGAAGAAACAGAACCCCTTGCTAACGCTGCAATCGATGATCCTGAAGCAGCAAATAGCACTGTGAGTGAGTCAGAGAATCTCTGAGCCCGTGGGGCTTGGGGAACCGTCCATTTTGTCTCCACACTCTTTGAAAAAGTCATTTCCGGAAACCATTGCTTCGAAATCTGCAACTTCCGTTGCCTCTGATACGTCGCTTCCCTCAGGGAGTGACGTTACCTTATTTTCGGGTCAAACAGTACCGGGAACCACCAGATATAATCTTCGACAGAGGAAATAGACCTACAGCACGGTTCGACTGTGCATTCAAAAGAAGGAAAGGATCATCAAGGGCTTGCTTTTGCCCAAATTTGAGGAAGGGGGTTCTGACGGCTCGGGTTGGGGAAGGACTAAGAAGCTGCGCGACCGGGGGGTCGCCAGCAATAAACATTGGGTTTTCCATCCGAAGACTACGATGCCTGCCACCGCTACTGCCCGTATTGGACTTTTAAATAAGGGGGTGACCAACTTGGACAATGAACAATGTGCCTGGGCCCCGAAAACGTATTGCTGTGTTTTGATGATAATAATTGGGGTTTTTATACGAACTGCTTTAGGATTCTGGTACTTTGAGGAGATTTATCCTCTAGAGCCTCTTTTGCCTACTGAAATTGCACCTACTGTGTTTATTCCTTTTGTACATGTGCATACTCTGTCACCTAGGGACTCTCAGCATAGACAGAAGTATCACAATAATACTATGATGCTGATTATGAATTCGACACATGCCATTTTTAACAAAACCAATTGTTGGGTCTGTTCACATTTACCGCACCATGGAGATGAGGGGCTAGGTTGGTATATTCATCCTTTACCGTTGACAACTGCTTGCTATGCTTCTCTTAGAGCACTGTTCTTTGGCCGATGGAATGATAGCATCTCGGGGAATTTTGATGGAACTAATTTGAATGATTTTGAGAAACGTGTTCTGACTCCCCTGGGATACTCGCTTTTCACAAATAGGAGCAAACCCAACGTTGCCTCAATTAGGCCTTCTGATAGACTATCACGTCCTTTCCAATCTTTAGTTTCCTTTAAAATGGCTCCGATAGGCGATAAGGATGGCGTGCCTCCTTCTTACTCTGTTAACCATAGCCCCGATTCAGTTTCTTTCTGCATACAGAGGAATGGTACCCAGTCAATGGGAGATTTTAAGGGCTGTGCCAACGTTGCAAATTTGACTGGGGAAAACAGACCTTTGTATGTGGGCGAACCTGTCTATTTCGTTTGCGGCAATGTAGAATTTCCATGGTTGCCCAGGGATTGGCAGGGAACCTGTTATTTAGGGATCCTGTTACCTGGGGTATTCATAGCAAGTACTTTGGAAGTTTCAAAGGCTCGTCCACGACGGGACGAGAATGGTGATACCCCCGAACAAGTGATTAGAGATATAGCAAAATCAGTTGTGCCATTTTGGGGGCAGATAGCAAATTCCGAAGACATCAGGAGACTAGCGAGAGTACTGGAGAGAACCATCAACCGGACCACAGATATACTCTATAACATGACATTAGAGCAGAAAGCGATAAGATTAGTAGCACTCCAGAACCGGATGGCATTAGATGTCATTCTGGCTGAACGTGGTGGAGTATGTAAATTAGTGGGGTCCGCTTGCTGTGTTTTTGTACCAGACCCCTCCCCAATCATTTTCAAAGCAATTCAGAATCTGCACGTCCTTAGCTCAGAAGTGCCTGTTCCCGAGGGGAACTGGAATCTTAGTGCTTGTTTTTGGGATTTCTTGCGATCTTGGTGTTGGAAGGTACTTTCAGTTTTGTTGATCATTTTGGGAGTTCTGCTATTCCTTTGTTGTTGTATCCAATGTCTGCCTAGTATATGTCCGATGCTAGGGGGATGTTGTGCTCAAGTATATGCCCTGGATAAAACTTCCAAGGAGTATGTGTTAAAAGAGATCTTAGTGAACGACCTGATGGCCATAGATATCTCTGATGGCGATTCAGGGTGTATGGACGATGACATATGGAGTTACTTGCAAGGAGATTAGAAGTAGTCTTAGCACTTGGCATAGGCCAAAAGGAGGGTTTGTCAAACTGGATATTAAATGATGCCTCCTATTATAGACGATTATATGTATATTGGCCCACGCCAAGTCGCATAAAACTGTACGCGAATAACTCTCTACGGCAAGGTCTTGACCTTAGAAATTGATGTAAGCCGCCATCTTGAATCAAACCGCCATTTTAGGTTCTCTTGCTGTGTAAAAGTCACCATGTACATCAAAATGGTGGACGATGCCATTCCAAACAGAATCTGCTCGACATGACCTCCGTACAGCTAATGTATAACTTGCCTGCAAGCCACTTGTTAGGGTCGTGAACTGAGACCTTGTCCTTCTGTTGACCTGCATGTAAATGGATTACCTGTATCAACGGAACTGATCTATATACATACTAATGAATAAATTAGAATTGACTTGGCAGAGACCCTAGACCAGTAATACATTCATGGAATGGTTAACCCGCGAAGGGGTTGGACAAAAGGCTGGAGAAATGTATAAAAGCCTGAATGTCCCAATGTACAGTCTCTCACTGAATACATCGAACCCTGTTGAAGTTTGTTGTGTTGTACTGCTTGACCTTAAAATAAAGTACTTTGTATGTTCCTTTGTAACCAGTGTTTGGTGTGTTTCCTTTGGGTTTCCCAGCCTCATATTATTTTCCTCTTTTCACAAGCTTGTGAGACTGATACCAGACCGGCCTGTGTTGAAGCCAAGGTTTCAAGAGGCAACATTGTATAGAGAAAACTGAAGAGAATAGTGTGTGAAGCGTATGTGAAAAGTGACAAAAATATAATTAAACAGCAGATGAATGTCTGTTTACGATATCTGTTTTTGCGTCAAAAGTTCAAGGTGGTCCAGCGTCACATGGGTGCTCATTCGAAGGTCTCTGTTAGGTATCCAACTGTAAGGTGACAATTGTAAAAAGGGATTGTGAAATTGAAGTGGTCCTGCAATGGGTCAAGCCAAACCCTGTGCACATTTGAAAGTCTTCGATACCTGATGTCAACTGAAATTGCTCTGAACCCGGCTGAGGGAGACTAAGGGGGTAATTCATAGAAATCAGCGCACAAGTGGCACATGCGGCTGGTGCACAGTGTGCACGTGCGGCAGTCTGCGCCAGCCGCGTGTGCCAAAACCCATTTCAGCGCACAGCGTATTCATGGATTTCAACATCCATAACCAGCCGTGGCGGAGAGTGGCGCAGCGCACCTGCAGCAGCGCCAGTTATGCCCCCAAACCCGCCCCGTGCACCATGAACAGCACACAAATCCAGTACATGGCGCAAAGGCCAGTGGACCAGAATACAGCCTCCCAACCACGAAAATGCATGTAAAACTCCCTGCGCATGCCCCAGAATACACGTACCCCGCTCGCGCCAGCGAAAATGCATGTAAAACTCCCAGCGCACCCCTTGGAATACACGTACCTCGCTCGCGCCAGTGAAAACACGTGTAAAACTCCCAGCGCACGCCCCAGAATACACGTACCCTGCTCGCGCCAGGTAAATTGCGTAGAAAAAGCACCCCCCTGTGGCGTGGGCTGCCTGTGGGGCATGCCCCTGGTGGATGGGGTGCCTGTGTGTATTTGAGGGGTGCGTGAAAGTTTCACGCGATAGGCCTTGTGGGAGCGGGGTACATGTATTTGGGGGCTGCGCGGGAAGTTTCACTCGCAATAGGCATTGTGGTAGCGGGGTACGTGTATTTGGGGGGCTGCGCGGGAAGTTTCACATGCGATAGGCCTTGTGGGAGCGGGGTACGTGTATATGGGGGGTGCACAGGAAGTTTCACACGCGATAGGCCTTGTGGGAGTGGGGTATGTGTATTTGGGGGGTGCGCGTGAAGTCTCACACGTGATAGGCCCTGTGCGAGTGGGGTACGTGTATTTGGGGGGTACGCGGAGAGTTTCACACGCAATAGGCCTTGTGGTAGCAGGGTATGTGTATTTGGGGGGTGCACGGGAAGTTTCACATACGATAGGCCTTGTGGGAGCGGGGTACGTGTATATGGGGGTTGTGCAGGAGGTTTCACACGTGATAGGCCTTGTGGGAGTGGGGTATGTGTATGTGGGGGGTGCGCGTGAAGTCTCACACGTGAAAGGCCCTGTGCGAGCGGGGTACGTGTATTTGAGGGTTACGCAGGGAGTTTCACACGTGATAGGCCCTGTGCGAGCGGGGTACGTGTATTTGGGGGATACGCTGGGAATTTCACACGTGATAGGCCCTGTGCGAGCGGGGTCCGTGTATTTGGGGGGGTGCGGAAAGTTTCACACGCGATAGGCCTTTTGGGAGCTGGGTATGTGTATTTGTGGGGTGCGCGGGGAGTTTCACAAGCGCGCGCGTTAGGCCCTGTGCAAGCGGGGTACATGTATTTGTGGGGTGCGCGGGAAGTTTCACATGCGATAGGCCCTGTGTGAGTGGGGTACGTGTATTTAGGGGGTACGCAGGGAGTTTCACACGCAATTTGGCATCGTGGGCCCTCCCGGGGGGGTGCGGTTTCCCCCCAGCCCATGCCCTGCAGGCAGCCCACACCACAGGGGACTACCATAGAACCCTCCCCAGGCCCTGCAGGCAGCCCACACCACAGGGGACTACTATAGAACCCTCCCCATGCCCTGCAGGCAGCCCACACCACAGGGGACTACCCTACAACCCTCACCATGCCCTGTAGGCAGCCCACATGGCACCATGCATTTGTGAGCACAATTGTGAGCCCCGACTCATGTCCCCCTGCACCCACTCACCCACCCAGCAGTGACAGGCACCTGCCAGCAGGCCCCGACTCATAGCCCCCTGCAGCCCCACCCTCCCAGCAGTGACGGGCACCTGCCAGCAGGCCACGAGTCATGTCCCCCTGAACCCCCACCCACCCAGCAGTGATGGGCACCTGCCAGCAGGCCCAGACTCATGTCCCCCTGCACCCCCACCCACCCAACAGTGACCCACCCACCCAGCACTGACGGGCAACTGCCAGCAGGCCCCGACTCATGTGCCCCCACCCACTCACCCACCCAGCAATGACGGGCACCTGCCAGTAGGCCCCGACTCATGTCCCCCCACCCACTCACCCTGCCAGCAGTGACGGGCACCTGCCAGCAGGCCCCGACTCATGTGCCCCCACCCACTCACCCACCCAGCAATGACGGGCACCTGCCAGTAGGCCCCGACTCATGTCCCCCCACCCACTCACCCACCCAGCAGTGACGGGCACCTTCCAGCAGGCCCTGACTCATGTCCCCCCACCCACTCACCCACCCAGCAGTGACGGGCATATGCCAGCAGGCCCGACTCATGTCCCCACCCCAACACATCACCACGATCCACACTCATGGCCCTTATGGCCACCCAAATCCCACCCCACGCCACCCCAGTCTAAACACCCAACCAAGTATTCCATCCACCCCACATTGAAATCCCCATGTCATGATAGATCCCAAATGGCAAGTATGCACATCAATACATGTCCGTCACACACACAATGGGTGCAAGTAAATGAGAAAACCCACATTGTGACATGCATGAAACCAATGAGAGAATACCACACAAATGAAGTATGAAACCAAAATGTATTAAATACAAAAGCAAGGGAATGAAAGAAAATCACACAATAATAGAAATAATAAACAAAAGGCTGCATGTCCAAAATGAATGAAAAATATATGAATGCAGAATCCAAATAAATCCCAAAGAAAAAGGCTCCAAAGCGATGTCCATCAAACCAAATCAAAGGTAAACAAAAAAGAAAACAATTGCTCCATGGGTAAAAAAAAATCAATCAAGTCAAATCCAGTCCAGAACTATATACAATGTAAAAATCCAGGGTCCATGAGCCCAACAATCCAAAGGAAACCTACAAAATACCATACCTAACTAATAACTATATACAAAAAGGTGGGGCATAGTCCATGCGCCACCAAATGAAAGAAAAATAGAAAGGAAACCTAACACTAATTAACTCTATACAATGGTGGCGAGCAAGTCCTATGGCTCACTTGTTGATTTCCCAGGACAGGGCATCATCGAAATCCTGTTCTAAATCCTGGCAGCGGGCCTGTTCCCTGAAGTCTCGCAGGGATAATGCCATGTCCAGCTCCAACTCCCTGCGAATTCCCTCGAGGCACTCAGCCCGCCTCAGCGCCCTATGCATGGAGTTCTCTGTCCTGACCACAGTGAGCCGTGCCTCTTCCGCCCACTGCCGCTCCGCATCTATTTGCTGGCCCAACCGCTGCCACACGGAAGACACTCCCAATCCAGGGTCCTGCTGCCCTCTGGCCAATGCCTGCCCCTCTGATGTTGATGGCCCCGAGCCATCATCGCTCCCACCTTGGCCACCCCTGCTGGACCTCCTACTCCCGACTGTGGCAGGGATGTGTCCTCCAACAGCCTGGCCGCTGGGTCAGAGGCAGCTCCACAGGGTCCCCAGATGATACTTGGGCCAGAAGATGGCACAGAGGACGACTGGCGCATAGGGGGTTCAGTTGAGGAGGGGGTCGGCAGAAGGTCCAGCACACGGAGGAACCCAGCAGCGGTGATCCCTAGCAAGTCGACGCGGTCAATGAGGCATCTGAAATAACGTGCAGTGTCCTCACGAGAACTCTGCACGTTATCCCGGATGCCAAGTTGACGCAACGCCACCCCAGCCAGGACAGGCTCAACACGCTCCCAGATTGCCACGTCCACAGGGAGAGGAAGGCCAGTTGTTGTTAGCGGATCGCCTCCCTGAAAGCAGGTCTGGACGAAGGCATCCCTGCTGGCGCGGGATGATGCAGTCACAGGATCGGGGACAGGATTACACACAGGCACCTGCGCGGCCGCCTGTGCTGCCTCCTGTCCCTGCCCCTGGACTGTACCACTGGCACCAGTGGAATCCCTCCCTCCTGACTCTGTGTGTGTCCCTTCCACGGCCTCCTCCTCAACCAAACCCTCCACCAACCTGGATGCCATCTTACTTCACAGCTCCCTGTGGGGTCTCAGCTGCCCCTTCTGCTGCCGAGGAGTCCACCTCCGAACTCCGCCTCTTGGACCTACCCTCGGCAGCTGCGGCCGCAGACACAGCACCAGACCCCTCAATCCCCGACGAGATGACAACATGGGATGGGGGCTGGGCCTTGCGTCTCCGGCTGGCGGTGGGATCCCTGTTGCTGTGCTCCACAGCACCGTCTCTGTCCTCTTCATCAGTTGACCCTGCAGACAGGGAGAGACAGAACACAGCATCGGGGCACTGTACAATGGTCTGATACACACATGACAGTTGCGCATGAGTGGCAGTCTCAAACTTCACACATGGCATCACACTCCCCAACACACATATCATTTGAACCCACACACATGCGCAAATCAACAGGAATGTTGCAGCAGGCAGCACCATCCATACACATACAACAACATGAGCATCTGAAGGTTATCCTGACGCACATGCAACACGGGGAGTGCTGAACACATTCAGACACGTCACCAGACATACATGCATCTGTACATCTCCACCACCTGTCGCAGTGAAATCATCGGCACCCATGTCACATCTGCCAATCAACCTCCTACATGTCGGTGTCACATGCATCCATGGTGTATCACAGTGGCACACATGTCAAATAAATGCACATGTACACCGTGCACATACATGAAAGTGGAACCAGCATCCATGTGTCACACCACAACCATGCCACAGTACATACACATACATTTACACGTGTGCACCTATGCATGCATTTGGGCACCATGCATTTGAACACATACACCATTGATGTGTCTCACACATGACTGGACTCACATGCGGCAGGCTCATGTCCCTGTACATACACATCCATACATGGGCCTTCCAAGACATATGTCCAACCTGCACACTCATGCCACACCTCGACATGCACAGAGTCCCATCATTAGGTATGGTCACTTACCGCTCGACTCCAGACGGGTCTGCCTCTGAAGGATCTGGCGGTGGAGTGCTGGGTTTTTGCGTTCCAGGACCCTCATCTGGATGTTGCTAAGGCGGACCCGACACCCCTCTGCATGCTTTCCCTTCAAGAGGCACCGGGCCTTGCTGAGGGTCCTGGACCTGAAGTCCTCCCAGCGCTTCCGGACGTGTTGCATGTCGCGGGCTGCCACCCCCTCCTCGTTGATGGAAGCCACAATGTCCGTCCAGTTCCTCTTCCGTCCTTCATTTTTGGCGCGTGAACTTCCAAAGAGGGCATCATAATGCCCGAGGACTTGCTCCACCAGGATACCAACTTCTGCAGCACTGAAGCTGGTAGCCCTCTGCCTCTCAGGCTGGGGGTTGCCAGTGGTCTCTGATGGTGTTTCCCCCGAGGCAGGTGTGGGTGGGCAACTGGGTCCTGGGGCTGGGCTGTAGAGCGATGGAATACCAGTCGGGAGTCTCCTGTTCCAGCAGGGGTAGTCACAGCAACTGGACCCCTGCAGATGGCTGACGTGCAGGCACCAAATAGCAGGGCACGTGGCCAGCAGGCAGGCAGGCAGCAGAAGATGGCAGGTGGGAGCATGCTCTGGGCTCTGGGGGGCAGGAAAATGGCCTTCAGGGCAGGAGCATGGTTTTCCGTGTGTTGTCGCGTGGCCAGCTTGATACGGAGTCATTTGGCACGTGAAAAAACTGCACGTCAGCATGTAATTCGAGGAAAGGCACTTAGCGCGTAAGCACATCTGTGACGTTACGCGCGCAAGCATTTCCCTCGTGATGGGTGCATAGTGATTCAGCATGTGAAAAAACAGCACGTCCGTGTGTTAATGTGTGTAATCCGAGGAAAGGGCCTAAGCGTGTAAGCGATGTGACGCATGCGGGCATTTCCCTCAGCACGGGTTAAAGGTGAGCGGGGCCAGCAGTTCACTGTATGTGGCTTTCGTGGAGACCCACGTGTGTGTTCCTACTTCGTGTTGTTTCGCGTGCCATCACAACTTCACAGCGGATCAAGGAAGTATCTCTTCTTTTGGCGTGAGTATTGGCTACGCGTGTTTTTCATTATCACGCTAGTCTGACAGTGAGTTGCGCATGCTATTTTTCCCACTGCGGGTGCCCCTGTGTATAGCGTACCCGTTTTCGAGGTCATAGTAGACTGCGTGTTTTTCGTGTCCTTGGGTGCCACCGCGTACTGCGGGAGGTTAATTCCATGCATGTGGGCTACCAGGGGTTGCGTGCACAGTTTTACTGCAGTTTTGGGGTGCCTGAGCATTGCGTGACCCGTCACTTTATCACTGGGGTCTCATACAGCCTTGCAGGTGCAGGGGTGCTGTTAAAATCTTGTATCCCACTCCCTTCACCCCAATTGCCCAGGACAATTGTCGTGTACACCTCCCATTAGCACTACTACATCTGTGCCGGCACTACTCCATCTGTGCCATGGCTGGGAGGCCATGAAAGGTGAGGGGCGCCTCAGCTGGGCGTACTCCACGTGGCGGGCATGGTCAGGGATGTGGCCGGGATGACCAGGGAGTAGGGGGACTCCAGGGTGGCTACAGAGGGGGAAGAGGCAGGGGTGCGCCAGCTCGGCACGATATTGTGCCACGTGTTGGTGCAATCATGCCACCACCCCCTGCGGCTCCGGGAGATGCAGATCTTGCATTTGGCACTGGCGGCCATGTGACCCGGCAGTCCGTTTCATCAACTGCCACGGGCCCAAGGGTAGTGGTAGCTGCAGGTGCAGCTGTGGACACCACCACCCAGGCTCAGGGTCTGCCAGCGCAGGCTGCGTTGACACTTGAAGAGTCCATGGAAGATTTCCAGGAGGTCAGGAGGCACACCGTAGGTGCACGCAGGGCTGCCTTGACCGAGGCACGTGTCCCTGGGGCAGTAATGTCATCTGCTGCCCAGACTAGCTGGGTGTTGGCAAGTGCATGGGCAGATACAGCCGACACCACCCCGGTTGTGAGTCTACCAACCAGGACAGTCCCGGTCAATGACCCTGGCACAGCGGATGTTTTTGCGCAGGGTCCATTTGAGGGCACGCAGCAGCCACTGACGCAAGTCAGGGCTTCCATCCATGTTCCACCTGCCACTCCCTCGGCTCATCCTACCAGCGCCACTGCCCATACTGATCAGGGCGGCATTTGCCAGCCAGGGTCCGGACCATTGTCCAAGAGGAGGAAGGTTGCAACTGTAGTAGAGGCTGGGACCCCAGACACAGCTACGGCCTCCGGCACATTGAGGAAGAAGCCTTTCTGCATGCAGGAACTGGACTTCCTTGTGGACTACATGCGGGAACACAACCGTGACATGATAGTGGGGCCGAATTGTCAAACTACGGCAGCCCATCGTAATACGCACTGGAAGCAAGTTGCGGATCATGTGAGTGCATTAGGCCATGAGGTGCGCACAGCTCAAGAGTGCAAAAAGCGTTGGGATGACCTCAAACGCAGCACTAAGGCGAAGCGTGCCTCTAATTACAAGATCACTCTGGTGACTGGCAGTGGGCCCACCACCTGAGGAGGAAGACCTCACTCCACACGAGTCAGTCGTTGCGGAGTTCATACCGACAGGAATGGTCGAAGGAGTGGGAGAGATGCTGGACTTTGATGCCCCGTCCAGTGAGTGTTGTTTCATGTTTGTCGAGGCCATATGTGTTTTGCTTGTGTGATGTGTTGTGCTTGACTGCCACTACATGTCATGTGTACATGGTTCTCATGTGCAAGTCATGCAATGCTTCACTGATGCGTGCCTGCTCTGCAGGATAGTGGACATGTAGAGCAGACAGGGACTGTCCTCATCACCACACTTGCACCCTACTCACATGCTAGTCACCGGGCTGCCCCTACGGTCATGTTCCAGCTCACTGGCCCTTCTGCATGTAGCCTGGGGTGTCGTTCCTCTCAGCACTGGGACTATGTCATTGCATGACTGACGTGCATGTATCCTCTGCCTGCATGCACGTACTCCACGTAGGCATGCTCCCTTGCCCCTCCACCCCTGCTGCACCACAATTTGACCATGGCACTGGTGTGCATCATGTTGGCATACTGCCCTGGCCTGTTCAAGGCTCCTGTGTACATGCAACCTTCCACCAGCCAACCTGCCCGACACATGCAGTGGGGTACATCCTCTGTCCTTGATGCAGGTTGTCTCACTTGGACTGTGCAGATGGCAGATGCTTCGCAGGGACATGATTGCCCATTCATGCTCCATGTGCATTCCATGCATGCCCCCATGTGTCCTTGACAGGATGATCATAGTAGTACGTGTCCAGGCTGACCTACATTTCATGGCGTTTGATCATCACTTCCATGCCCACTCTGGCTCAGGCCAGCATCACCCACAGGTTTAGGGTGTCACAGTCTTTGTGGGGCACAGGTCTCACCCTGTTTCTGGCCCACTGACTCTGTTCAACTGGTGTAGTGGCTTCTGCACACATGGGTGTACTTCTGATGGTTCAACATGTGTCCTGCTTACTGTCCCATCATCATCTGCTGTGTTGTCAGTTGACTCAGATGATGCAATTGACGCTAGTCAACACTGTCTGGCAATACACAGGTCTCTGGTCACCCTTTTGCTGCCATGCAATGCCTCCCTGCATTTTCACTTGGGGGGTTTGCCTGTAGACATGCAGCCAATTGCATGCACATTGCATGTGATGCCTGAACTTGCCCTTGCACTGCCTACACGTGTATTGGTAGACTTCATAATGTACTTGTTCATGTAGATAGTGGGTCACATACACACGTTCTGCACTGCATCAACCCACTTCTGAGCTGGGTTACAACCTTCTACATGTCTACTCACTGATGCTATGTCAAAGTCACCTGGCATGTATGGACTGTTTTTCATCCCTTCTCTGTCATGTATGTGATGGGCACAGGTGCATCCTGTGACACATGTACTCCGTATTAGGACTACCTAGCGGCTGTTTAGATGAGTTTATTGGTCAATGAGTGGCCTATTCCAACTGGAATAGGGCACTGATTGGATGTAGCCTGCCAATTGGGTTGTGATGACTGTGGAGCATCCTTCACATGTGTATGTGTGCACTTCCACATACATCAAAGCAAGCAGCGTTATAGCTGCTTGCTTTGGTGTATTGGATGCTGGTCATGTTCATAATACAGGTGTATGAGGAAATGGGTGTTTTTGAATGCTTTCACATGCACATATGCAAGCAGCTTCAAAGTTGTGTGGTGCAACATTGCAAGTACTCACTTATGTGTTTGTGGAAGTGTCAATTTACACATGTGTCTTCTGCAGCTTTATTGTTGACAGGGTAATATGTAGTTGATAGACGTTTCTGCTGGTGAGATTTCTGCATTGCGCACATTATGTGGAACTGGCATGATCCCAAAGGTTAACTGTTGTGCAGTATGTGTATGCCCAGGCCCACTTAGCTACTATGGTGGTTCCTGGCCGTGTAGATTTCCACAGGGAATGATGTAAGAGGGCACATTAATAGCCCAATGTGGACAATCAGGACCTGAGGGGTGTTTGGAGGCCTCATGTCCTGCAGCTCGGACAGTGCAGGGCGTTATGGTCCCTCATGCCTGATTGCAGGCCCTTGCTTTGCTTGTGACATTCACTATTTCAACATGGCCCATGCCACCCGGTACCGCGCAAGCTGCAGATGGATGTAGCTATATTGAGGATGATGCTTCAGTGATGCTTGGCTACATGCATGTTACCTGTGTCATTGTGTGTTTGGATTGACTTGCATCAGTGGTCAATTTGCAGTTCAGGCATGCTTATGGTGTGTTGCATCTCTTACTTGCCATCTGTCTTTTCTGCCTGTGACATGTGCTGGACAGAAGTGGTGTCTGATGGAGTTCATATATTACATTTTGTAATAGTGTAGGCTTTGCTATGTACACACATCCATTTCTGCTTTTGGGATGTGTTTGTATGTCAAGGCCACTGAATGCATGTCAGGTTCTCATTTGTGTGTGACATGTCTGCTTCATGTGTTGGCTGTGTATGTGATGTCTATGTGTGTGTGTGTTTCATGTGCTTCTGACATGTGTACTTATGTTCATCTTTTCTCCCCTTTCCAGATGATGACACAATGGAGCCAGAGGATGATGTTGCCATCCCAGACACCGGGTTGCTATCACACCAGCAATCCAGCACAAGTGGGAGTCGTGCGGTGGTAGGCCAAGGGAACCCACTTGTGTTCAGACCATCTTGTCTAGGGCTGGCAATGAGTCTAGCTTGGATGATCACTCTGATGACAATGTCGAGTTGGATGTGCATCGGGTCCATTCGTCAGGGGTGAGTGATTCTGATGTGGACGCTCCTCTGTCCGCGACACCTGCACTGAGGGGCCAGACGATGGTGGGACCTCCGCCTGTGGTGGATCGGGACACAGGGTCACCCTCCACTCAAGTTGCTGATGTGCCTGGGGCATCAGGTCGACGGAGGAATTTAGTCCTGCAGCCGCGGACGGTGCCAACCAACAAGGACGTCGGTTCCTTGGGCCCCACAGGTGTCAAGCCCAGCAACGCGGTGACCGCGCACCACTGGGGTATACTGAGTGGGAGCAAGCCATGGTTGCCAATTCAGAACACCAGGGGGCAGCAATTGATAACATCGCTCAGAGCATGGAGCGTGTGGCCCAATCCGTGCTACCCCCTGCTAGGCAGGTGGAACTCCAGCAGTGGGCGGCACAGTCCACGGCCCGCTCGCTCAGGCTGGGCATGGCGGCCTCAAACAGGGCACACCGGGCTGAAATGGTGTCTTTGCATCAAGCAATTGCTGATCACACACAGGCACACGTTGATGCCATGAGGGTTGAGTATGATTCCCTCAGATCTACTCTGGGTGTGCTCTTGATGTCCCAGAGGAAGCGATCAGAGGAGAGGTTGGAGCAGCTAGAGGAGCACCATCTCGGCTGAGCTACGTGCTTGCTGGGAGGTATACCAGTTGTCCAGCCAGGCCATGCAGGAAGAACTCTGTGTTACACGTGCTACCTTGCAAGAGGAAGCACGCGTATCACGTGAGGTTCTACATGCTGACCTACGTGTCATCGCCGCACAGAACCAGGCTCACCGCATGTGGGTGTTGAGGTGCACCCTGTACCTCCCCCCTCCTGGGTGCCTTCCCCCCCCCACCCGGGTCGTATGAGGCCATTTTTGATTTTTCTTCTTAGTTTAGTTAGTTAATATGTTTTTTGATAGTTAGTTTAATTAGGTAATGTAGGTTTTTTTTATAGTTAGTTTAATTAGTTAATATAGTTTAAAATTGCTTGTCTTTTGTGCAGTCGTGTGAGGGTGTGGTGCTTTGTGGCTTTTGAAAGCATCCACTGTCTGTTCCAGCTGGGCCCTTCAAGCTTGTCTCGTGTATGTGTTTGCAGCTTGGGGTCCTGACTCATATAGGCCACTCCTGCTTCCCTTATCCATGGGCTCGCAAGAATGTTTCGGTGTAACAAACATTTACACAAGGGCTTTGGACTGTCATATCTGTGGCCTGTCTGCTGCTGTACTACTTGTGTTAACACCCCTAGTGGGGATTGTGGGGGTTTTATCCATGGCATGTCTGTGATCAAGTTGGGTGGGTTCATGATTGATGTGTCCATTAATTGATCTAGATTGTGATGTATGTTGTATATGTGCTTGATGCACTTCATGCTGTAGACAGTAGCCTGCACCCTTTGCCTGTCAAAGTCACACTGATGGTGGGAGGAGTTCTGATGTAGGGCTCTAACATCGCCCAGTGACAACCAGCATGAAGACACACACACAGGGAACTTTCAAGCGTTATTTATGTTTTATGCCCTTTCTGCAGGACAATGAGCCTCCAGACCACCTTAGCCAGCAGACACAGGGCGAAGTACTACAGAAACCTGGCTACGTTCGGTGGTGCAGACATGTGCATGTGTGCGCAAGCAGTAGCACAGGGCTTGTGCTCAGACGCCCAACAGAAGCAGATGTGTTTCCAGGAGCTCCAAGCAAGCTGAGCCACACAAGGGGGCCACACCGCAGCCAACTTTCCACCAGGCCACTTGCACATGAATGCTAAGTAGCGCCACTGATGGGGAGCTTGACCAGATATTGTTGTAGAAGCGCACAGTAGAGCTAAGATCCGTTGAGGGACAAATGCCAAGTAGCTTTACAAATTACCAGGGGCACACGCACGGGCTGTCGCACATATCCTCCAGTCCCCCTTGCTCCATAGAAGCTGAGTTATTGGCGCAGTAGCATTCTGAGCCAGAAACTTATACAGCGCACAGGGACACCCAGCGAGGCACAGACTTGTGATCAGTGCATATCATTTGCATGTGCAAATTGCCACTTGCACTACCTATTGTAATCCACTGCTGCCAGAACACGACTTGTACTGAAGTCGCACTTCGCTATACGCGTCTAGCAGGTCACCCAGGGACCATTCTATCATGTGTGATTCTTGACGCATTGGTCTTCCATTACCGCGCGCCACATGCACCTGCCCTACTGCATTGACAGTGTATGAACCATCACAGGGGCAAGCTAACGTATACGTACATAGCAGCAGACAAGGGTGTTTGTTTGTGGAGAAGTCACTTACTTTGGGCCAGGAATGTTGTTGTGTGTGTTGTAAACACATACAGATTAGTAACTCACACTCTTTTTGTAGCATTGAACTGATCCTATTACCGGACCTGAGAGTGCACAGGCAGGAGGCCAGCACTCACCCCAGAGATAAGTCTCTCTTTGTCTTGCATTTCACTCATTTCGTACTATGTGCATGTAGAACATGGTTTCTCTGATTGAGTATGTGTTATTGTCAATAGTTGTATTTTGTATTTTGCCTACTTTCCCTTGCAAATCCAACTCCCCTCTCCTGCCCCTCTTTCCGGTTATCCTGAATACCAATGCCTGTCCAACCAACGGATCCCTGACCTCTCTTTCCCTGCCGCGGTCTCGGAGACCTGTGTTCCCTTTTACCTTGCAGGCGCCCAGACCACGGAGGGGGTGGTTGGTTCGTGCCACTCCTGCGCCTGGAGACCAGAGCTGTGATACTACCCATCAGTTGTTGCATCCTCATTGTATGTTGTTTCTGGAAAAAGGTACCCTTCCTGTTGAACCATTATTGAACTGTGCTACCTTGGTAGTTCGATCATTCTGCTTGTACATGTGTCAGGACTTCTTTTTCCACTTCGAGTAATCTACTGGAGACTCTTCCAGGTTTTTTTTGTGACTAGAGTCTTTTTACCTGGGTTGGGGGTTTGCTCCTTGGAGTTCTCTGCGATTTGGTATTTTTACCAGTCAAGGAGGCCTCTGAGGGGGCTGGACCTTATTTACACGCAAGGTGGAACATGAAGACCAAGGGGTAGGGGGATCCTGTAGCCAGGTAGACTAAAAGGGAGAAGGCTACATACTCCAGACACAGTTGTTGAGAAGGTCATGGTGATGTGTAAATGAGGGAGGGCCTTTTGTTGTTGGACAGTAAACCTGAGCTACAGTGTTTGGGCACTCTCTGACAATGTCATTGTGGGGTACTATGTACATGATTTGTTCTGCTGGTCAATGGCTGTTCCTGTGTTGTATTTACTTTTCAGGTGTCAGGGGATTTTTGTGGCTTGACATGCTGGGGTGTACACATGGGCAATGTTCACATGTGATGTGTATAGGACACTGAGGGTCACTTGATTTGACATGCATATATTGAGTGCATGTCCCTACTGACACACACAGTTGCACAATGCTCCACCACACATACAACCACCCTTCCATGCCCACAGGTGCACACATATTACCTTCTCAGGCATGCTGTATCCCTGCAGCGCTTGATCAATTACAATTTGGGGGTCTTGGACATGCGTCAATGGGAAAATGTGTTAATTTGTCCTTTTGATGTGATGCTCAAGGTGTATCCCCAACACAATGGCTGCTCACTGTGCTCTGTGCTGAGCACTGTGTAGCAGGAGACACACACAGCACACGGGTTTGGTGATTTTGCCTTGCCGAATGTGCATGTGAACAGGCATTCAGTACTGTGTTGAAGCTACCACTGGTGTACAGCATTTGTTTATGACTTGGTATGTGTGGGAGGTTGTCAGTCATTTCATCTGATTCCATGTCGGGCATCATTGTCTCGGGCCACTTTCCATTCATCACATGTCACTTTGTATATTATTGGTCATGTGTTGGCCTTTTGCTGTTGCATGCCATGGTGTGGCAGACACAGGTGATGTGGTTTGGGAGGGCTTGGGTGACATACCACGGATTGTCATGGCCTGTTTTGTGGGGGGGGGTGTGATACACACCTTGCATGTGTTCCCTTTGGTCACATGGGATTGGTTATGTTTAAGTAGCTAGGGATCCACACAATGTAGCACTCCAATGGCAACATCCTCAGGGCGGTAAGGTTGTGACAGTTGACTGTCTCTTTGTCATCATCGATTGTCACCTGGTATGTGCCAGGCCTGTGTGCACTCCGCAGGGGTGGGAGTTTAGGTGAAAAATGTGGCCACAAGCAGGGTCCGGGCTGCCTCACCACTTGCCCTTTCCCCTCCCATGGCAACACCTGTGCCTGTGGTTGGGGATGTGGGGGCACCACCATGTCCACCGGTACACCCTGCCGTGTTGCAACATTGTGCAGGACACATGCTGCCACAATGATCCTGCACACTACTGGGGGGTGCATATAGTTTCTGGCTGCCAGAGCGGTCAAGGGAACGGAACCGTGACTTGAGCACTCCAACTGTGCACTCCACTATGGCCCTGGTTGCAATATGGGCAGCGTTGTATCTTACCTGGGGTGGTGTGGTGGGGTTCCGGATTGGCGTCGTCATGTGGTTGCTCAAAGGGTAGGCACTGTCCCCTGGGGAGGTCATAATGGTTGTGATTAGTTGGGTTTGTGTATTTGTCTGTGTGTGACATGCATGCATGTGCACAGGCATCTGTACTCACCTAGGAGCCATGTGTCCTCATGCTTCCCAGCTTCCAGGGCCGGGCTCAGGGCGGACATTCTGTATATGAAACTGTCATGTGTTGATCTAGGGTAGTTTGCATAGATGGAGGTGATGATTCCCTTTGCATCGCATACAACCTGCACGTTGATGGAATGCCAGTGCTTGCGGTTTCGATAGATGTGCTCAGTGGCCCTAGGTGGACGTAGGACCACATGGGTGCAATCTATGGCACCAAGCACTTTGGGGAAGTGTGCCACCCTGTAGATGTCCTTGACCATGGCCTGCCTTTCTGCGGGTGTTCTGGGCATGTATATGTGCCTGCGGTCTGAGGGGCGCGCAGTCATGATTGCCAACACCTGGTGTAGGCAGCGTGACTGCATGGCTGTGAGACCCCCCACTATGGGAGTTGTCCGCTGAAATGACCCAATGGCCAAAAAATGAAGGACATTGAGCCCCTTCTCCAAGGAGTGAATAGTGAATCACCTGAATTGAGTACTTGTAAGAGGAAAAGAACTTCTCATTTGTTTTGTCGTATCAGGCCCTCTGCCTACCAAAGTCTCTTCATGCAAAGAGACTTGGGCACAGAAGGCCCCTGATGCTAATGATTGAGCTGTATCTGTGTGCTGAAAAAGCCAGAGATTGTGCTATGCTCGAGTGAACTGCCTTGTCCCGTGCTACAAATTTGGGGAAGAGAGGCCAACAGGCTGAACATCCTGACTTATTATTTTTGTGAACACTTCTTTCTTTTTCATAAACACTACCCCCACACTATTTGCATTTAGAGGTAAGGATTGGCAATAGTTTTCTTTAGTATGTGCCCTTTTATTTTGACAAGACACCACTAGGACTGCAGTATTATTATTTGATGGTCATAGCTTGCTCCCATCTGTAGATTTAGGATTAGATAGGGGTTTATCATATCCTTGTTGGAGTAAAACTGTTGTCACTTCTGTCTGTCTTACTTAGATACCATGCCTTCCTTTCACTACACCCTGTAATTAACGGAAAATGAGTGCGCACCTGCCCCTATAATTGTCATCTCCCATGCACCGGGAATCACACATAATCCAGTTTCCCCTGTTGTGGGAATGGGTGAGGGTGGGCTCTAATAGGACACTTGTCCTACTCCCTGTTATTACCTGTGAATGTGTACCTGCGATCCTGTAAAGACTGGAGGGCGATATCTGTACTTCTGCCCTTTGTATGGTTGGAGCAGAGGCACTGAGCACCCCAGCCAAGGCTTAAGCTCTCCATAAGTGATTCAGGCTGGTTCCTAAGTACAGTGAGTACCCAGCCCCCACAAAGGAATGTCCAAAAATGATGTTGGTTTATATCAAGAAGCTGTGTTATCAACTAAGATTCAGATAAATATATACATATACATAATATGACTTTGTACTTTGGTTATACTATTAAAATAATGGCAATATGATAGACTCTATGTGGTACCGCACAATACTTAGAAGTTGGTGCATGTTTTATGAATCTGACAGTCTTTAAAAAGCATGTGAATTACTAAGCAATGGGTGGCTGCATATATTAGGGAAGAAAGGCAGATTCATTTCAGAACATAGGCAGCATCCTTTCTTTAGACTTAAATAATTACACTATGTGAGGATCACCCCACCTGGGCAACCTGTAAGGAGAAAGTTATGGTTGTTACTAGATCGTCGAGATATAGCGTACACCAACTACGCCAACGATACTCAAATTCTACTCCCCCTTTCAGGCATCTATGAACAAGATGCTGATGCACTAACCAAAATCTATACAGCCATCCAAACCTGGATGGCAGCAAATGGACTATGCCTAAATGGGGACAAAACAGAGATCCTCATAGTTGGCACTAAAGAAACCTTAAACAAACTTCCATCACAATGCAAAACCTTCCTAATCGATAACTCCACCATCACAGTCTCATCGGCGGTAAAAACACTAGGAGTTTACCTCGACTCCTCACTATCCATGTCACAGCAGGTAAACGCCATAGCGTCCTCCGCTGCACTCACCACTAAGGTAATTAATGCAGTGAAACCTTTCCTCTCAACAAAAAACTGCCTGTCCATAGCTAGAGCCACAGTAGGCACAACATTGGACTACTGCAATGCCCACTTCCTAGGCACCTCGACAAAAAACATTTAAAAAATGCAAGTCACTCAGAACAATGCATTAAGAGCAGCCTTGAGTATCCCAAAAAGGGAACACATCTCCCATGCTAGAAAAGAGGCCCACTGGCTACCCATGAAAGAACGTATCCTTTTCAAATCTATGGCCATTATTCACAGATTCCTCTCTGGTGAAGCCCCACCCTATCTATCAGATAGGATCACCCACAATGCATCCTCCAGACCCACCAGGTCACACTTGGCCAACCAGGCCTACGTACCCACCTTCAAAAGAAGTAAAGCCAGGGGCTCCAGCTTCCAGTACCTAGCTCCTAAAAACTGTAACGCATTCCCCACGGCACTTAGGAACGAAAAATCCTACCAAACTTTCTGCAAACTTCTAAAAACCACTCTCTTCAACTAACTGTTTCTGCATAGTGATTGTATGTATCTTCTTCCTATAACAACATGCATTCTTACACCCTGTAACTATTGTATGCAATGTGTTGTAACCACCTACCTCTGTAAACTATGCATCGTGAAATGAAATGTAATATGTAAGACTACTTGACCAGAGCCACGATGCCCCCGGACAGATGTGCGCTATACAAATCCAAATAAATAAAACTAAAAAAATAAAGGTGTACATTATCTTGTCCATTACAGGCCAGTCCAAAATGTTCAATAATGTTCTGCTTTACTTCTACAGGTTGCACCAACTCAAAGTACATGAGATGCAACAGGAGAGCATGATCCAAGACAAATCTGGGACCCCTGGATGATTCCTAAGGCTGGAAGATGCTCTTTCTCATCAAAGTACCTTTGGTGCCTTGGCAGGCGAAGAGGTTGAGGTTCTTGGCTTCACTCGATGGGAACCCTTGAGGATGGACCCCCATTGCAAGAAGGAGTGACTGGGATGTCACGGCCAAGAGAAGAAGTGGAACCAGACAGTGTTGGAAAGGCAGCAGCTTTGGTCTTCGCGGCGTTCTCCGTTGGCGGGTTGTTACTACAGCTGTGGATGTCAATTGAAGGTAAATCTTGCTTTGGATTCTGAGAAGACATGGTTGAAGCAGATAAGAACCTGGGTGACCTTGGATACCTTTTGGTGATGACAGGTACGTTGGCAGAAGTAGGTGTCATGTTTCAGTATTTCGCAGTTTAAAGAGTTTTGGTTCTTTGGTGCTGCAGCCTCAGCACAGACCTCTGAATGGTTTCTGCTGACCTGGACTTGGACTACCAACCCTCACCAGGGCTGGACCTTTGGGACATCTTCTTTGGTTTCTGGTGGTGGGAAACCTGCCGGTGGACCTTCCTCTTCGCACAGCGAACTGGGATCTTCTTCGGTGAGGAAAAGTCGTCTGCTGTTGTGTCAGGGATGTTCCTCGAAAGATTCTTTGATCAGGAGAAACTTTTGCAGCTCTGGGTGTCAATCAGTACTATGCCAGGGTACCCCCTCTTCTGGGCAATACGTAGAAATCTGGCTTCAGTGGTCCCAAACACTTTTACAGACCCTGGGCGACACAACTGGACTTCTTTGGATGGAGATTTCCAAGCACTCCTCTTCAAAGTCCCCTTCTCCGGATGGAAGACACACAGCACTGCATGATGGTCCCTCGTAGCTCTGGAAGAGCCAGGTTCTCTCTTGATTCTGTCCGTGGATCAGCTCAGCAGTCTTCAGATTCCTTGAAGAAATGCAGCTGCATACTCCTTCCTCTGACTGGACCAAGGATTCAAGCTCTGGTTCCACGTAATTTCGCCGTGGTATTTTTCATCGCAGGTTTTTTCATCGGCGTATTTTTTTCGAAAAACTCGTTTTTTTTTTTTTCTAGGGGGGTTACCACCCCAACCCCCCCTTTTTTTATTCCCTTACACCCACAACCATATATTTATTTTTTTAACCCCCCCCAAAAAAATAAAACAATGAGTTTTTTTTCGAAATAAAAACGGCAATGAAAAAACACGCGATGAAAAATACTGCGGTGAAATGCGTGTATACCTCAAGCTCCAGGTTTCAGCTTCAGCTTCAAAACAGCTTCAGTTTCAACTTGCTACTTCAGAACAAATTGATGAGTGAGAGGTCCCTAATTATACACATTTGTTACCCATTTACTCAGGCTGAAACAGGCTTAGTCAGCCAATCATAAACAAGTGCGTGCATGCAGGCAAGCAGCCAATCAGGCTTACAGGCATGCAGGCCAGTCACCCAAACCAGACCTTCATAAAACAGTATGTGAATTGGAGTAAGCACCCAGCCTTTCCCAACTCTGAAACTGGAGTGAATGCAGTGTAGGCAAGGCTGGCCCATGCATTGTGTCACACCACCAAAAACAGACATCCACAACACAGAATGTGAGTTGACTTCAGACTCGATTCATACAGGTCCCTCCCCTTAAGGTATACCGACAACACAGATTCCCTGGGAAGGCTCCAGTCAGTCTAACAGGAGGCACCCCCAGAGTCATATATGGTATTTCCATCCAACAGCCAGTCAGAGAGAAAGGGCAGAGTGATGGCTACCCAGGACTTTGGGACACAAGGTTTAAAGGCAATGGAAACCAAGGGGCTACAGTGGCCAGCTTGCCTTTTTCCAGGAATGCATTGATTCCTATGGCAAGGCCTGGGTGCCCCATAAATGGAGGACACCCAGAGCCGCATATAGCTGCCACCAGCCCATACCCTGCTCTGTGGGCAACACAGACCAGGGTTACAAGGGTGCACCCCAACCCATGGGTGCCATAAGGGAACCCCATGGGTGGTGTTTACCAAAAGGAAAAATGAAGAGCTGTACTGTCAGAGGTCCAGGTTGGACCTCAGTGGCAGAAAACATATAGAGAAGTGGTAGGACAAGGACTGGGAGGTCCTGTCCCTACAAAATACATTACAGCATCATAGATCCCATCTCCCCTCCCAGGGGAACCACACATAAACCTTTCCCTGTCAACAGCCAAAAAAACAGTTCCACTTGGTGTGTTCCTAGGTGGGTTTCTGGCTCTTGGGTGGGTGGGAGTGACTGCCTTATATAAACCTATGGAGAGAGGACTAGCTCTCTTCTTTTTGGTTGATGACAGTGGTGTGCTGACAGAGGCAGCAGAGCTCAGGAGGCCCCTTCAACAGGTACTCTTGTCTTCCATCTCCATCCTTCCCTTCCCTTTCCTCCTCAACCTGCTTTACCTTTCCACCAGTAGGGATCCTGGCCTTTCTGTCTTGTCCCTCGTGTCTCTCTCTCCCTATGCCTCTGTGTCTCTCTCCTCTCCCTGTGTCTCTGTGTGTCTCCCTGTCTCTCTCTCTCTCTCTCCCTCTACTTCTCCCTGAGTGTCTCTCCCTCCCGGTGTCTGTCTTTCTGTGTCTCTCTTCCTGTGTCTCTTTCCCTATGTCTCTCTGTGAGCCAGCTCCTCTGCTCTCTCCCTATGTGTTTCTCTCTGCACCTTCCTCTCTGCTCTCTCCCCCTTTCTCTCTCTCTCTTTCACTCTCCCTTTCGCTCTCCCATTCCCTTTCTTTCTCTCTCTCTTCCTTTCTCTGTCAGCCCACACTGTCTCTACGAATGTATGTGTCACGATCTGAGGTCCACGTGGATTATTATACCTCCGTCCCAAATTACCAGTCGGAGAAGAGCTATCAACTCGCTGACCGATTATTGGGGCCACAGGTTACCACCTGTGGCCCCAATAATCGGGCAGGAACAGGAAACACCGGGTCCCAGATGGCTGCAAGGGAAAAGCACAGTTAGTAGGCAGATGTGAGGTAACCACAATAAGCACAAGTGAATAGACAGAAAAGAACACCTACCCTAGGGATGACCAGTGACATCTTGGAACCTAGCTGTTCCCCCTGAAGGTGTGGAGAGTGGGGTTATGAAAACCACAAATGCAGAAGGGTTCAAAGAGGTTGGGTAGTACCACCCAAGAAGCAATGCTTGGTTTCCACTGCAAGTACCTGAGTCTGAGGGTTAGGAAACAAGGCAGTCCAAGAAGTAATCCAAAGGTCTTGAGCAGCTCAGGTAAAGAAGTTCAAAAACAACCAAATCCAGAGGGCAAGATCCAAAGGCCGTCCAGTGGGGCAATCCACCATGGCGTGCGGCGTGCTTCTGGAGGCCGAGCGGGGGCAGGAGCGGAAGGAATCTGCGGTCCGCGCTGTTGCTGAGAAGTCAGCAGACCAGGTAAATAGGAGGGGGTCCGTGGTCCAGGCTGATGTTGCAGCGAGGAGTGCATGACAGAATTTCATTACTGTGCTGACTTTACTGCGCCAGCTGAATATTTCAACTTTCTTATTTTCTACACCCTTTTCACTGCATATATATGCAGTGGGAGATCCCCACAACTCCCACTACTCCCCCAACATTAATTAGTTACTGTACCCATCCCCACACATATATATACAGTGAAAAGGGGGACAAAAATAGATTAAAAGTTGACATTTTCGGCTGGCACAGTAAAATTGTAACAGCAATTGTACAAGCCTGTTTCTACCTGCCCCTCTCCCACTCCCTCTCCAACCGTTCCCCCTGAATCCAAGAATACTACCAGGCCCCTAGGTTCCATGCCAGTGGGTGTGTCTAGCTAGTATGCCTGCCACCAATACCCTGCTTTGTCCCCACAGCCCAGTGCAGACAATCACCTGTCCCATAGTGTGTCTAATTTACTCTGCTAGCAATTAGTCTTCCTCTCTGCATGTAATAAATCTGTTCCTGATTTCTACAAAGACTTTGGTGCCTTCATTGCCTTCCCACTTTTCAGTGTAGCCTGCCTGTTATTGCCAGAGGGGGGACCCAGACTGTCTGCATACACAACGCACCCTCATTTTGGCTTGCCTTCCACTTCCACAGGTATCTGCTAGTTGTTGTCTGTCATTTTGCAGGTGATGAAGCAGCAGATGTAGAAGAGGCTGGAACATCTACCAGCATAGGCCAGGCTGCTGTAGCTGGAGAGAGTCCACTGTACTTACATGCCATTATCAGCAGGCCTGAGGACTCTTCATCAGCAAATGGAGGTGACGCTGATATTGAGTAATTCTTGGGGGATATGGTGCATGTGCCTGCGCTTAGTTGTCCCGATGTTGGGGTTTCTCCAGTTCCTTGAGTTGGAGGAGGCAAGCCAGGATGCCTTGTCTGGTGGGAGCACTGCTGCAGTGGATGCTTCGTTGTAGTCGGTGAAGCCAGTACCTCTAGTGCGGGACAGCAGCCAATGACACCTGGATCCATTTTGCTTCACACATGGGTAGACTACGCACACATAGGGGCCATTTACCTCGCAGCAACTTGCAGTGGGAGGTTGAGTTTCTGCTTGCAAGAAGCTGACAGGCCAAAGGTTTGGACCTATTCTAAGATATCCAACAGGTGGCTGATGGTGGGATTTCATCCATTGCCCAAAACAGGGGGGCTATTTGAATTTTGAGACATTAGAGAAAACAGAATGTTAGAATTGAGGCAGGTCACTCGTCAAGAAACTTTCCCATTAATGGTTGCCCATCGTGAGGAGATGTCTTCATTGAGGTTATCAATGTTTGAGGAGATGTTAGCATCAAGATGGACCCTCCGGCAAGAGATGCCGGCCTTGAAGCAAACACTTTTCCAGCAGATGGTGACTTCAAGAGACACCATGTGCCAAGACATGGTATCCTCTAGAGGCAGCATGCATCAGGACAAGACTGCCATTGGGAGCTTCATGCATGCATCCCAGTCAAGAATCACAGTGGCTAACGGGGACCAGGCATAGGCCTTGCATGTGCTGAGTGTTCCCCCAGTTCAGGATCCATCACTGAATTGTGGTACCCAATGGCAGTGCTAATGGTGACCTTCTGCCATGCTCTGTGCCCAGTTCCCCACACACACACACACTCCTTCTGGTACCCACCCATCCATTCAAATTTATCCTACATTTGCCATTTGTGGATCAGACCATTTTTCATCCCCCATGGTGCACATGATCCAGTTGAGCAACTGGTTTAGACCTTTATAAATGAGTCCACCTAGGATATACTTTTGATTTGATCTAGGAGGTATTGTTCTCCATATCCCAGTGATGCAACTCAGTGTTAAGACTGTACCGAAGCGTAAACTGGGTGTCTTTGTTTGGCCAAGATCATTTATGATAACTGACTTTGGAATTTTGCTTACAGCCTCCCACCTCTAGGTAACCGTGTGCAAACCAACAATGAACATGGAATGTGTTGTTTGTTAGGCTAAACCATGGAGCTATTGTAAAAGTGTCTCTGCCCTCATTTCAGGTCTCATTCCATATCTGGCACACCTGAATACTGAGGAACCACCTATATACATCTAGATTCTACCCCTACACCCCATTCTCTCTGTTCAACACCGGCCCTCCTAGTAAATGTGAGGAGGTGCAGTGTTTGGTGGAGGTGGTGAGGGATTGACAACACTTCTGCTGACGATCAAGGTAAGTCCATACACTCTCCAGCATTTGCACTGGTGTTGACATCAAGTTACAGAAGGTGAACTGATCTGACACTCTTAGGGGTGTGGCTATGGGCCTCATGCTGGCTCATGTTTGGTGCACTGACATTGAGGAATATGTCATCCAGTGTAGTGTGTGTTTATGTATATTGTTTTCCATGTCCATGCCTGTGTGTCCTTGTGCTTTTGTGTGGGTCTCCACAACATCTTGGTTGTAGTGTGTCTTCTAAAGTACATTTATGTCTCGGTTTGATGCATGGTTGTGTTTCCCTGTCTGCTTCTGAAGAAGGAATGTTCCCAATGCAGTCAATACAAGTAGTTATTGACTGCACGCTAAACATTCTGATTGGCTGAGAGGAGGTCAATAATGATTTCCATGTGCTAATTGAAATTATGTGTTCTCTTTCCTTGACTGAGCAGTGCTGTTGCTGCACACCATTATTATGTATAGACAAAACTGCCCTCAAAGCATGGCATATGAGCCTTGTGCTGACCGTATTCCCAGTGTCCTTCTGCCACTATTGTTTGCCTCATGGCAGTTGACTCTGTGAGAAAAAGGGGGGGACTGTGGTATATCCAATTGCAATACCTGTGTTGTTCATGTGTGAATATCTGGAGTACCTGGTTTATGTCTGCAAATGTGCTTTAAAAGTTTTATTTTCATTGAAACTTGGAAGTATGTTTGCCATTAGAAAGAGGTAATTATGTGATAGTTTCCTGCAGTGTTGGTGTGGTTAGCTGTTTAAGTGGGAGTAATTGATGGGGTTGAAGCCACAAGCTTTGTCATGGTTCAGTTAGTGTTAATGGATCAGCATGTGACTGGCATTTGAGGGGTATTTGTGTTGTGAGGAACCTGAGGGTATTCTCACTCCTATTCCCCATGGATCCTCTGCAAAGGTGGCCAGGGAAAGGCCATCGCTCTGGGATCCCAACCCTGGGGGTGGACAAGCGAAGGAGGATCACCTGGGTGGAGGGTCTGTGGGTATTGGAAGTGGGATGCCCTTGGGGAGCGATGGTACCCCTCTTTTCCTACTAATGACCAACCCAACCCTTCCACCGCCTTCATGGGGTATTATATATGAGGAAGTCAGGGGAGTTGATTTATAACTATTAAAAGTACTGAGACGAGGAAGAGGTAACCAGGAGCAATGAAGACTAGTTGTTTTTACCACTCTTGTACTGGGATGAGGAAGAGCCCTGCTGAGAGTAATAGAGCTCAGGCATGTCCTCTTAATGATGATCAGGCAGGGATAACTGTACATTAGCACCTGGAGTCTGTTAAAGGACTGCAGGTGTTTAAAAAGCCCCATCAGAGAGAAGCAATGGGAGGAATCGTGGCGGTGAAGGCGGAGCAGCAGCAGAGAGGCCAAGAGAAAAGCAGCGGGGAGCTGTATGTGTGGAGCATGCCAGCGGTTCAGAGAAGAGCGGCCTGAGGCCTGGGGCTCTGAGGAAGCAAATGAACATTGAAAGGGGAGCCATGCCGGGAGGCTGCTCATTTTCCTGCTGTTCGAAGTGAAGTTCTCCTGAGGCCAGAGGCCAACCCAGGAGTGCCGGGATGGGAGAACTGCACTGCAGAAACTCGCAACAAAGCAACCAGGGAGTTTCTAAGCAAGCAGAAACCCACTATGCGAGTATTTGATCTTACACATAAGGTTGCAGATTGCAGTGTATCGCAAAGCAAGGAAAAAACACATTGGTTGTGTGGTTTTGTCAGTGTCTATGGGTTCCTCCCCCTGAACCTCCTCACCTGGTTCTTCCACGAGCTTTCCAGTATGGAGGTCTTCTGTCTTCTTCTTCTGCTCCTTCTGGTAGTCTCTTTGTCTTCTTTCTTCTTTTTTATCTTCTTGTCTTTCTTTTGCTCGTGAAGGTAGGGGCGAACTCCACCTAAGACCACCTTGACCGTGAAAGGTACAGCGGTCTGGTGAACCCAGAGGAGCCTGCCCCCAAAAAAAGGGAAAAAGCCTATGTAGGAAGAAAAATCCCTGTGATGTTGGAAGGTGGACTTGGTAGCCCGAAGAGGAAGCTGCAGAAGTTGGATAGGCTGGATGGGACGCCGAAGTCTTCTGGGAAGATGAACAATGCAGGCTTAAGTTCTCCAGCAGTATCTGGGGCTGTAGAGGATTGTACCGGAAAGGCAGAAACGTAAGACCCAGAGTGGTTAGAGTATAATAAGTATCCAGCTCGTGTGCCACATTCACCACAAGAACTAAGTCTGAAAGGATTAGCAAACCGTACAGGTGGAGAAATGACAGGATAGAGCTTAGAAGCAAGAACCTGAATAGAGATGAACAGGTAAGCGGAAGGTAAGCAGAAGATTCAAGAGAGAGAGCGAGAGAGAGCGAAAGAGAGAGCGAAAGAAAGAGCGAGAGAGCGAGTGAGAGAGAGAGCAACCCGGCTCCGCGAGTGGACTGAGGATACAGATCGGGAGCCGGCGATAGATTAAAAATGGGAAGATGGATAGAGACAAATCTGCCAAAAGGCGGGTAAGCGGAACTCGAGAAAGAAAATACTAGCGGTAGAACGGACACAAGGAGGGAAGTCCGAAAGAGTATGCGCCCGTCCTAGTACGAAATAGAAGAGTAGGGGCTAGGTCCGGCGAAGTGAAAACATAGAGAAATAAACAATCAGAAAGGAAACTAAAGGCTGTCAGAAAAAGCCGACAAGGGCAAGATAAAGGAGCAGCGTACAGGGTACCTGCCCAAGGTTAACAGAATCAAGGGACGGCACTGCAAACAAACATAGAGAGCCCAAACGGACAATCTGTAACGAGTTGCAATTCAATGAGCAGTGGGCGTGGTCTTGCTAAAAGCAGTCGTATCAAGCAACAACTAGACCGTAACCTAGAGAACAGCGGGTTTCAGTGGAGCCTCCATCTTTGCCACACCTTCCACGGCCGTATCGTGACAGGTTTTTATGGCGACCACACCCATGCAACTGGGCCGTATCCTCAGCAGGTTGTTTGTGGGCTTAATGGAGGCCATGTGGGGAGTATGGGAGACAGCCACATAGGGTGGCCATGTTGGAGGTCTCAGTCCGTTTCAGTTTCAAGGCAATGGCAGTGGCAATGGTTGGTGTGAGCGCCAACCGTGCTGTAACAGGATGCAGCCTTCCTTCTTCCTATGATGTGCCTAATGGAGCAGAGGGGGGCTTTACAGGCTTTGCTGTTGATCATGACAGAACTTTCTTTGTTTTGGCAAGTGGTGTTTCTAAGAGCTTGTTCAGGTTTAATCGGATAGTACCACAGATTCATCCAAGATTTTGCTAGAAAAAAAGTCTAGACTGACAGGTACATTTTAAAATGCTGAGCCCCAAAGATCAGGTGGGAAGAAGAGAATGAGATCTGTCATACAACCTTGAAACAGGACTTATTCCAGAACCCTGTTTTAGGCATATCTGACTTCTCTAAAGAATTAATTCTTCAGAGGGATGCTTCCTTAACAGGACTGGGAACTGTTTTGTCACAAAATGATGATATATAACATGGGATGCTCAAACCCATCAGTAGACAACTCTTCCCCAGAGAGAAAAACGATCCAGTCATTGAGTTAGAGGTGTTGGCTGTTAAATGGGCCACAATTCACCTGAAGTATTATGATTTAGACCACAGGTTTCGCCTTGTGACAGATCATGCTCCTCTAGTTTGGATTAGTCAAAGAAAATAATCCAACCCTTGAGTAATGCAGTGGTTCTTGGACCTTCAACCGTATTGCTTCACAGTGGAACACCGGAAAGATCAAGAGCAAGGTAATGTGGACTTCCTCTCCTGGTTCCCATGTGAAGCACCTCGGTATGACTGGCATTGGGGAAGGGTATGTGTGAAACTTGAGGGTATTCTCACTCCATTGCCCCATGGATCCTCTGTGCAGGTGGCCAGGGAAAGGCCATCATTCTTGGATCCCGACCCTGGCGGTGGACAAGCGAGGGAGAATCACGTGGGTGTAGGGTCTGTTGGGACTGGCAGTGGGATGCCCTTAGGAGAGACATGGTACCCCCTTTTCCTACTAATGATCAATACAACCCTTCTCCTGCCTTCATGGGGGATTATAAATCAACTCCCTTGACTGTCTCACATATAACTACTAAAAGTGCTGAGACAAGGAAGAGCCAACCCCGGAGTAATGAAGACTAGTTACTTTTACCACTCTTGTACTGGGACGAGGAAGAGGCCTGCTGAGAGTAGTAGATGTCAGGCATGTCCCCATAATGATGGTCAGGCAGGGCTAATTGTGCATTTGCACCTGCAGTATGTGTATAAAAAGCCCTATGAGAGGGAAGCAAAGGGAGGAAAAGTGAAGGTGGAGCAGCAGCAGAGAGGCCAATAGTAGCAGCTGGGAGCTGTGCGTGTGGAGCACACAAATGGTTCAGAGAAGAGCTGCCCGGGAGCTGGGGCTCTGTGGAACCAAATGAACATTGAAAGGGGAGCCATGCCGGGAGACTGCCCCTTTTTCTGCTGTCTGAAGTGCTTGTTCTCATGGGAACAGAAACTGACCCAGGAGTGCCTGAGGCCCAGGAGGTAGAGCCCTAAGGCAAAGAACTGAAGGAACTCACAACAAAGCAAACAGTTTGTTTCTAAGGAAGCAGAAACCCAGTATGCAAGTGCTTGATCTTATGTGCAAGGTTATATTGTATTGGAGTGGTCGTGTGAATGATGAGACACGTTTTCGAAGTTCTCAGATCTGAATCCTTGCTAACCAGTGAACAATGGAACTTGTTAATCCTTGAATAAGTGAGAATACTTTGATACAGAGGGATTGCGTGTAGATGAAAGCATGTTTTCGAATGTCTCATAGTGCTGGGCATATTTAAAATTTAAAGAAAAACTACAAAGGCATATTACATTGATATTATATTCGATTCATTTCAAAGTAATTTAAAGGGAAACCTCTGACAATTAATGAAGGTCATCCGAAAACAAAGCAAAACAAGTATGAAGCTTTACAATTTACATAAATCCACTGTGTGCCAAATTCAGTACAATTTGAATAAATCCACCGTGTGTCAAATCCAGAAGTGACTGAAACTTATATTACAAGCAAAGTCCATACATGTTGAACCTACAAATGAATCAAACTATTGAAGCAAAGAAACTAATACATATTTAGCCTTAATGTGAAAATAACTTTAACAAAGCAAGTTAACCCATTGTATGTTGGACTCCAGAGTGAAGGGAACTTTGGAGAAGAACATTGTCAAGTGAACCAAAATGAACGTTCATTTTCAGCCAAGACATTTTGCTGTACAAAGACTAACCTTATACCGAAGGAGCAAGAGTGGCACAGAACTTCAAGAAAACCTGTGAAAGGCCATTATATCAATCAATATATAATTGAAAATGCAGCTTAGGGAAGGGAACCTGGACAGTTGAACTACTTGTTGACTTAGAGACGGAACCTCAAGATATTTTGTGTTTTGGCACTTGGGGAAGGGAATCCTGAGCACTGGTTAATGCTATATTATTTTGAATTTAAGACAATCCTGAGACTTTTGTTGGAACTGCTTTGAGCGGGACAGAGCTCCGAACTTTATGTTGAACAGTGGTTTGTTGGTTGCTGACATCCCTAGACATTATATAGATTAGTTGTGAAGGCAAGTATAGGTTTTGGACACAGACAGATTCCTAAGTTCAACTCTTGGACTTTGAGTTTCCTCCCTTTCGGTTTGGTAGTGAAATCCCACCAGTCCTGCAACTATCCTGACATTTAAGTTAATAAATATCTTTTATTAGAATGTTATGTCTGTTGTCTGTGTCCTTCTTCATGATGCCTTTGCAGAGTGTAGTTTAATAGTTTAAGGCAGTGAGAGATCTTAGAGGGGAGTCGGTCAGTCAGGGAAACAGTGGAATGGATGTTCAATGCAAACATTATTTTATAACCCTGACCCCCCCCCCCTCTCACATTGCCAAAATCTATCCCTCTCTTGCTTTCTCTCTCTGTATTCAACATATTGTTTCCGGTGTCAAAGTAAACAGGTGTATGCTATTTGGTGTTGGGGGGGAGTGGTAATGTGAAAACTCCACTCTATTACCATGGGCTGCATGCTAAGGGATATGTGAGACAAGGTCCTAAGATTCTGAGAAGTGTTCTAAATCTGTGGCCACAGTCACCTATTTTGCTGTTCCGTATAGTCAGGTTTGCAGGGTGAGAGACATCTCAGACTTCAGTCGGCCTGCTCAGTTGTTGTGCTCATTGGTATGCTGGGAATTGTGCCCCCCAAGTATAGGGACCCTCGTTGGCAGGGTAAGAAGACATTGGTCAGGCATTCATTAGGTGGACATGAAGGGACCTGAATCCCTGCTTGTTCCTCCTGGTCTTCCCTTCTGTCTCCAAGAATCCCCAACAGTCTTGTGCCTCTGGCCAATATAGCATTCCCTCTAGCCAAAACAACCACTTCTCAAAATGTTCACAGGAGTCTTCAGGACTTGTGAATCAGAGTGATGCTGCAAGCCTGTAGGGGTTCTTCATGATGAAAGGAGTAGTGTAGATGAAAGGTGGAGTGTGGAGTCATGAAAATTGCAGTTCCAGGCTATAAAGGAGTGTTGGATATGGAGGAAGGAGAAGAGGAGCCATGCTGTGCGGTGTGCAAAGCGCTCCCCGGGACTTATATGTGACAGAGAATCCCACATGGTGCCTCTACCCATGGTGGAGGTGGTCGTGGGCTGAAGGGGGCGGTACTCGCTGGGCACAGATGCTGATGGGTGCTGTCATCTTGGTTCCTCCATGCATGCTCTGACGTCTGATCTCAATGTTCTGTGCATGAGCAGTTTGGGAGCCGCTTCGGGTTGCTGCAGAACCTGTGGTCTGCATCCCAGGCCTCACTCTAGTGCACCTGGGCCTTTTTAAGACCTGAAATTACTCTGCACCCCATGTCTTAATGTGGTTAGCCTTGAAAAATTAGTATAACGCTCTCCTTGCCGTTTTCCCCTGAATACTTTTTGTTGTCATTTGTTCTGTTCTGTGTTCCCGGCTCCCAGCTCTACTGGGCCCTGGTCCTTCTGGCTTCCAGTCCTTCTTGCTCCCATTCCTCCCGTCTCCCAGTCCTCCTGATCTCCTGATTTCCAGTCCTCTTGGCTTACGTCCTCTTGTCTCCCAGTCCTTCTGGCTACCAATCCTCCTAGTTCTGTCTTCCAGACTATTGGTCTTTTTTCCACTCTGTTCCTTTCAGTCTGTGAGCTGCTTTGCTCCTTCTCTTGCCTTCAGAACTTACATCACCAACGGGATCTATCAAGCACCTCAGGCCTGCGCACTCTACTGCCTCCCAGATCCAGGAACACCTCCTATCATCTATTGTGGTATGTCCCACGGGGACATAGGCACGGGTCCTAAGCAAGAAGGGAGACAGAGACAGAGATGTTGCTAACCCGGTCACTGCTCGTGCACAAAAGACATGCCTACACGGGGCCATCTTTATTGGTACACGTGGTGATGGCACACATCACCACGCATTACAACTTGCCACATGATACTTTTTCATAACTGAAAAACAAAAGACACAACAACATAGCGATGCATGCATAAAAGAACAACATCATAATACTACTCATCTGTCACATAGTCTCCGAGGTACTCTGGCTGGCACCTGGATTCTTGAGTCGGCTATCTTCTCTCCTCCGACAGTTCCCGAGGAGCATCCACCATACTCTCATGGTCACAGACATCTCCCTCTGGACCGTTCTGCATTAACCATCACTGGTCATAGTTGCTGGGCCCGCTATCATACAGGTCACAGGTACCTTCTAATTTCTTGCTCTATGACTCTTGTAAGAGAATGTCCTTCTCCAGGGGCAAGGGAGTTCACTATCCTCTGAAACAAGCTGGAGTTCCAGGTGACAGTCTGAACACCATCTGACGATGTCACCATGGGCCCTTTGACATAAATAACTCGGAGAGGTCAGGCTCGTACGTGATGGACAGCTTCCCTGTGGGATGTCGGACCGTACTAGAACTCTCTCCCAGCGTCTTCATTTTACTCTCTTTCTTCTCCTGGATGGATGTTCAGCTGGCCTATGCTCCAGCAGCCCTGTTCCCGATTCCCAGTGCCTCTTATGGGTCGTGGTGATTTGGGTAAGCCTTTTCCTGCATTTGGGGCTATGCGCACCTCAGAGCGATGTCTGTGACATTATTGCCAATATTTTTAAAATAATATTGCCACTTGATGCTCTCAGCCTTTAGCACACGCACATCGTGCAATCATCCACTACCCTCTGGATTTCTTCTGTTTTCTTCTACGAATATGCCTTTCTATGCTAACCCTATTGCCCTCCATGATGAGCATGCCATGTTGCACCAACTACGCTTCCTTGTTGCCTTGAGCCTGCTCCCCCTCCCATTGGTTGGCTGGGCATCTTTAACCAACGGCAGCAACCGGGAGGCAGGATCCGGCCCTCTACACTGAAGACCCGCAACAAAGGCCCTGTCTGCTCTCTGTCCGCTACCAGACCAGGTCCAGGGGATATCTCTCACCACCTCGCTCTCATGGAGGCTGCTAACCCAAGGTCAGATCACTTGCCGGATTCCTTTGTTCCTCTTCCCCTCCACCATGACCCGCACAAATTCGTTTTTAGATGTCCCCCATTTGCTGTATGATTGTGCCTGCTTGCCTGAAATTCGTATTTAGCTGTCCCCCCCTTTGCTGTATGATTGTGCCTGCATGCCTGAAATTCGTATTTAGTCCCCCCTTTGCTGTATGATTGTGCCTGCATTCCTGAAAGTCGTATTTAGCTGCCCCCTCTTTGCTGTATAAATGTGCCTGGATGCCTGAAATTCGTATTTAGTTGTCCCCCCTTTGCTGTATGATTGTGCCTACTTGCCTGGAATTTTTATTTAGCTGTCCCCGCTTTGCTCTATAATTGTGCCTGCTTGCCTGAAATTCATATTTAGCTGTCCCCCCTTTGCTGTTTGAGTGTGCCTGCTTCCCTGAAGTTCGTATTTACCTCCCCCCCTTTTCTGTATGATTGTGCCTGCATGCCTGAAATTCGTATTTAGTCCCCCCCCCTTTGCTGCATGAATATGCCTGCATGCCTGGAATAACCTTAACTAGCTGTCCCCTTGCCCTGCAGGTCTGCCACACCATGTCTCTCCCCCCTGTCCGCCCCCTTCCTGGCCTCTCCTCCATCCCATTGCATTAACTACCCTTTCCTCCGACCACCCACCCGCCCGTCGAGTCTGTCCTTCCTGGCACTTAAGCAACATTGCCATCACTCCATGCTTTCCCCCTCCATGTCATTCCACAGTTGCAATGCTTCCTATGTTTCAACAAACTCACCCTGTCCAATGTCCGAGTCTGATGGCCACGTTATAGAGGTACCATCACTGCCATGTTGCTAATGCTTGAATTGACTTTTTGACTCACGCTGCTCCTCACCTTCCTCCCTCCCCCTTCCCTCACCTATTGTCAATGCCCTTGCACTATCAGAAATGTCGCCTGGCCTAGTACAATAGTCACTGTTTGTTCCTCTCCTTCCTCCCCCGCTACCACCTTCCCTCATCTACTGTCAATGCCCTTGCACTATTAGAAATGTTGTGAGGCCTAGTACAATAGTCACAGTTTGTTCCTCTCCTTCCCGCCCCCTCCCTCCCATCCCTCACTTATTGTCAATGCTCTTGCACTATCTGAAATGTCATCAGGCCTAGTACGATAGTAAATTACCCATTCTAAATGTCTCAAGGCCATGTAAGAATGTTATTTTTTTCACTTGATCCCTCCCTTGCTTTGAAGAACTTTGAAACACATGTGAATAGGTGCTATACAAATAAACGATCATATCATATCAGGTAGTCCTGAAGGTGTTTTCTCCGGTTTTCCTCTTTCTTCCTTCACCTCATCACTGTTGATGGTCTTAGGCGATCTTTGCCCATTGTCATGGATGAGACTCCTAGGATAGCGTTGAAAGAGGGCCTCACAGGTGCCACCCCAGAAGAGCAGTGTGGAGTCATGCGGTACTCCAGAAAAAACTGAAACAAAGCCCTCTTCTCGCACGAGCGTTGCCCGTGGGCGATGTGAAAGACTTTATTCAGTGTCTGCATGAAGCGTTCCGCTTCGCCTTTGGCACGTGACCGTGCAGGGATGATCTACCTACAGTGCACTCCTCTCTCTTCCAGGAACTCTCGGAACCCACCGTTGTGAAACAGGGGCCTGGTGTCTGAGCACAGCATGCTGGGAAACATGTCAGCAACAAATATCTTCTCCAATGCAGAAACTACATCTTGTAGGGGTGTTGACGGCACAAATTTGACCTTCAAGTATCGGCACCACTGGTCCATCATTACCAGAATGTATACATCTCTGTGAGTGAAGCCAAAATCTGCATTTACCGTTTCCCATACTGCTTCACTCCTGTACATGCATTCAATGCAAGGCTCTGCGTGTTTGCGGGCAGGCGCCTGGCACCAAATGCATCCCTTTAAGAAATCTTCAACCTTTTATTCCAGTGCCAGGAAGCACACCTTGAGGCGGAGTCAGGCCTTGGTCTTTGCAACTCCCTGGCGGCCATGGTGAGCCAGTTGTATGACCCTTTGCACCAGCGCAGTTGTCACCACCATTCTGGAGCCCCGCAGCAGGAGTCCATACTCTGTGAAGGTCAGTTCATGCCGCACAGGCCACAGGTGCATCAGGGTGATTTTAGCCTCTTGGGTACGTGTTTCGAGGTTCCCTAGGATGTTTTTCCACTCACCCTGTGGCATGGTGTCTCGCAGTATGCCGAAACACTAGTCATTCTCAGACATCCTTTTCAGCTCCTTTCTTCACTTCCATTGAATTTAGGATGGCCCCAGCAGTTACTAGCCTCACAAACTCCTTGGCTTCAACAGCATCCTCATTATGTACCGGTAAACTCTTCCAGCCGGGTGCCGAGATAGGTAATCAGCAGCGTTGCCTCTACTTGGTCTGTACACCAGGGTCACGCTATACTCCTGCAGTGACAGGAGCCACTTTTCGATTCTAGCTGGGAGTTTTGCCGATGTACCAGACATAATGGGGAGTAGCGGCTTGTGATCAGCCACTACCCACACTGACTTGCCAAAAATGATAAATGGTAGTGTCGACGCCCCCACAATACCGCTAACGCCTCGCTCTCAATTTGGGGGTAGCATTGTTTCATGACACTCAAGGCTCTGCTTGCATAAGCAATCGTCTGGACATCACCCTAACGGGTAATTTTAGGCCAAAGGGCACCCACGACCAGTTTTGTCTCGAGACACGAGTCAAGGAATGCCAACATGCATTCACCTGACAGGGTTTCCTTGATGTCGCCAAATGCCCACTGTTCTAGTGGCATCCATTTCCATGCCGTTTCCTTCTGGATTAGGCTCCCCAGGAGTTCCGATATTGACACCAGGTCCTTGTTAAAACGGCCACAGTAGGTGACCATCCCGAGGAAGCTTCTCACCTCAGACATCGTTTCTGGAGCCTTGGCCATGCCAATGTCCTGGGCTTTAACGGGGTCCACGGGACAACTCACGCCTGAAAAATGAATCCGAAGAATTAAATCCTCCTCTTTAGGAAGTCCCACTTTTCTTTGTGCAATGTCAGTCCAAGAGCATGTATGCATTCTAGTACCATGTTCAGGTGCTCCAGATGTTCAGACTCTGATCGTGCAAACATAAGGATATCATCACTGATGTTTAGTGCCCAGACAGGCCGGCAAGGGTACCATGAATAGTTTTCTGAAAGACCTCTGCGGCCGAGGATATTTCAAAGTTGAGCATTTTGTATCTAAAGAGTCCTTTGTGGGTTGAAAAGGTGGTGATGTATCTCAACTCCGGATGCAAGACTAGCTGATAGTAGCCTGCTCGGAGGTCAAACAAAAGAACGTGCTTCCCTGCAGGTCAGTGATTATGTCGTCAATGGTGGGCATAATCTGATGCTCCTTTTTAATTGCCTTATTTGGAAGGCACATATATTCGGAATCAGGCTGCTTGGGCTTTCAGGCGATCACAAAGGGGAGACCCAAGGGATGGGGCCCGCCACTGGCTTCATGATGTCTAGGTCCACTAACTTTTGGAGTTCCTGTTCCACTTGCTCTCGCAGGTGAAATGGTACCCTCTGGTGTTTTAGTGCTACAGGCTGAACAGTTTTTTAAATGTAGAGTCTCACCGGGTCGCCTACCATCTGTCCGATCCCAGTGAAAACATCACTGAATCTCCCTACCAGTGTTTGTACATCTTCCACGAATACACTGTAGACAAAGTGCACTAGTCAGGATACGATAAATCATGCTTTGATCAATACCCTGTCATATTGGACGGAAGCCACAAAAACACCTTGCAGGGGCAGTGTGGTCTTGCCTCCAAATGTGAATATGCATACTCCGGTCTTCTTCTTCAGTGGTGGGGGGGTTGTAATGCCTGATAGTGGGCGTCCGCCATAACAATGACGGATGCAGCAGTATCAATGAGTACAGGGATATCCGTGTCCAGTATTTTTACCATGCACTTGGGCTGGCACTTCATTCTCTCAATGACCTCAGTACAGCTGAAATGAAAAGGACATTCACTTGATCTTCTTGATAAAAGATCGCCTCTTGTGAAGCTTCCTCCACTTTCATGACTTGTGAGACATTGCGCTTGAACCGTACTCTCAGACTTTCTCTCCCTCTCCAATGAGTCACGGGAGCCTGTGCTCTACACACAAGAGCAAAATGGTTCTGGATGCCACTTCTGCCGCAAGTGTCTTTTTTAGCTGGGCATTTGTTTATGTGGGGTAGGGCGTAGCCACAAAGGATGCATGCTCTATTGTTGGCTGCACAAAGCTGATCCCTTTTCTGCCATGGGGACCGCGTTCCCCCTCTGACAGACCCTTGTCTACCCACAGCACATGCATCCTCCAGTTTGACAGACTTTAGTGCTGACTCCATCCTGGATGCTCTTGCATCTGATTGTCAAAGTTCCAAAATGCGAGGTAGAGTGATGCTCGACTGTTGCTGCAATTCTGTCGACAGATACCCTTTTATTAGTTGCAGACGCAGCTCCTCTTCCTCATTAGTCCCTGCACAAGTAGATGCAAGGTGGCGCAGGCGCCCGTGGTAACCACCGAAACTTTCACCAGCTTTTTGTGTAGCTGACCTCATGTTAAACTTTTCGTAGTCCGTGTTCAGCATGGGGGCAAAGTAATCATTTAGGGCAGAGGCAGCCGCGTCAAAAGTACAATTGGTGGGGCTTAGGGTCTTGAAGATACAGTGAACTGGAGGGCCCGCAGACTAAAGTACCATGGATTTACGGGCCCAGTCACTCAGTTCACCAGTCGCATTAAAAAACATGTTGAGGCATTTAATCTACATGCTCCATCTAGGGCCTAATGTCACAGATGAACTGTCAGCTTCAAATTCAGGAATAGGTGCCAAGGACCCTGGCATTGGAGGGAGTCTTCCTCTTGGGATAGCTGCGCCTTCGTCTCCTGGCATGATGTAAATGTGTGTTGACACGTAGACCATCACAGAATGGTCAGCAAACATTTTCCATGGGAAGCGCTGTGGTGACTGGGGCGCACAGGCACTCCACCAGGAGCCGCAACCCTATACCTACAGCAGTCACACACCCAGCAGAGAGACTAAGCCCCAGGGCACACGTGCATTCTCCAACCAAAAGCCACAACCCTAATCAGTGTGACCAGAATGGGGGGCCCAGACTCTATATAAAGGCCCTTTACAATGGGGGAAGAGTCCCAAACATTTGGCCTACCGCCAGTATCAGAAACATCTTATAAACGTGGGGAATGTGAGGCATCATGGCAGGATAGAGAACGCTCCATCACACGTGGGCGTCGGGACACTGCTGCGCAGCTCAGAACGCTAGGCTGCCCACAACTCCTGCTCGTCGCCAATGTTATCTCCCTACATAGGTGCAGGCCTAAGCAAGAAGGGAGAGTGAGATAGAGGTGTTGCTAAAACAGTCCCCACTTGTGCACAAAAGACGTGCCGCTGAGGGCCATCTTTATTGGTACATGTGGTGATGGCACACGTCACCACGCATTACATTTTACCACATGACATATTGGACTCTGGACTTCTGAAGTGACCCTCCCTGCCAGTGCCTGCACTCGTCTTGCACCTCGTAAATAAGGGAAGTGTCGTGGCGTGGGGAGTGGATCCCATTTTTGTCTAAATCTATACAGGAAACAGTCGGTTGATTTCCACCTCTGCAGCACCTTAGAGAGAAGCAGGTACCCAGCTCTAGCATGACGCCTTGCATGGTACAGAGACAGGAAGTGAATGAAGGAGGGAGCAACTGGACAGTTCACCGACAGTGGAATCAGAATCGTTTAGTTTCTGGTACCCCTTGCTAGGTAAGGGTGTCTACCCCATGTCCTGACAAAGTTTTGCCACACCATTGACAAGTAAAGGCAAAAACAGCCATGCTTTATTGATGCTGATTTTTTGGGTTGTCGTTCCCTAGGTAGGGGGGATGTGAGGGATTGCACCCTGCCAAGGATTTGGGTTTGTAATATGAGGGCAAAAGTGCAAAGGGCCATGAAAAATTGCTATGTTGTTGTCGTACTTCCCTTTAGTTGGTGTGAGGCGGGGGTCCTGAGACTCATTGGCCTTCAGTATTTTCGAAAAAGGAATGTATCACCGATTTTTCTGTTGTGACGTGGTGGCAAGCTATGATTAATGACAGAAATGGATTTCCCAGAGGCGAGCAATCAGAATGTTATCACTCCTAATGCCTGCCAGAGTAAGATTGAGGCATCTGTGAGAAATGCTCATTTCTGCGGTGATGTCATCGTACCCTCCTCCCAACGCCTCCCGAATTGCACAGTTATCTTTTCCTGCCAGATCATAGGACTGGACTGTTTAAACAAATATGTTTGAACGTACGGATGCGTTTTTAGCTCACTCCTTGTTAGATATGTCATGTTGGAATATTTTCACTTGTCACGGGAGAACGGGTTTGATTTTTCTGAGTTCTTTTATGTTTTTACTGAATCTAATTCCTTTGTTTTAATATTTTTCAAACTGAATCGCTATGTCGTTAGAGTTGTTAATTAAGTTATCTTGTTATGTTGTTTAAGTTCTTATTGTTATTTAAGTTGTTAAGTTGTTGTTGAATTGCTATGTTGTTAAAGGTGTTGAATTACCGTTTGAGAGTCCCTTTTCCAGTTATGTTCTCTAGCACCAGTGCATGCAACCGTGTGTGGCAAGGTAACGAAAAGTGACTTCGGATTTTTCCCCCCAAAGTGGCCCCTTATTGTAGGATGCGAATGTGGTGGGTGAGACCAACTCCTCTAAGGCAACTTTGGAGTCGTTTAGCTCCATCGCCTACCTTTCCTCCTCGAGAACCTCTTGAAAAAATTGGCCCAATCGCTGGATTGTAAAGCACAGTTGACCATATATAGGGATTCAAAAGTAGTATAATATAACATCTATGTGTTTGGTTTACAGTGAGGAAAACCTACTAGAAGCGTTATAACACATTCCATATGGCTTTGAAGCCTGGGGAGAGATGGAAATATGGGGCGGGGGGGGGGGGGGGGGGTGGGAGGGTGGGCTAATGTGACTGGTAGAGGGTATGAAGAACGGAAAAATAGGCAGCATCAATATTAGTTTTTGGTGTTGGCACTTATGATGGCATTAGCGCCACCTATGTGTCAAAGCATTACTATGCTATTAGAAAAGAGAAATGTGGGGTCTCAGTAGCAGGATAACTGGTTGGCATAGCATCACAAACTGTTATTTTCTGTCTCCTTCCAACTTTTAATTAAGTCAGTGGAGCTTTACAATGGTATTAACAATGAGGAGGTATGGCGGAAAGCACAGGATTTCATTCTATACTAACAGCACAGTGATCATTCTTTTGCTAACCTCTCAGCGTCACCTGTCACTATGCAGCAGCTAGGGTCGGACTGGGGCATACAATTGTCTCGGGCACTAATGAAAAGGTGGCCCACATTTGCAAATAGCAATTCATTCCTTTTGTGACGGACTGAGTAGTACCCAAGGGGGAGTTTTTTTTGATCAAATGTGATGCACATTTGACATTTTAAAGAATATGTATTCAGTAACACTGGTCAAAACTACTATTCGCATGGTGACTTTCAATAAATGTTGGGCTCAAATCCTGCGCCAGCACACACACATTTCTACGTGGGTTGTGTGGCTAATGTGTTGAAGAAAAACCTCTGGTAGCAGTCTGTTGTGTCATTTTCAAATTTGTTGTGCGTTTACAAGTTGTGATTTTCATTTAGAGTTGAGATATATAAGTTTCCAAATGTCCTTAATGTTGTCTGAATTTACTTCATTCAGAGTTGGGTTCTCCAGATGTGTCCTTAGTGTGGTCAAAATTCTGATGAGTGTCCACAAAATGATTGACCTTATTGGCTTTAGGTTTTCCCTTTTGGGGTTATCCTTCCCCAAATATGTCCTTAATATTGTTTACATTCTGATAGTTGTCGACAAGGCATTGCCTGTGATAAAAATAGGTTTACTTAGTGTGGGATTTCTATAATTAGTAACCTCTTGTCCGCTTTGGTTTTCTTAATTGGTAACTTCTTGTCCTCTACGTGTGTTTCACCACTCCCATTGAGCAGCTCATCAGGAGGGATTGCGCTGTCTGATAAAGTTGTGGTGATTTACATTTTTACAAAACTTTGTTTTGTCTTTTAAAGAGTATACATTGTACATATGTTAGACTCATATAACGGTATGAAATGTGATCAGCCTTTTCATATTGGTTATAGTGAAAACAAGAAAGAAAAAATGATAATTTCACCAAACTCTCCTACGGGGGTTCTTGAAAAAATTAGTGTTCATAGTGGTTAGGATTCTCCTTGTAAGGTAGTGTGTCCTAAATCAAAAGCAGATAGTGACAGGTATTCAAATTTAAAAATGGAGTTCCAGGTTTCCCTAATGAATAGAATGGTTTTACTTAAGTTAAGATTCACAAAGGTCCAAAATGCAAGAAAGTGTTAACTCGAAATGTCTTACCTGAGTAGAGGCTTAGAGACTCGATTAGGTTTCTCCAGCTTGCTGCATGAAAAACGAATGCCGATCCTGGTGGAAGCAGCATTCTAAAATGTCCGGTAGGTATATATTTCTGTGTCTGATGTAATCGCGCATGCACCGCATGTGCTATGACGTCACTAGTGGTGCACGGTTGTCAGCCCGTGTGGCCGTCATTAATGATGTGCGGTTGTCAGCCATTGTGGAATGCTGCTAATTCGAGTGGAAAAATGACAAAGAACTGTTGAATGAAATGTTATGGGGGTTATGTTTGTGAGATCCTGGCACATGTACATCTGTAATGGCATCCTTCTAGGAAGAAAATATCCATTAGCAGCACATTTTGTAGCAGAACACCACTTTTGAAATGGTGGGTTGTTTATTCTTTCCCCCCCAGCACAAGAGGAGGCAATAAAGAGCAACTCCCACGCCAGAGAGAAGCACAATGGATACACTCTATGGACACGTGTTTCTCTGGCCTGAATCAGGATAATGAGCTATATAACTTTAAAAAAAATGTTGAAACCCTTATTTTATTTCCAACTAAAGCAATATAGCAACTGGCACCATTCTCTATAAACAATTTTTATAAATATTATTTTTCCTTTTTGGTCACCGGGAAATGTAAACTGTGCCGTTTGATACCAATCAAAGTTGACATTTTCTTCCTAGGAGGATGCCATTACAGATGCATTATCCCCTCTCCCACCACAATATTTCTCAATATACAGCCACGGTCAGTGTTAAAGCCATGAAAGGCAACCTTTGCCCCTTCTCTTTCCCATCTACCTTAAACACCATACCATTCCATTTTACCTCTGTTCACAACCGATTTTGCCCTTCTCTGCCACCACCCACCCACTCTACCTCTGTGCTCTACACTACTGTTACCCAAGCTACTACTGTACCACCACTCTCGCCACTGTACCCGATCCACTCTACCCTCACGACTCTGGCCCATCCGACTATCCTATCCTTGCCCAATTTTCTTCCCACTTTACCCCACCCCAGCTCTACCTGTAACCCCTCACCATTTGACCTCACACACCACCCCACACTATATAAAAACCATAACTACAGGCCTGCTACCGCAGACCCTGTAGTACATATACATTGCACAACCCATAGGAAGAGCACTTTTTGGGTGGTTTCTTACTTTGTCCCCGCCAGAAGAATCCGTACCAACCTTTGCACAAAATGTATATGGTCCTGTCAGATTGATTCTGCAAAGTTTGGTGAGGTTTCGTCAAGTGGGGGCAAAGTTATAGGGTGGGTCCCAAAATGTCTGTTTTTTCCATAGACGGAATGGAAAAAGGTTTTTGTTCACATCTACAGCCCAAACCGCTGGATGGATTTTCACCAAATTTGCAGCAGAAGCAGCGGCTTGGTCCCAAAAGTGTGCTTTTGTAAATTTGGTGTAAATCTGTCCAGTAGTTTTTTTGAAAAAACAGGCCAAAAGTAGGTAAAAAAATATGTGATATCTGGGTTCGGTCCGCGGACTCACTTCCATGTTCGATCCGCAGACGGGCCCCTGATTAGTTTGAAGTGTGCTGTACTTAAGGGAATGTTTAAAGTGCGCAGATAAGTGTATTGTTACAAGCAGTGTTGGAGTAAGAAGAATCGGGATGGTGTATTTGAATTGAAGTGTAATGAAGGGTATCTTTGAAGCAGTTAGAATACGCCAATAGGTATCTAACTATTTTGCCTTTGAAAAGTAGCATTGTACTATTTTTCTTAAAGGTATTTTTGAAGTACTTAGATACCTGTTGGCATACTAAAACTTTTTTTTTTCATTTTAAAAGCAGCACTGCTGTACTGTAGATGTAGTTAGATATCAGTTGGCATATTCTAACTGTTGATAATTTAACAGGTCAGTGACTAAATTTAGGTTTAAGGAATGTTAAGTAAGCATTTGTTAGATTTGCTGGTAGTCTCTTTTTTAGAGTAACAAAAGTGTTGTTGCTTTCAAACCAACAACTTCTTTTTTTAATGTATGCAGTATAGTGATTTGCAGTGGTTGTGGCACCAGTGTGGTAGATTATGCCTACTGTTGTGAAGATTTTCTTGCCAAGAGATACTTGCCCGTGTGTGTAGCTAGTAAGCTTGCAGTTGTTTTTGGTACCATCTGCGATGTACATTAAAAAGCATTAGTATCAAATATACTGGCTGTGTAAGTTTCTGTGCAAGGTGGAACGATCGTCTGAATTGCAAAAAAAGTGCATAATATGGCATGATTTGCATTTTGCACCAGCTGATGAAATGGAATGGATTCACAATTTGGTATAGATACATTCACAAATCGTTCATTACGGATGTGCTCTTGTGAAACATGGTTGCAGAGACTTCATGTATGTTTCCACGTGTATGAAATCTGGATGCCTTATTTATTTATTTATTTTAATTCGTAACAACGCACAAATTTGCCCGGAGGCCTCACGGCGCACATAAAACAAACAAGACAGTAACATTAACAAGACAATTGAGGCGCAGAAATCTGAAAGAGACCGTTAGCAATAACTAGGGAGAGTTGAAGAGATGGGTCTTAAGATTTTTTTTTTAAATGGATCAGTGAGGAGGTGCTCTTAAGGTGAAGAGGAAGAGTGTTCCAAAGAGCAGGGGCTGCGACACTGAAGATGGTTTTGCCAAATTTGACTGAGCAAAAGCGCGGCTGAGTAATCATGGCTTGCTCAGTGGACCTGAGTGAAGGACCAGGGACATAGCGATGAATACATCGGGTCAGATAGATGGGTGCAGAGTCAGTCAAACATTTAAATGTGAGAGTGGGTATCTTGAAGGATACCCTATGCTTGATTGGCAGCCAGCGCAGTTTTTTCCTGGCTTCAGTGATAGTAGAATGCCTAGGTAAACCAAGCACTGCTTGGACTGTGCCATTTTGGGTTGTCTGGAGAGCGGCGATATTAACAGCAGACGTGCATGCTAGGAGACTATTGCAGTAGTCTAACCTGGAATTAACAAGGGCAGATGCAAGAAGAGACATATTACTGACAGAGAGAAAAGGGCGCATTGCATAGAGTTTTTTGTTAATCCAGCTACAGGTAGCCCTGGTTTTAGTGACATGTAAGTGCACTGAGAGCTCTGCATCAATGGTGACGCCAATAATCTACCTTAAACACCATACCATTCCATTTTACCTCTGTTCACAACCGATTTTGCCCTTCTCTGCCACCACCCACCCACTCTACCTCTGTGCTCTACACTACTGTTACCCAAGCTACTACTGTACCACCACTCTCGCCACTGTACCCGATCCACTCTACCCTCACGACTCTGGCCCATCCGACTATCCTATCCTTGCCCAATTTTCTTCCCACTTTACCCCACCCCAGCTCTACCTGTAACCCCTCACCATTTGACCTCACACACCACCCCACACTATATAAAAACCATAACTACAGGCCTGCTACCGCAGACCCTGTAGTACATATACATTGCACAACCCATAGGAAGAGCACTTTTTGGGTGGTTTCTTACTTTGTCCCCGCCAGAAGAATCCGTACCAACCTTTGCACAAAATGTATATGGTCCTGTCAGATTGATTCTGCAAAGTTTGGTGAGGTTTCGTCAAGTGGGGGCAAAGTTATAGGGTGGGTCCCAAAATGTCTGTTTTTTCCATAGACGGAATGGAAAAAGGTTTTTGTTCACATCTACAGCCCAAACCGCTGGATGGATTTTCACCAAATTTGCAGCAGAAGCAGCGGCTTGGTCCCAAAAGTGTGCTTTTGTAAATTTGGTGTAAATCTGTCCAGTAGTTTTTTTGAAAAAACAGGCCAAAAGTAGGTAAAAAAATATGTGATATCTGGGTTCGGTCCGCGGACTCACTTCCATGTTCGATCCGCAGACGGGCCCCTGATTAGTTTGAAGTGTGCTGTACTTAAGGGAATGTTTAAAGTGCGCAGATAAGTGTATTGTTACAAGCAGTGTTGGAGTAAGAAGAATCGGGATGGTGTATTTGAATTGAAGTGTAATGAAGGGTATCTTTGAAGCAGTTAGAATACGCCAATAGGTATCTAACTATTTTGCCTTTGAAAAGTAGCATTGTACTATTTTTCTTAAAGGTATTTTTGAAGTACTTAGATACCTGTTGGCATACTAAAACTTTTTTTTTTCATTTTAAAAGCAGCATTGCTGTACTGTAGATGTAGTTAGATATCAGTTGGCATATTCTAACTGTTGATAATTTAACAGGTCAGTGACTAAATTTAGGTTTAAGGAATGTTAAGTAAGCATTTGTTAGATTTGCTGGTAGTCTCTTTTTTAGAGTAACAAAAGTGTTGTTGCTTTCAAACCAACAACTTCTTTTTTTAATGTATGCAGTATAGTGATTTGCAGTGGTTGTGGCACCAGTGTGGTAGATTATGCCTACTGTTGTGAAGATTTTCTTGCCAAGAGATACTTGCCCGTGTGTGTAGCTAGTAAGCTTGCAGTTGTTTTTGGTACCATCTGCGATGTACATTAAAAAGCATTAGTATCAAATATACTGGCTGTGTAAGTTTCTGTGCAAGGTGGAACGATCGTCTGAATTGCAAAAAAAGTGCATAATATGGCATGATTTGCATTTTGCACCAGCTGATGAAATGGAATGGATTCACAATTTGGTATAGATACATTCACAAATCGTTCATTACGGATGTGCTCTTGTGAAACATGGTTGCAGAGACTTCATGTATGTTTCCACGTGTATGAAATCTGGATGCCTTATTTATTTATTTATTTTAATTCGTAACAACGCACAAATTTGCCCGGAGGCCTCACGGCGCACATAAAACAAACAAGACAGTAACATTAACAAGACAATTGAGGCGCAGAAATCTGAAAGAGACCGTTAGCAATAACTAGGGAGAGTTGAAGAGATGGGTCTTAAGATTTTTTTTTAAATGGATCAGTGAGGAGGTGCTCTTAAGGTGAAGAGGAAGAGTGTTCCAAAGAGCAGGGGCTGCGACACTGAAGATGGTTTTGCCAAATTTGACTGAGCAAAAGCGCGGCTGAGTAATCATGGCTTGCTCAGTGGACCTGAGTGAAGGACCAGGGACATAGCGATGAATACATCGGGTCAGATAGATGGGTGCAGAGTCAGTCAAACATTTAAATGTGAGAGTGGGTATCTTGAAGGATACCCTATGCTTGATTGGCAGCCAGCGCAGTTTTTTCCTGGCTTCAGTGATAGTAGAATGCCTAGGTAAACCAAGCACTGCTTGGACTGTGCCATTTTGGGTTGTCTGGAGAGCGGCGATATTAACAGCAGACGTGCATGCTAGGAGACTATTGCAGTAGTCTAACCTGGAATTAACAAGGGCAGATGCAAGAAGAGACATATTACTGACAGAGAGAAAAGGGCGCATTGCATAGAGTTTTTTGTTAATCCAGCTACAGGTAGCCCTGGTTTTAGTGACATGTAAGTGCACTGAGAGCTCTGCATCAATGGTGACGCCAATAGTCTTAACGCTTCGTGCCACTGGAATAGATACATTAGCAATGGTAAATGAGTCATATTCCTTCGGAAGAGTTTTTAACATGTGGCTTCATACTGCAATGAGGAGCTCAGTTTTGTCCGCGTTCAGAGCCATCAAGTTCTGACTCATCCATGAGTGAATGATAGAATAGATGGCGGAGATCTGTGGGATAGGAGCCAGACAATTCAAGGACGACCTGGGTGTCATCAGCATAGCTGGTATCCAGGTCGTCAAGCATGAGTAGCAAGGGGAGAATATAGATGTTAAACAGGGTGGGAGATAGGGAGGAACTCTGGGGGACACCACGTGTGAGCAGAGAGGGTATAGAGGTAGCATTTTGAATGACCACGCAAGTATTGCGAGGACCAAGAAAAGAGACTAGCCATTGTGTAGTGAGATTCGAGCAGCCGACAAGGGATTGTAGCCTAGTTGCCAGGAGCGCATGGTCGACCAAGTAGAACGCGGCTAAGAGATCTAACAACATCAGAAGTGCAGGATGGCCACGATCGATGATGGATCCAAGATTCGATTTTAAATCAAGCATGGCAGTTTCAGTGCCGTGACAGGCATGATAACTGGACTGATGAGGCCCAAGGATGGCATTATCATCAATGAATTTCAGTAGCTGAAGATAGGCGACTCAGTTCATGACATTCAAGAGGAAGGGCATGTTGGTGATAGGATGATAGTGTTTAGCAAGAAGGGGGTCAAGATTGGCTTTCTTGAGCAGGGGCATGATCCATGCCTCCTTGAGGTCATTTGGTACTTGGCCCTCTATAAAGGACTGATTGATCAGCTTAGTGATCCAAGGACTAATGGTATCAAGGCATTGTACCAGCAACCTGAAAGGACAGGCATCGCCTTTGCATGAGGTGGGCTTCATTTTCAGGATGATGGCAGTTACTTCAGATACCGTGCAGGGGGTAAAAAAAACAAAGGTTTCGTAGTGGCAAAGTTGGAAATGTACAGGTATGTTTTTGGTTTCCAGTACTTGCAGTAAGTACATTAGAAATTCTTGTGGATTTTCCTGTGTGTTTATGGTGAATTTTATCATCTCTGCACAGCAGTCCAATTCTTGCCTTATTCTTGAGACACTGTAACTGATGTCAGAAATATTTGTGGCATTTCTATGAAGGACAAGCATTTGCAAACACAACTGGTCAGACCAGTTCAAGTAAATGTTTTGAACAATGGGTGTCAATTTTAAGAGACAATTGTTTGCTACATTTGCATAGCAATTCACACTAGTTGTGTTGGAAAATGTAAATGGACCAGAGAGTTCTGTTTATGTGTCATTTGCTGGACCTCCACTTGTTTTTTAAGAAAAAATATGTATCTTTTTATCTTCTGATGGATATGCAGTTCTGTTTGCACTAGACAGTTTTGTGGTTGAACTGCTTGATGGAGTAGCAGTTGTTTTTTGTTTCTTAGGTGGTATTGTTGGGAGATCTTTTAAAAGATCTGTTTGCATACATTTTCTTTTTTTTCAAAATTATGTTTATTCAAACAATATAAACAAGAACAATAACATGAATACAGTAGTTTTGATATATGAAAGAAAGAAAAAAAACAGGAGAAGAAAGAGAAGAAGGAAAAAAAACCCACAAAACACAACTAGGCATATAGGTCATTACACCCTCCTCATATCCTCTCATACATATAAAGTTGATCCTTATCATTAAAGGATACCTTCTCTCTCCTAGACAAGAGGGACAAACTCTGTAACCAATCATCCACACAGGGGGATGTGTCGCTTGTCTAAAATGTAAGAATATGCTTTTTAGCAAGAAAAAGAGCTCTATATATCCAAAACATCTTACTGTTGACAACACAATACTTGATGGGAGCAATCCCAACACACCAAGAAGCGGGACTCTTGGGAGGGATTGGCCCGAAACCAAATCTATTCTCTGAAAAACAGCATCCCAGAATAGTTGAATCTTTCTACACAACCACAACATATGGAGTGTGTTGCCCACCTCTCTTTTACAGTTTCAACAAACTTCTTCATTACACAGCTTACACTTGCGCATCTTCCAGCGCTACCAGTGCAGGTGGTGATAGATCCAAGAAACATGCAGCAGAGAATCAAAGTCAATTTTATGTATAGTTGGACCCATGCACACTCGATTCCATTCATTGTCCGACAATACATAATCCAAATCTGATTCCCAATGGCTTCTACCACATTGTGCTGTTAATTGAGATGAAGGAGGGGTAATTAACTTGTATAAAGTAGATACAGACAAGGGCATACTCTTTGAAAGGCGCAAAATTGTGGGTGAATCATGTAAAGCAGTATTCATTGGAGAAAAAATACTGCAAAGATTTCTTTCAGAACATTATAACGGCCAATTTCATTTGCTTTCAGCTTGTATTTAAAACGCAAAAACTAAAGGTCCACAATATTTTGACCATCATGCACTTGACCAATTCACCAGATATTTGCTTTTTGCCATGAGAGCCACAAAATTACAGAATTACCCTGCTTCAGAGCTGGGTTCTTCCACAGACTGGAGTCTGCACATCGAAGGTATTTCTCATCACAAATTTCATTACTCTTGCACCACTCCTTTACAACATGTTTTATAAAAGATAGAGTCGCACCAACCAGCAATCTCTTGTCTGCAAATAGAATAACATCTAAGAGTGTGGGTGAAACAGTGCAGGATGGATTAAAATAGAGAAGGAGTCTATCAGTTTTTTCAGCCAACAACCAATGATGCAGTGTAGGCAATGAAAATTATGTGTGATACCGTCTTATGTTGGATAGCCAAAACCACATAAATGCACCGGTCTTAAAAGGACCTCTTTCGGGATTCTGGCTCGACCTTCTTCCTCCCAAACAAATCTATTCAAGGACTTGTTAATACTCAGTAACAGTGTATTTCAGAGAGGCAGAGGGAGCATACTAAATACATACAGTAGCTATGGGAGAAGGGTCATTTTTACTATATTAACTTTACCCCATAGGGTCAATTTTAACTTCTCTAATCTACAGCACAATCTATTTATTTTCTCAGTTTTCAGGTGGATATTATTACCAGCATATATTCAATATCCCTATTGACATGAACACCCAAATACTTAAGCCCTGAGCCCACCCACATCTCTCGGCCCACATCAAACAAACCCCTGTGACAAGCAAGGGACATGGGGAAAATAAGAGTCTTTATGACATTTATTTTATAATTAGAGAAGCGTCCAAATTCCTGCAATGTCAATAAGAGTTCCGTATAAGAGCATTCTGGATTTGAGATTGAGACTAAAAGGTCATCAGCATATAAAAGGACCTTTGAGACAAAATCTCCAAATGGAATACCCATTATACCCAAATGATTTCTACGCATAATGGCAAGGGGTTCAATAAATCAATCAAACAACAAAGGAGACAGGGGGCAACCCTTTCGAGCCCCTTTCAGAATCCGGAAGCAATCCAAGTGACAACCATTAACAGCTACAGCTGCTTTTGCACCATTATATAGAGCACTAAAAAGTTTAAGGAATTGAAGCCCCTGGTTTATTTTAAGTAAAACCTGATGTAAAAAAGCCCAACTCACTCTATCGAAAGCCTTTTTCCGCATCTATACTGATAGCCGCATATGCTTCTGTAGAGTTTCTCTTCAAGTAGCTAACATCTAGTAACTCCCACAAGTTATCATTGCTACTTCTTCCATGTACAAAACCAGTCTGATTCTTATTAACCAGTTTTGGAATCAAACCATTTAGTCTTCTATCAAATATTTTTGCTAAAAGCTTTACATCTACATTCAAGAGCAAAATCGGCCGATAGTTTTCACATAATGAGGGGTTATTACCTGGTTTTCGGATTACCGTTATTAATGCAGTTTGCATTGATTCAGCAACCTTTTCAGTATTCAAAATCTCTGTGTATAACTGTGCTAGATATGGTGATCAAATTTGACTTAAGGTTTTATAAAATTCTGGCGGAAATCCATCAAGATCAGGGCATTTGCCATTTGACGATGTTTTAATTGAAAGTTCAATTTTCTCCACTGTTATTGCCACCTCAAGATCTACTCTTTCATGTTCATTCAAACTAGGCATATCAAAAGAACTAAGATAATTGTTAATTTCCAGCTTGGAAGCAGTTCTATATCCTTATATAAGGCAACATAATATTGTTGAAATTCTTCACAAATTTCCTCATTCTTTCTCTTTATTATACCTCCTTATCCACAACAAACAACAAAGAGTACCTGCCTATTATTCTCCCTCTGTTGTATGCGGTTTTCCAACAAAGCTTCTGACTTCTCACCCTGCTCCCAAAAAGCTTGTTGGGAATAAAAAAGATGTATCTCTGCCCTATGGTGAAGTTCACAAAACAAGGTTTGTTTAGCCTGGAACAAAGCCAACATATTCTCACTATTAGGGCTCCCGCAATAACGTACTTCACATTCCTTATATTCATCCTCTAACATGAACATGACCTCCTCCCACTCGCATTTCTTGTATGAGGCAAAACTAATGATTTTACCATGTAATGTTGCCTTCAATGCATCCCAAATTATAGACATAGAGCTGACCGAATTCAAATTGTCCTCCATAAACAATGATATCTGTGTTTCTATATATTTAACAAATTCTAGATCAGAAAGTAGCTGTAAATTCAAACGCCATTGTTTTTTAGATCCTGAACCACTTAGATATTCATCCAATGCCAACATAATAGGAGCGTGATCTGAAATTACTACTTTACCAATTTTAGCATTACAAACATCTCCACATAAACCCCCTCTGACAAGGTGTAACGCTCACCTGATTCTCGCAGAGGCGCCGGTCTTGACTGGGCAACTACCGTATCTTCAAAGGTGATGTGTAGCACCCGGTTGGCTCTTTGGGCTGGACCTCTGTGCACTGTATGCCTGACGTGTAGAGTAAGATGTCTGCAGATAGAAAATATGGGGTTAATGAACTGGGGTTATTGGGGTGTCCCTATCTCTTTCCTCTTCTCCTCTCCTGTAGACCCCCAAAGGTTAACGCTCTCACCTTAGGTAAGTGAATGCCGAGCTCTCCATCTGCCTCGGGGCAGGGTGCTGTAACCAGTTTCTTCACTGGATAGGTAGCGCAGGCCTCTTGACTTCAGAGGACTGCTGTCCGTCGTTTACTGCACGAACGGTAAGTTCACGAGTCATTCAAATGTCTTTAAAGTCTTTAGTAATGATGTCTCTTGTTTTGCAGGGTTCCGGCGATGGCGGATGACGGGCTGAAGTGAGTTGAAGATGGAGCCTGTGTGATGAATAGAAGCGCCTGGAAGCACGTAAGTAAGCACTTGTTGCCTGCTTCACAATGTGCTCTAACTGTCTTTTTATTTTGCAGGTACGAGTTCGGAGCGGCTGCAGGGTGCCGGAATACCCACTGGATTAGATGTGGAAAGGAGTATGGCACGTGAGTATTAAAGTTCCCCAATGTCTTTAAACGCACCTTGTTTTGTCTTTCAGATGCGGGATGCAGCGCCGAAGGCGTCCGGAGCGTGCGAAGAGTTGGTAAACTTTTGTCTTTCAGATGCCGGAATGCAGTGTGAAGACCTCCGGAGCGCACGAAGAGTAGGTAAGCCTTTGCCTTTCAGATGCCGGAATGCTAACCTGTTCTTTCTTGTCTTTATAGGTGTTGCTGAAGACTGGATTCAGGATGGTAAGCCTTTGCCTTTCAGATGCCGGAATGCTAACCTGTTCTTTCTTGTCTTTATAGGTGTTGCTGAAGACTGGATTCAGGATGGTAAGCCTTTTTCCTTAGGCCCAGGACCGGATGCAGAAGACACGATGAGCGTTCTGCTGCAGAGGTTGCAGAATAACGCAAAGCAAGATTCATCCACCGGGTGTGGTTTAAATAGCCTCCTGTAGTGCTTAGGTGTCTCCTTCCACAGCCACGCCTAAGTAAGAAAAGAGTTCCTGGTAAGAAAAGAGTTCCTGCCTTCCAGAAGAGTTCCAGTGTTCTGAATCTAGGGAGTGGCTCCAGCCCCACCCAACAGGAAAAGTAGTTCCAAACAGAAGAGGATCAGAGGCTCAACTGGCAGGCAAGTAAGCAGCATGGTCTGCTGAAGGTAAGTCCACCCAAGCATTATGAGCCCGGCGCTTCCAGCGCTGGGACTGGGCATATTTATGAGCCTGGTGCCACTGGCGCCAGGACTGGGTCCAAAAGGTCCCAATTGGGACTGGTTGGCACTCGGAACCTGGGTTATGGATCTGCTTCCAAGGGAGTTGGGAAAACCCTGACCTTTTGGAAGCAGAGATCATGACAGTACCCCCCCTCAAGGCCCCTCCCAAACCGGGCTTCTCCGGGGGTTTTGGCTTGTCAGGAAATGTTCGGTGAAATCTTTTGATTAGGCGAGGAGCGTGGACATATTCAGCAGGTTCCCAGGATCTCTCTTGGGGGCCGTAGCCTTTCCAATCAATTAGGTAGAATAGTTTAGATTTGGAGATCTTGGAGTCCAGAATGCTTTTGACTTCAAACTCGAGTTCTCCATCCACTAGGATAGGTTTTGGAGATTTGGTTAGTCGGGTTTGAGGTTGCACGGGTTTTAATAGAGAGACGTGGAAGACCGGATGTATCTTCATGTGCGGGGGCAAGTCCAACTTGACCGCTACTGGGTTTACTATGGTAGTGATGGAATAGGGACCAAGGTATCTTGGGTTGAATGTGCGTGGCCCTTTTAGAGATAGATATTTGGTGGATAACCAGACTTGATCCCCTACTTGATAGTGAGGGGCTTCCTTCCGATGTTGATCTGCTCCTTTCTTGTATTGTTCTTTAGCCCTTTGAAGGTGAGAAACAGCTTCCTTAAAGGCTTGGGTGATTGTAGAATGCAGGTAGTCTACTGCTGGTGTTTCAAGATCTTGGAGGGGATCCAACTCCGAGGTTCGAGGGTGACTGCCGTACAAAAGAAAAAACGGGGTTTTCCCAGTTCCCGAATGGACAGAGTTATTGTAGGCATACTCGGCTATCCAAAGGATATCTTTCCAAGTTTTTTCAGTTTGTTGCAGCATGCAGCGTAAATACTGTTCCAGAGTTTGATTGGTCCTCTCGGTTTGTCCGTCGGTCTGAGGGTGGTGACTGGTCGATAGTCTCACATCAATTTGAGCCGACCGACAGCAACTTCGCCAAAAATGAGAAATAAATTGACTACCTCGATCCGAAATTAGAACCGAAGGAAAACCGTGCAGTCGGACGATGTTTTTGAGAAATTCTCGGGCCAGAGTTGCTGCTGTTGGCAAGCCTTTGAGCGGAATGAAATGCGCCATCTTGGAGAATAAGTCCACGATTACTAGAATCGTATTGTATCCGGAGCATGGAGGTAGATCGGTGATGAAGTCCATAGAAAGCGTATGCCAAGGGCGAGGTGGGATGTCAATAGGGCGTAAGAGGCCTGCTGGTCTTTCCTTTTGACTCTTGTTTTGGGCGCATACTCCACAGGACATTATAAAGTCTCTGATATCTTTTTTCCAAGACGGCCACCAGAAGTAGCGCTTGATCTTTTCTGAGGTCTTGGCTATACCGGGATGACCTTCCATTAAAGAGTCGTGATAACAAGAGATTACTTTTTTCTGTAAATCTGTGCTGGGTAGGTATAATCGTTCTTGGAAATACAATAAGTTGTCCTTTACTGCAAAGTCCTTTCCATGCAGATGCCAATTCTGTATGTCTGCTGGAGTTACAAGTTGCCTGGCTTTATCCTTAACTTCCTCTATGGATTCTGTGGCGATTACACCCAGAATTCTTTGTTCGGGAATGATTGGTACAGGTTTAGGGTTGACCAAGTGTTCTTCCACTCCCATCCGACAAAGGGCATCAGCTTTACCGTTCTTTGTACCAGGTCGATAGGTAATTATGAAGTCAAACTCGGCAAAGAATAATGCCCAACGGAGTTGTCTAGAGGATTGGGCTTTTGCGGTCTTCAAATATTGCAGGTTTCGGTGATCCCTAATCACAGTAACGGTGTGTCGGGCCCCCAGCAGATAATGCCGCCAAGCCTTAAAGGCAGACTTGATAGCCAGAAGTTCCTTGTCAGTAATCGTGTAATTGATTTCAGGAGGCGAGAATTTGCGGGACCAAAATGCCACGGGATGCAACTGATTGGTTACCGGGTCCTTTTGTGATAGAACTGCCCCCATGGCAAGGCTTGAAGCATCAGTTTCCACGATGTAGGGGAGTTCGGGGCGAGGGTGTTTTAAGATTGGCGCAGAGATAAATTTAGTCTTCAAATCCTGGAAAGCTTGTTCCGCCTCGGTAGACCATTCAAAACGTTTGTTTTTCTTTAACAAGGCAGTGATGGGCTGGACTATTCGAGAGAATTCGGGGATAAACCTGCGGTAAAAGTTAGCGAAGCCTAACATGCTTTGCACACCTTTTACGGAGGATGGTGATGGCCATTTGAGAACTGCATCGACCTTCTTTGAATCCATACGCACTCCGCCAGGTGATAATATGAATCCCAAGAATTCAACTTCAGTCACGTTGAAAACACATTTTTCCAATTTAGCGAAAAGTTTGTGTTGACGCAATCTTTCGAGGACCATTTTCACGTGTTTCCGATGTTCAGATTCCGATGAAGAATAAACGAGGATGTCGTCAATGTAAACAACAACACATACATCTATGAGCTCTCTGAGGACATCGTTCATAAAATATTGAAAGGCGGCCGGGGCATTGCAAAGTCCGAAGGGCATGACCTGATATTCAAATAGCCCATACTTGGTGCGGAAGGCCGTCTTCCATTCATCGCCCTCTTTTACTCGTACCAAGTGGTAAGCTCCTCTAAGATCCAGCTTTGTATATATGCATGCTTTTCTGACTTGGTCCAGGAGTTCAGGGATCAAAGGTAACGGATATCTATTCTTAACGGTGATCTGGTTCAGGGAGCGATAATCGATACAAGTTCTATGGTCTCCTTCCTTTTTTGGAACGAAGAACAAAGCTGAAGAAGCAGGGGACTTGGAAGGACGAATAAACCCATTTGCCAGGTATTGATCCAGGTATTGTCGAAGGTGAAGGTTCTCAGGCTCGGTGAGGGCATAAATTCTACTACAAGGAGGAGTAGATCCAGGTATCAGGTCTATCTGGCAGTCATAAGACCTATGAGGAGGTAGAGAGTTAGCCTGATCCTTCCGGAAAACATCTTGGTATTCTAGGTATTCGGGAGGTAACTGGGGAGTCTCTGAAGAAATTGCGGCCAGTGCAACACCAGGTGGAGGGTGACAAGTAGAGACACATTCTGGAAATTGGACCGTTCTTGCTCGCCAATCGATCAGAGGATTGTGTTTCTCTAACCAAGGTATTCCTAGAATAATCTGAAACTGAGGGGCCTTGATCACATCGAACACGATCTTCTCATGGTGTCCATCTTGACTTACTAGCGTCACCTCTTGAGTGGTATGCGTTACTGGCCCGGAGGCTATCTCCGTACCATCCACCGTAGTAATGACGTCCTTTACAGCCTTGGGACAAAGAGTTAGATTCATCCTCAAAACCATTTCATGATCCACATAATTACCGATGGCACCGCTGTCGACGTAAGCTTCAATTGCATGTAATCGATCCGGATTATCAGGGCTAATGAGGACCATAGGTATCACGAAATGCGAGGTCACGGAACTGGTTTTCATGCTCGGCAAGAGGACCTCTATTCTTGTCGGGCGAGGTCGTTTCCCTGCTCAGAGTTTGTAACTTTGGTAACTGCAGCTCCTACTGCCTTCTTGGCAGGTTTCACCGGACAGTCTCGAAGAAAGTGCCCTGCGTTTCCGCAATATAGGCATAATTGCAACTGTTTCCTCCTTTCCCGCTCCCTTTGTGTTAGAGGACCTTTCAGACCCCCTATTTGCATGGGTTCCCCGGAGTCTACTCCTTTGGAAGGAGTTGGCGGTTTGGAAAATACTCGAGCATCAAACTTGGAACGATCGGCCTTCCTGTTCTGCAGCCTGTGATCTATTTGAACGACCAAGTCTATATAATCCGAACAGTCTTGTGGGGGATTCACTACTTGGGCTAAAACGTCTTTGAGCTCTCCACGTAGACCTCTATAAAACAGCGTAATCCTTTTGTCCTCAGGCCATTGAGTTTCCACTATTAGTCTATTGAAAGATGCAATATAAGCCAAAAGGTCTTGATTACCCTGTCGCAACGAAAGAAGCTCATTGTCCAAGGTCTGCCCCTGTGAATGTCTTGCGAACAGTTTTTCCATACTAAGCTGAAAGGCTTGAAAATCATGGAGAACCGGATCATCTTGATTAACTAGAGGGATCGACCAGTCTGCCGCATTGCCACTAAGGTACGAAAGTACAAAAGCTACTTTTGCTTGATCAGTTGGAAAGGCTGCTGGCCGGCATAAGAAGTGCAACCGGCACTGATTGATAAATACTGCAAACCTCTTTGGGTCACCAGAAAATCGTTGGGCGGAGCCAGAGGTACATTCCCAGGTAGGTTGATCTGCACTGGATTCATAGAGGATGTTGAAGGAAGATTTGCCCCTGATGCGGGTAACGGGGTCTGTCCGGCTTGTGACTGTAGCACTTGTCTAGCAAGATTGTCTGTTCCCTCCTTGGAAATAATTAGTTCCCTTCTTAGAGCATTCGTTTCCTGACGAGCTGCATGCACTTCTGCCCTTAGTTCCCCAAGTAACCGGGCTAGGGGGTCAGTATCCGAGGTTTCCATAGCGCCTGGGCGAGAGTTTTGCGGTAGGCTTTGCGTTCTGTAACGCTCACCTGATTCTCGCAGAGGCGCCGGTCTTGACTGGGCAACTACCGTATCTTCAAAGGTGATGTGTAGCACCCGGTTTGCTCTTTGGGCTGGACCTCTGTGCACTGTATGCCTGACGTGTAGAGTAAGATGTCTGCAGATAGAAAATATGGGGTTAATGAACTGGGGTTATTGGGGTGTCCCTATCTCTTTCCTCTTCTCCTCTCCTGTAGACCCCCAAAGGTTAACGCTCTCACCTTAGTTAAGTGAATGCCGAGCTCTCCATCTGCCTCGGGGCAGGGTGCTGTAACCAGTTTCTTCACTGGATAGGTAGCGCAGGCCTCTTGACTTCAGAGGACTGCTGTCCGTCGTTTACTGCACGAACGGTAAGTTTCGAGTCATTCAAATGTCTTTAAAGTCTTTAGTAATGATGTCTCTTGTTTTGCAGGGTTCCGGCGATGGCGGATGACGGGCTGAAGTGAGTTGAAGATGGAGCCTGTGTGATGAATAGAAGCGCCTGGAAGCACGTAAGTAAGCACTTGTTGCCTGCTTCACAATGCGCTCTAACTGTCTTTTTATTTTGCAGGTACGAGTTCGGAGCGGCTGCAGGGTGCCGGAATACCCACTGGATTAGATGCGGAAAGGAGTAATGGCACGTGAGTATTAAAGTTCCCCAATGTCTTTAAACGCACCTTGTTTTGTCTTTCAGATGCGGGATGCAGCGCCGAAGGCCTCCGGAGCGTGCGAAGAGTTGGTAAACATTTGTCTTTCAGATGCCGGAATGCAGTGTGAAGACCTCCGGAGCGCACGAAGAGTAGGTAAGCCTTTGCCTTTCAGATGCCGGAATGCTAACCTGTTCTTTCTTGTCTTTATAGGTGTTGCTGAAGACTGGATTCAGGATGGTAAGCCTTTGCCTTTCAGATGCCGGAATGCTAACCTGTTCTTTCTTGTCTTTATAGGTGTTGCTGAAGACTGGATTCAGGATGGTAAGCCTTTTTCCTTAGGCCCAGGACCGGATGCAGAAGACACGATGAGCGTTCTGCTGCAGAAATAAATAGCCTCCTGTAGTGCTTAGGTGTCTCCTTCCACAGCCACGCCTAAGTAAGAAAAGAGTTCCTGGTAAGAAAAGAGTTCCTGCCTTCCAGAAGAGTTCCAGTGTTCTGAATCTAGGGAGTGGCTCCAGCCCCACCCAACAGGAAAAGTAGTTCCAAACAGAAGAGGATCAGAGGCTCAACTGGCAGGTAAGTAAGCAGCATGGTCTGCTGAAGGTAAGTCCACCCAAGCATTATGAGCCCGGCGCTTCCAGCGCTGGGACTGGGCATATTTATGAGCCTGGTGCCACTGGCGCCAGGACTGGGTCCAAAAGGTCCCAATTGGGACTGGTTGGCACTCGGAACCTGGGTTATGGATCTGCTTCCAAGGGAGTTGGGAAAACCCTGACCTTTTGGAAGCAGAGATCATGACACAAGGAAGAAGTCAATACATAAAGATGTTCCATGCACCATTGAGTGAAAAATATATTTTCTACTCTTCTCATTTAAATCTCGCCAAATAGCATGCAAATCCCATTTATCCAAAAATCTTAAAAGCCCTTTCTTGCTTTGGCCTCAGCATAAGAGTTAGTTTGAGTTGTCTTATCCTCTTTCATATCAATTGTGGTATTGACATCTCCCCCCAACAATTACATCTGTACAGTTTAGTTGTTCCAAAACTCCATCTAGTACTTCAAAGAAGGCAGCTTGGTACACATTGGGCACATAAATATTCAGAATTATCAAGCACCTATTTTGAACTTGTAATTTTAATGCAACATATCTCCCCTCAGGGTCCATGCATACACATTCAGTTCTATATCTCAAGCCTTTCCTAAAAAGAATAGATACACCGCGGGAATTACTTGCAAAATAACTCAAGAGTTCTTTGACATACAAACCATTTCAAATATATCCTACCTGGTCCCCCCCAGATGAGTGTCTTGGAGTAATACTATATCTGGTTTTTGTTTACTCAGCTGCGATAATATTTCCCTCCTCTTAATAGGATTATTCACACCCTTAACATTCCATCTTAAAAATATTAGGCCTGCTGGCATTTTCCAAAACACAAGAAAATACTAATGTCAACTAATCCATACCCATTGACACTTTGCTTCAATTAAAGCACGTCTTCCTTCTTGTACTCCTCCCTCCCGCTTTTCTCTCTCCCACTATTCACCCACCTTTCATGCCCTCTCCTAGACAAACACCTTAAAACATTTTTTTAAAAATCATGACTATTAAAAATGGAAAGAAAAAAAAATTAGATGAAAAAGAAAAAAGAAGAACAGAAAAACAAAAATAGTGTGGGAAAGAGCATACGCATCAGAATATTCAACAGTATTGTAGTCAAAATCGAACATGTGAAATTACTCTGTATACTTTGCAACTAGAACCAACATCATGCATACAGCAGCAAAACAGCCGGAACTACCCAACAGCCAAATTTCAATGACAGACCCCGACTAAATTAACAGGTTGAAAAACGAAAAAATAACTAAGTCTATATTATTTTGCACAATAAAAAACAAACCAGAAACTATGCAGAATTACACTTATCTACACACTTAACTACATACACATGCATACAATACTCTCATACTCATATCTATAACGTTACCTATATCCTTACACCCATACCTAAGCAAATACAACAGAGCGCCCGACGTACCAAAGCACTGCAGCTTCAACCTAATAATTAAAACTATTCCAAAATATTCTTACCATCATGTCGAGTCACCAACTATGCAATAAGAACACCCACTCTAGGAGAAGCCCAATTGAAACACAATAAACAAGCAACCCCTCCATTTTTTCAAAGGGGTTCAGGAATGTAGGATATTAACAAAACAATCATGAGTGTATCCATAAATAAATAAATAATTACTTCCCTTCTAATAACACTATAGCACTGATCATCTAAGCCACAATAGTACCATTGTTAATAGTACCACATATAGAGTATAGCCTTTGTGTTTGACCTCCTTCTATCCAAGAGCTTAACAACAGCTCAAAACCCTACGTAGTTACGCTTTACAGAACCCTTGTGATCCCCATTACATATCCATATGTTCTACATAGAGATGAATCACAAGGCGTTAGTCCCTTTTGTCTTGTCCCACAACTGGATGCATTACATAACCTCCCACAGATCCCTCAACCTTTCAGACCAGTAGTGCCGGCCTCGACCTGGACCACATCATCCAACATTTACACTAGTTCAACTCACTGGAATGCCCTACCTAAATAGATCTGCAAGGGATGTCACACAATACATTTTTTATCTATAATCCATTTACATAAACATTCAGGTTTGGCCCAGATACAGAGCTATACAAATGATTTTACAGAGACTTCAGAATTTCAGTTACTCTTGCATCGCTACAAGACCCATGCACCTCAACCTCCTTCTCGCCCCACAACTACATCAGCATTCCACAACCACACCACTGTGACAATGCTCTGGATTTATGTTCATTGCTCTCCACCATTGAACTTGTTCTCAAAGAAACTATTTGTGTTTTCGAAAAAGTGAAAACAAACATAGAATGGGACACAAGGCACGTATTACTTCAAGTGGTATGCAGCACAGCATGCACTATAAACGGGCACCACATTGATAACAGAGAATCAATTCCAGGAGAACTCTGATGCCAGTTCTAAATCCACAATCACTTTTGTTGTCACAGCAAGGTTTTGTTAACCAGAGACTTGACTGTCCTTTCCGAGACTCAGGAAAAGTAATATTACAGTAGCATGACACACAAGGCTTGTCCCTTCAGGTTTTGCTTTCATTGGACTGTGCAAGTGAGGCTCCGTCAGTACCCAGGCCAGGACATTCAAGCAACGTAGTTACGTAATTCTCTGTCTCTCTTGATGAGCGACCCCATTGCATGTTTTGTGCCAGATATTTGGCTTGGTAAATATATTTTGCGCTTTCTGTGCCTTTTTGTTTATTTTTTAAAGAAATCGCATTTTGCTTGCTTCCACATCTTGCTTCCTGTTAGGGTATAAGCTCCCTCCCCTTCTCTGCCTTCCACCCAATTTTGGAGAGATTGTCTCGTTGAATTGACTACAGCTTGCTAGGGTTGGCATTAAGGACATGCATTTTATATTTTGTTGAGTTACTTGTTCCATGACATCAGGAGAAGATGTGTTATGCCCATGTAGCTTATGAATTGGATCTACGTGATTTTTCCATCGCGGAAAAGTCAGCGATGGAAATGTTTGCATGGGAAATGTACGCACTACAAATGTCCGTACATTTCCCATGCGAACATCCAACAGAAATGCAGCCATACATACACCCCCACACACATCCCCACCCACACCCCCAACATACCCCCACCACCCTACTATCCTTTCCTTCCTTCGCGCTGTGTCCCTGCAGCGCCGGTTCCCTTTCACTTCTGTGATCGGGAACCGGAGCCGCAGGGTCCTTTCTTTTTTTTTTTGGGCAGCTGCAGGGGTGTTCCTCGCAACCTCCTCTCACTATACTTTACAGTAGTGAGCGGGGGTTGCAGGGGACACCACCCCAGCACCATACCGACCCCACCAAAACACCTAAACACATACCATGAACCTTTGGTAGTTAGAACTTTTCGTGGTGTGTGTTTTAGGTCTTTTGGTGGGGTCGGTAATTTTTATTCAGACATTTAAGATTGATTTGGCATCTTTAGTAAGCAGACCAGTTCTAATCATTTTTAAAATATTAACATAGGGGAAGTCTGCAGACTGACACATGTTTTGAGTTAGTTCTTTCTACTGAAACTTTTTCCAGAGATTTACCTCTCCTATGCTGCCGAGTGTGTTGCAGCATTGGTTGTGTCCTAAAGTTTTGAAAATAGGTTCTTTTTTTTACTGGTGTTAACTGTAGGAGGTCCCCGAAAACAATAAAATGTTTTCCTCCAAACAGTTCTTTGTAGTCTGTTCTAAGGATTTCTTGCATTCTGAGGTGAAATAAATGAATGTGCTCCTAATAGATGAGGTAAGCATGGTTTCCAGCCTCATGTTGGCTTTGTTTCATAATTCTGCATACTTCAGTAGCAGCTTCTGCTGATAATTTGCAATATTCTCATTTGTTTTGGTTTTCTACTGGAAGGAGCAGTAGTCGGTGTAAAGTTACACCTCCTATTTTGTAGGCAGCTAAACCCGTGGGGGCTGTTACAACAGCAGAAAGGTTGTTGTTTGTTAAGTTTTGTTCAAATTTGCTGTTGATTTTAACCACTTTAGTGCCAAGGACGAGGTATCTCGTCCTTGGAATTCCCTCCGGGTTGCCAATGACGAGATAGCTCGTCCTTTTAGGCACTCTGTTTTGAGCGATCCCTTCAAAACAGAGATTGCTCAAAACTGTAATCCAACACCCCGGGCTATGTAAGGGGGAGGTCCCTCTTCATCACCCGGGGGTTGTAGTACCTTCAGTTTCACGTCAGCATGCATAATGCATGCTGACGTGAAACTGAAAGTAAATTCACTGCGGCAGCCATTTTCGGCTGCCACAGTGAATAGAGAAGGTAAAATCCCTTCTCCCTCTCTCTCGATCTCTGGCTGTATTGCAAGCCGTAGATCGAGGGAGGTGTTGTTGGAAAGGGGAGACTCTCAGAGCGCTCGATCGCGGCCAGCAATGCCAGTGGACCACCAGGGATCCGTTTGTGATGTGGGGGGGAGACTATGTAAGCAGCCCTCTCCCCCCCCGGCCACCAAAGCATGGGGCACATGTACTGAGAACCCCAGAGGCAGATGGGTGATCATCTGCCCCCAGGGAAGGGGGCATATCATACATAAACATTTTTTTTTTAAAGGAGATTTGGGTGGGGGTGGAGGGGGCACTAGCCACCAGGTTTTTCTTTCCCCATGAAAGGAGGTTGGCCCTCTCCCCCCAACCCTAAGTGGATGGGAGGTACCTCTTGTAGCCCTCATTGGGGGGCAGATATCTGCCCCTATCTGCCCTCATGGAGGGCTACATGATATGCCCCCCATCCACTTTGGTGGCCATCTCCCCTCCACCCCAAGATATTGGTGCAGGCCCCCACAAGCATGGGGCAGCCAGTATTGTCCCCCTGGACAAAACAAAAAAGCAACAAAACAAAAGAAAGTGTATTTTGGGTGGGGGTGGGGGCCACACTAGACCACCAGGTTTTTGTTTGTTTTTTTTGTATATGGTTTTATTAAACCTTTACAAAAAAGGATAAAAGTAGGAGTTTTACAGTACATACACATAGTTCATACACAGTAAAAATGTACAACAAGGCAAGATAAATATCAGCCATATAACAATCATCATATAGCGATAAGACAATGGCTTATTTTAAACAGACCAGTAGAACGGCAGAGAAAGAAAAACAAGCAGAAAAACAGAACGGGCAACTAATGGCAAGAGTGACCTATGTATATTCATGTCCAAACAGTTTATCTAGAGTGGTCCAATTGAAGGTTGCGTATAGAGCAGACAATGCCAATCCCTCTCGCGTATTTTGAATACATAGGCAACGTTGCCATACCAACTCAGTAGGTAGGCCCAGATACAGAACCTTCAGTGCACTCAAACAGGAATCTCTTAGAGTATTGAGTTGCATACAAAACAAGACAAGGTGTAGAGCCGTTTCAAGGACTAACTGGCAAAATCTACAAAGGCTATCTTCCACCTTTATTTGTTTTCGACGCAATTTAATGTCCAATGTTGGAAGAATATTCCAGCGCAATCTTAACAGTGCATGTCAGTGATTTCGATATGGAAAAATTGTGAGTATCTGAGAGAGAGGCCCTCTTTTCTTATGTTCGTGTGATAGATGGAGCATAGAATTATATGAATGAAAACAATCAATGGTGAGACACCAATCATAGTCCTGCAATTTCTTTTTAGTTTTCATTGGATTAGTTGTTAGTTGTTCTAGATCAGACTCAATGTTATGAAGAATTGTTTCACATGAGTTGGAGAAATTAGTTAAGATGCCAGAATGTTCAATATTCTTACCAACAAGTTCATATAAGGTATTAGGTAGTGGGACCTTAAGTTTTGCATAAAGCGTAAGCATCCTCCAATGGACACAAGACTTTAGAGAGACATAGCCTAATTCATACCGAATTGCAGCCAAAGTGACCGCATTTGGTAGGAGAAGAAGCCGTCTCCAAATGGCACCTTCGATTGCATCAAGTTTAGAGATGGTTAACACTGTACATAACTCCAAGCCATATGTCAGCTTAGGGGCTATTTTCCCTTCAAAGAAGAGGAGGGCTGGTTTAATTGAGAATCAACCGTATTTACTGTCGATTTTAAGGATCTGGCTTTCCAGTGCCTTGGCTTTGTTTAGAAGCATATCTATCTGCCCTCACGAGCCCCTACTTGCACCAACATAATAGCCAAGATAGATGATGCTGTTGGAAGCGGATACCCTTGCCCCCCACAGATTCCAGGAAGTGGTTATTTTCCTATGAAATCCTTTGGATAGAGCAAGGATTTTAGTTTTGGAGGGATTGATGGTCAAGCCATTTATCTTGGCATAGTTGGCAAAAACATCCAAAAGACGCTGGAGCCCCACCTTAGTTGAGTCAAATAACAGTCATCCGCGTAAGCCAACCATACCATCTTAGCGGAACCCAGTCTTGAAGCTATTAAGCCCTACTTATGTAAGTGTTTAGCTGCATCAGAAACATACTGGTTGAACACCCATTGGACTAAGACTCACCCCTATCTAACCTCACAAAATGTACGAACAACGGCTTACATATCCACTTTTGGTTTAAGCGTATTCTAACACTGGTGTTGTTATAGATCCCCTCCAATAGACTCAGTAATCGCGTTGGTAGGCCCTAAAATGCTAGTTTGCACCACAACCTTTCACAGTCAACGCAGTCAAAGGCTGCCCAGAGGTCCACAGAGGCCGCAAAGATAGTGCCTCTGTCACTACTCAAGCCAGCATCCTGAATGCACTTGACCACAATTCCGTTGATGTTGGTGGAATGGATTTTACGGAAACCAGTTTGGAACGGGCTCAGAGGATGACAGTTTTTTTCCCAGTCCTTAAGGTGTGAAAGGAGTAAGGCAGAGAAGATTTTACAATCTGCACCGATCAGCGCAATGGGCCGATAATGTTTTGGGTCGGACCTGCTGCCACATTTAAAGATCGGGATGACATTTGCTAGTGACCATGAATTTGGGCAGACTCCAGATTGAAGGATGTCTCTAAACTCAAGGCATAAGAGATTGGCCCATAAATTAGGGTCAGCCTTGAACGTCTTGTTAGTTAGCCCATAGGGGCCTGGTGCTCTAGATCTTTTGCACTTTTTAATTAAGTCCAAAACAGTGTCAATCTCAAAGGGGGGTTCCCATTTAAGGAAGGGGCTAATAGGTGTACAGTCTATAAAGTTATCTTCCCCCCTGCAATGGTTTAGGGGCAAATCTATTGGCATAGACATCCAGCCAGCCTTGTTCCAAGATTGGATTTAATAAGGCAATAGCCGGGTCGGTGTCTTGTCCATTAAGGATGGTCTAAAATGCGCCCACATTCACCTTAATGAGGACCTGAAGCATTAAATCTGCATCATGTTGTGAAATCCAATGCTTGACTGATTTACAAACATTTTTATACCCTTGTTTGATCTTTCTAATGAGGCCGGATTGTATAGTCACATCGAGATTCGATAGTCTGAGTCTCCTGAGGAGTTTGTTCCTGGTAGTTTTAGCCAGCGCTAAATCTAGGTTGTAGCAACGAGTATGCCTATCAACAGGGGCATAACAGACATATCGTTTCCCCAGTTCATCTACCGCTGCCCTTACAAGTGACATGACAGCCACAGTATTAAAGGTGGCCATTTTTCAGTCGTATGTAGTTTGATTAAGCTTAGCCCTCAGATTAAGGTTGAGGGTATCAATATTTTTTGGAGTCCAGCGGACAGCAGTGCCAGATGAATTAGAAATAACCTGTAGCTGGGTCTTTAGGGTCCCATGAAGATAGTTTAACTTAAAGATGGCCGTTAGAATACCATGATCGCTCCAGTTATTCATACGGATTTCAAACAGCGAGCATCTATTGCATAGGTAGTTGTCGACAAAGATATAATCAAGCGTGGAAATAGAGTCTCCCTGCCGCGAGGTGTGCCAGGTGGTGTTGTCAGTTTGAGATTGTGGATAGCCTACAAGGGGTTGAAGGCCGATGTTGCCCAACCCTGCATACCATGTATAGCCCGCTTGTTTTTTCTTAGAGCAGCATAGATTCACCATGTTCATCTCACAGATTTCCCATGTGGGTTTTTCAAAAAAACAATCACAGTTTAAATCACCTGCTAATAGGACATACCCAGAGTCATTAGTGAAGGCCCAATCAAGGATAATCTGAGAGACCGCAGTAACAAACGATTCATCCGCACCCATACCACTGTGCCAGTCGATGTTAACAATTAATAGCTTCAAGTCACCACCACTAGATGAAAGATCGACGCCCAGTGCCCCAAATGGTATGCCCAGAAGAGCAATGCCCTGTAGACCTATGCAGTTTCCAACCACAACTAATAGGCCCCTTGATAGCCTACACCCCATGTTCTGACTGGAAAGCTGGTCAAAAATTTGGTAGCCATCTAGGTATGGGGTCGAGGTCATCCAAGTCTCTTGTAAACAGACAATGTTAGCATCTCTCAACTACAACAGGCAGTCCATGTTGGAATATAAATGAGAATTGCCTCTCAAATTCCACGATTTGAGACATAAGTTCGAAATGCCAATTGGATCAGTCCCGGGAGTAGGCTGCCTAGGGCACAGGTTTTTGCCACAGGGTCGGGATGATGGTGGCCCAGTCAACATCCAAATCCCTGCTATTTGTTTATGTTTATGTGCTTGCTTATTACGCGCCAGTAGCACGCAGGCATCAGGGCGCGGGAACCAAGGAAGTAAAAAAACACGTCTTTCTCCTTATTGAGTTAGGTTAAGATCCTCGAGGGAGGGACTCTATTACTCATTGAAACAACAATGTTTTAAGCTGTTTCTTAAAACTTTGATAGTTTGCTTCTAACCGTAATGCCATCGGAAGCTTGTTCCAGATGTCTACTGCTTTCACCGGGAAGGATTTACCTTGCCTAGATACATACTTAGCCCCAGGAGTATTCAGAGTGCCCCTGTCCGCTGATCTTAGACATCTTCCAGGTGAATTGAAGGAGAAGTGTTTTTTAAAATATCTGGGGGCCTCTCCATATAGGCATCTATGAATTATTGTCATGGCCTTGAACTTGACTCTATCCTCAACTCTTAACCAATGTAGAGCTCTTCTCCCTGTTGACACATGTTCTCTGTTTTTTATATTTTTGACTGTCCGAACTGCGTCGTTTTGAATGACTTGGCACTTTTGAATTTCTGTTTTTGTGGCTCCTAACAAGAGAGCATTGCCATAAATTCTTTACGCCTGTCCTTTCTTGAAGACCACACAGATGGTCCGCGGAAGGTTTTGGAAGCAACTGGGCAAAAGGAGGCACCAGAGGCTCTGTTTCACAAGACAGTCTAGATTCCACCTCAAATCCCAGATCCCTCAGGTTCTCAACTTGAGTAAGGATCAGTTCCTTAACTAGAGGAGAGGAAAGAACAAGCAAGCTAATATCTCAACACTCTCGATCCGAGAAGGCCACCCTGGCAATATCTTTGGAAGAAATTAAGGAAAGGGCAGGTATTTCTGAGAAAATGGTCAGGACATTGCATCTATTTATGCAAATTGGTACTTCCAATTCCAGCCGACTCTGTATTTTGATCAAGTGCAACGGTTTCTTATTGGAGGTATTATTACGTTGTTGTCCCTCTAGAGTGACCAAAAGTTGACTTTGGGGGCTTTTTGGATTTGCACCTTGCAATTTAGGATTATCAAGTTGCAGGGGCCAGGAAAATGGTTTATGAAGCTGATCCACCAAGTCTCTTATAACTGCCGAAATAGATGGATGTGAAGATACTGAAGGAATATTGTCTGCCTGGAACTTCCCCTGCCTATCACCAAGTCCAGAGGGGGTGCAGGGATCAGGGAATGATTAGAATGATTATTCAGAAAAGAGGAAACCTGGGGGGGACCCCAGATTGAGAATGGTTGACCAAGCTTTGCATCGGAAAATCAGTGAGCGTTTGTAAAGCTTTTTGACTGGTCCACAGTGGGTGGTAAAAGGACTTTTTTGAAGGTCCATGATTTGCAGAGCCGGAGCGGATAACAGCGATGCAGTGGGGGGGCAAGAAGGGCATCTGACCCAGCTTTCTTCTAAGTATCCAAGAGATTGTCTGTGTTACACATTTGCGGAATGCGAGGAGTATACGCATTAACTGGAGTAAGAATGTCAGTTTGGACAGTAGAGTCGACCAATTTAGGTTTCAATGCGGTGGCTACGGAATTCCCCAGCCCCTTGGGGATAGGCCCTAAGTTTGATTTAAATAGAGTGAGTGCAGGAGTTTTAGCAAACAGTAAATTAGGGCGTTTTGTAGCCATTTTCCGCTTAATTGATTGTAGTTTATGTGGTAACACATTTTTTTAGGGGCACTGATCTTGGAGATTCCTTCCTGGGTGGAGGCACCATCAGCAGTTGGAACTTGGCTAGCTGTAGAGTTCAAATTGGAGGTATTCTGTAGAGAAGTAACTGTAGAAGGAGGAGGAGTAGCCCTGATGATAGGGTAGTCAAAGTCTTCTGCCTTAGGTGGCATCTGTAATAAAGCTGTAGTAGGGACTTCTGAGGTGGCCACATTGTCAGAGATTTCTACTATCTCAGATGTAGATGGGAGTTTTTGCGCAGCTGTAAAGGAGGTTGGATCACAGTATGGAGCTGGTAACTTGCCCTGCGCGGTGAGTTTCTGGGACACTTCAGTTCCAATCCAATCCACTTTGTTGGTTAATTCTACAAGGATTTAGTTGCCAATTCAGTCAATTTTAGAGTTGAGTTCCGTTATTAGTCTTTGAGAATTCTTTAGTTCTGCCCAAATGTTGTCATACAGGTCGACAAATTAGCTGAGCACCACATTCAAGGCAGAAACTGTCAGATGAGTGAGACGGATACGTTCGTCCAGGTCTTTAAGAGTATGATGCAGTCTCTGTGAATTCTCTTGCCTCTGATTTTCGTCCCACAAACTTACATCCACCACGGAATTGACTTTATTTGCGTCTATTCATTCAATGATGTTCGTTAGAGCAGTTGGAGTATTTTGGGAGGAACCACCCCTAATCTGTGGGATCGAGCTTGCGAGAGTTTCACCAGCAAAGGGTAAGTCCTTGGCTTTGTCTGCGCATTCAATAATACTAATATCAGTAATATTGTTGCTGCCAAAAAAAGCCTGGGTAGTCATAGCTGAATGGTCCAGCACATCATTACCTCTAAAGGTTTTGGGCAGTTTAATTTCAGTACTTGTAGAGGTTGCTTTCAGGATATAATTATCCATAAATATTTGTCCCAGAATAGGCTGGATTGATTTTTGTTGTTTGGGGGTTTTAGGGTGCAATTTCCCATTGGGGATAGCAGGAATAGTGAATGCACCTACAATCTCAGAATTGTGGATCAGCGCTTTGTGAGTAGACGCCATGGGACAGTGCTCATTATGGATTGACGGTATTTGCTTGGTCGTATAAAAGGTAGATGACAGACCCTCTTTTTGAATCAAAGAAATTTGAGAAGGCGGTGGTGGAGCACAGAGAAAAGTTGAAGATGTTAGTTGGCCAATGGAGGGTGACCAGCACTGAGCCCCATCTGGGGGTGGCTGGCCACTACCAGCCGGGTCCGACAGGATGGCATCCGGGTGCATTGAAGATACTTTTTGGCTTTGTAAGCCAGTCCTCATGTTAGAAAAATGGAATAAACCTTGGGGCAGTCAATAGAGACACAAATAGAACCAAACCACCAGATCAAAGGACTCGTAGTAAGACAGTGATGGAATAAGAGCCCTGCAGCCTCTGGGATGGTTTCAAGAGAAAGGAACAAGCCCAAGATTAGTTCATATAGCGCCAAGCCGTTAGGAGATGGACGAGCGTAGCCAGATCAGAGAGTTTGCAGTAATGAGAGCATCAATGCGGACCCTGCAGTCTCTGGAATGGGGAGATGAGGACAGGCAGAGGTGCTTACCGGGAGCAAGAGCACACAGCCTATAGGAGCTCAAAGTCAATAAAGTTTTATCGGTCTACGTGTCTTCTTTTCTCAGGTACGCGAGTGCGCAATAGATGCACCTCGTAGGATGGATATTAATGTCAAAATATCCTGGCTGTGAGAAAGGACCAATCCATTATATTTGCATATACGACCAATAGTAAAACAAGTTTCTCAGTGTTTTAGTGGTTAGACTTACTGAGTACCGACATCCGGCAGCCGTCCATGCCGAACAGCCAAACAGCACCAGCCTTTCTTCCACTTGGGTTTACCCCGCAAGGGTGGCTGTGTGAGAGATTTGAAGATCCCAGCAATGTCACGTGACACCGTCACGTGACCCTCAGCGTCTCCGCCTCCCTGGGAGCAGCAAGAGCCGAGTGCTCACATTGCTACTTGGAGGGGGAAGCTGGATGGAGGTAGCAAGTAGTAAAAACAATAAAAAACGATCCTGGAGCTCTTGCAGCAATTCACCACCAGTACTTTCTCTCAGCCAGGTATTTATTACAGTAAAAGGGGGGTGGTCACTCCCCCCACCCCAAGTGTAGGGGGGCACACCTCATGTAGCCTGCCCGGGGGGCATATAGAGGCAGATATCTGCCCTCAGGGAGGGCTACAAGAGATGCCGCTCATCCATATGGGCTGGGGGGAGAGGGCCACCAGAAAGGCCGCTGTTAAGACGGATTTCTGAACTCTGTCCTGGAGGCGCAGAGGTTCAGAAGGCCAACCTAATTACTTGGAACAGGGTAACCTCTGGACACGCCAGACCAATCAGGGTAGCGATCGCGGCGGTCAAGACTAGGTCTCAAGAGGGGTGAGGGTGACTGAAAGCCCGCAATGAGCACACAAAGCAAGGACACTTACAAATTACTCCAAACAGGTGTTATATTAAAAATATATACACATTTATTCCAAGGCCTTTGCAACAATGACCGTAGCGAAAAATCACAAACTCTAGTAAACCAACACATACCAAACCAATACAATATATATACAAATACAAACGAGTCTAAAGAGTTAGACGCACGAAATGTGTAGTCCACCTAGAAGGGGAGGAAAACAGGCAGTGCAAAATAATAATTAGACCCAGTCCGCCTTCAGAGGCACGTTACTAAAAGGAAGTCCAAGCCCTACGAAGAGTGGAGCCTTGTGCTCAAAAGTACCTGCACACGCTGGTGCCAAAGGACAAAAAGGGGAGTCTCTTCAAGGGAATCGGGCAGTTCAGTTCGGTGAACAAATGAAGATGAACAGAGCTCCACGACTCAAGCGCAGCCTCCACTGTGGGCAGAAGCAGAGCGCGAGTACGGAAAGGAGTGCTGTTTGACACAGCGGGGAAAAGCTATGGGCTCCTGCAGGAGGACGACCAGTTCCTAGCTATGCTACTCACCCGTCCCCGATGCAAGCAGACCCAGGCTTCTCCGCGTCAGTTTCAGTGCTGGCAGGTTCAGGGGAGCAGGGGACGTCTCGTCGTCGTGTAGATTCTGCAGCAGCAGAGTTGAGTTGAGGGCGTCCCAAACGCAGTGAACCCGCACAGTTTGTTACCACAGCAGGGCAACGGAGCGGCCATGTGTATCTCAGCCAAATGTACACTACTCACTTCAGACCTGGGAATGCCAAGTGTACGAATCGTGTGAGAGTGACAAGGACTCGAAATACAACACAACCTGACGGCGGTTACAGAGCAAGACTCCTGGGTAGGCTGGTCAGTCTGCTGGATGGCCCAGAGACACTTCCGAAGGCTTACGTGCAGGAGATGGTGATGATGCCGAGAATAGCTGTCCCCGCTATTCCAAGGGTCGAAGTACCAGTACAGGCCTTCTGGTTCGATCAGAGGTAGAAAGGGTTTCACAAAGCGACAGTAGTGCAGAGGAGCAGTTCCTCAGCGGGTCACCAGCGATTCCTCGGTTCAGCCTCGTGGTTGCAGGATATTTGGCTCCTGTATTCCTTTGTTCGTGAGAAGTCAGGAGATCGACATGGTAGTGGCGTTTCCAGCCCCCTCTTATCCACGGTTCCCTTTGTGCCAAAACGGAGGGGACCCAGTGGGAGATCCGCTCATCAAACACTCACACCATACGTGGACCTATCACGGACCACGGTGGTCCCAGGCATTCGCACCACACTAGACTCTCTGGCACCCAGGAGGTGTATTGGGACCAGACATCCCAGCCCACATCCTTGAGGCACACACAAGGCCTGTAGAAGCCTGCAAAAGCATCTGTGTTTCGCGGGAAAGTACATGCCCAAATAAGGAAGGCCCCAGGTCGGCTCGACCTGGGGAAGGTGAAGGGGGCAAGGCGGTCAGCGGACAGGACAAAGGAGCCTCGTGGTCTGGCCATTTTAGGAGCCAGGCCACCATTTTGGGCTAAGCGCGAGAAACGCGCTTACAACGCCAAAAGGAGCTCAAAAACACAAGAAACGATCGCTGCCACCATTCCCGTCCGTGATTCACTTGCACCGATCATTTACAATCCAAACAGAGTATCTAGGGCCTGTAGAAGACTAGAGACCCAAGAGAGCAGTAACTTAGCTTACAGTGCCCTCTTGTGTCATGTTGCACGAAAGCTGCAACATGATAAAGAAACTACGGAAAACAACGCTTCCCGGTACTGACTGTCTTAAAGCCATGTCAGTTTTCCCGTAAGAATGGAGCGAAAGCCCAGAGGAGTGCGGCAGAAGGCTGTAATTCTCTGGCAAAGTCTAGATCATGGTGAAAACAACAGCAAAAAGTTTAGGGGTTGCCACATGGAAGGAAAATTACCCACAATTAAGAAATCTTTCCTAACAGCCGCCCCAAAGCATGGGGCAGCAGGTTTGGGCCCTCCTGGGGGCAGATGGGTACCCATCTGCCCTTAGGGAAGGGGCAAAAAAAAGGAAAACAAATACATAAAAAGATTTGGGTGGGGGGGCACAGGGGGTCCACTAGACCACCAGGATTGTTTGTGCCTTGAAAGGGGGGTGGCCTTCTCCTCCCACCCTAAGACAATGGGGGACGACTCCCTGGGGGCAGATTTCTGGCCCTAGGAAAGGGCATCTGCTCCGAGGGAGGGCTACATGAGATGCCCCCCATCCATTTAGGGTGGGTGGGAGAGGGCCATCGCAAAACATGGGACAGTCCCCCCAATGGATGGGGCAGTAGGTTTAGGGCACACTGGGGGACGATGGGCACACTACTGTGCCCATCTGCCCCAAGGGAAGTTGGGTAAACAAAAAGAAAAATTCAAAATGTTTGGGCACAGTTGAGGGGGGGCTGAGGGGCACCATAATCCACCAGGGAAAATGGTAAAGGAAAGGGGGGTGGCCCTCTCCTCCCCAGCCAAAATGGAGGGGGGCATCTCATGCAGCCCCCACTGGGGGCAGATATCTGCTCCTAGGAAGGGGCATCTGTAAAGACTGGAGGGGGGGGTCTGTACTCCTGCTCTCTATATGGTAGAGGAGAGGCACAGAGGACCCCAGCCAAGATTCTCTATTGTTGGTAGCAATGGACGAGCAATCAAGGCCTAGCTTCTCAGGAGGTGATGCAGGCTGGTTCTTAAGTACAGTGTAGTCCCCAAGCCCCCGACAAAGGAATTTCCACACACTGTATTAGTTAAAACACAGTCTTTCTATAATTAATATTCAAGGTTATGTACAATATCACAATAACTCACTTTGTACTTGGTTATTTATAATGGCAAATATACAGTTCTACGTGGTACCACAATTACTATTAGATCTCTTTAAAGTGCATCAACTGTATGGTAAAATGTCACACAAATCAGTTTGTAAAGGAAACCAGCAATAGATGTAAGAGGAAAGCAGTTGGTTAGAACAATTGGCAAAATACTGGCCCTGTTACCTAGACACAGCTCTGTGTGGCGATCCCCCCACCTGGGCAACCTGTAAAGTAAAGATGTATCACAAGCCCAGTCCAAATATTGTTCTAAGAGTTCTATTTCCTTCTACAATAGTTCTACAACTCCAATGTACCTGGAATGTAGCGTTTGTCGTCGGGGAATCGACGGCCCTTCTTGAGTGCCCTCCCTTTAAGGCAGGAGTCACGGGTCGTCGAACGTCCGACGAAGAACCGGGTGAACTACGGCAGTGAAGTGGCAGCTTCTTTTCTAGCAGTGCTCGTCGACGGGGAAGCGTAAACGTCCTGCAAGGAAGAGGCGTGCGTGGCACCTCGATGTCAATAGTTCTGGACTACAAAAAGTTTGAAGAACTGTGGCCCAGCAAGGATGTCGAGTCGTCCGTGTCTCTGTGGTCTTTGGGTGGTGGGAACCTACCGGCCTTCTCCGGCAGGATAAAACGTGCAGCGATGCAGACGAGAGCGTCCTTGGATCAAATGTTACTTGGGCAAAGGGAGCACAGCAGCTCCGGTCGGTGACGGTGATGGACAACAGTGTCCGGGCGCTTCTCCTTATGATTCCGCGGTGGTCCCCGTCTCCGGTTGGCAGCCTGTCATAGGTCTGACTACCCCGGGCCTTTGGCAAAGATCAGCTGGTGCACGATGGTCCCTCGTAGCTCGGGAAGAGGGTGCCTAACCAGGTCCTCTCTGGGTCAGTCCTTGAAGACACAGCAGCTTTCAGATCGATGAAGTAGAGCAGCAGCAAAACTTCTCTTCCAGCAGGGCTTCAAGGTTAAGCTTCAGTTTTACTCCAGTTACTCTTCTTAGTGGACTTCAGCTTCTGAACGCAAATTCTAGCAGTGAGAGGCCCCCAGATATACTAGTTGATCTTCCATTCATTCTGCTGGGTCACACTCAGGCAACCAATCGGTCAGAAGGCCATTCATGCAGACAGGCAGCCGATCAGGTGCATAGTGCATTCAGGCCATTCACTTCTCTCCAGACACTCACAACAAGTTATTTGTATTGGGACAAGTACCCAGCCATTCAACTCTCCACACTGCATTCATACCAGTTTCGGGCAGGGCTGTCTTAGTCATTGTGCCAAACACCAGACACCAGACATCCACAACAAGAAGTGTATATTGGTCAAACACTCCATTCACCCAGGTCCCACCCACAGGATTTACCCACAACATACAGTCACTGGGAAGGCTCCAGCCAGTCTGGCCTGGACTTCACAACAACACCATATATGGAACTTCCACCCAACAGCCAGTCAGGGGGAAGGGACAGAGTCAGGGCTTCCAAGGACTTTGGGAAAACAGGGTAACAGGCAAAAGAAAGCAAGAGGCCACAGGGGCCATCTTGTTTCCTATCAGGAATTAACTGATTCTGATGGCAGGGCCTGGGTATTCCAAAGTGGAGGACACTCAGAGCACCTGTCAAATTCAGCATTGAGCTGCCACCAGCCCATACCCTGCTCTGTGGGCCACACACAGGTGCCCAAAAACATACACTAGGGGCACAGGGTTGTACCCCCACCCCTGGGTGCCATAAGGGTATCCCATGGGTCTGTTCACCAAACCAAAAGAGAGAGCTGCACCACCAGGAGTCCCACATGAACTCCTGCACGGAAAACACGACAGAACACACAATAAAAAGCAGTAAAGGACAGAGATACGGAGGCCCTGTCCCTCTGATGCATTTCCAGCATCACAGCATCTGACCTCAGCTAGGGTTGCATGAAATGCCCCCCCATCCATTTGGGTTGGGGGGGAGAGGGCCACCACAAAACGTGGGACAGGCCCCCCAATGGATGGGGCAGTAGGTTCTGGACACCCTGGGGGCAGATGGGCACACTAATGTGCCCATTTGCCCCAATGGAAGTTGGGTAAACAAAACAAATAATTCAAAATGTTTTGGGCGGAGTTGAGGGGGAATGAGGACCACCCTAATCCACCAGGGAAAATGGTAAAGGAAAGGTGGGTGGCCCTCTCCTCCCCAGCCAAAATGGAGGGGGCATCTCATGCAGCCCCCGCTGGGGGCAGATATCTGCTCCTAGGAAGGGGCATCTGTAAAGACTGGAGGGGGGCTCTGTAATCCTGCTCTCTATATGGTAGAGGAGAGGCACAGAGGACCGCAGCCAAGATTCTCTATTGTTGGAAGCAATGGACGAGCAATCAAGGCCTAGCTTCTCAGGAGGTGATGCAGGCTGGTTCTTAAGTACAGTGCAGTCCCCATACCCCCACAAAGGAATGTCCACACACTGTAATAGTTAAAACACAGTCTTTCTATAATTCATATTCAAGGTTATGTACAATATCACGATAACTCACTTTGTACTTGGTTATTTATAATGGCAAATATACAGTTCTACGTAGTACCACAAATACTATTAGATCTCTTTAAAGTGCATCAACTGCACAGTTAAATGTCACACAAATCAGTTCGTAAAGGAAACCAGCAATAGATGTAAGAGGAAAGCAGTTGGTTAGAACAATTGGCAAAATACTGGCCCCGTTACCTAGACACAGTTCTGTGTGGCGATCCCCCCACCTGGGAAACCTGTAAAGTAAAGATATATCACAAGCCCAGTCCATATATTGTTCTAAGAGTCTTATTTCCTTCTAAAATAGTTATACAACTCCAATGTACCTGGAATGTAGCTTTCGTCGTCGGGGAATCGACGGCCCTTCTTGAGTGCCCTCCCTTTAAGGCAGGAGTCACGGGTCGTCGAACGTCCGACGAAGAACCGGGTGAACTACGGCGGTGAAGTTGCAGCTTCTTTTCTAGCAATGCTCGTCGACGGGGAAGCGTAAACATCCTGCAAGGAAGAAGAGTGCGTGGCACCTCGATGTCGATAGTTCTGGACCGCAAATAGTTTGAAGAACTGTGGCCCAGCAAGGGCGTCAAGTCGTCCATGTCTCTGTGATCTTTGGGTGGCAGGAAACCCACCGGCTTTTTCCGGCAGGATAAAGCTTGCGGCGATGCAGACAAGAGCATCCTTGGATCAAATGTTACTTGGGCAAAGGGAGCACAGCAGCTCCGGTCGGCGACGGTGACGGAACACAGTGTCCAGGCGCTTCTCCTTGTGATTCTGCGACGATCCCCGTCTCCGGTTGGCAGCCTGTCGTAGGTCTGTCTACCAGGGAGCTTTGGCAAAGATCAGCTGGTGCACGATGGTCCCTCATAGCTCTTGAAGAGGGCGCCTAACCAGGTCCTCTCTTGGTCAGTCCTTGAAGACACAGCAGCTTTCAGATCGATGAAGTAGAGCAGCAGCAGGACTTCTCTTCCAGCAGGGCTTCAAGGGTAAGCTTTAGTTTTACTCTAGTTACTCTTCGTAGTGGACTTCAGCTTCTCAACATGAATTCTAGTAGTGAGAGGCCCCCAGATATACTAGTTGATCTCCCATTCATTCTGCTTGGTCACACTCAGGCAACCAATCGGTCAAAAGGGCATTCATGCAGGCAGGCAGCCAATCAGGTGCATAGTGCATTCAGGCCATTCACTTCTCTCCAGACACTCACAACAAGTTATTTGTATTGGGACAAGTACCCAGCCATTCAACACTCCACACTGCATTCATACCAGTTTCGGGCAGGGCTGTCTTAGTCATTGTGCCAAACACCAGAAACCAGACATCCACCAAAAGAAGTGTATATTGGTTAAACACTCCATTCACCCAGGTCCCACCCACAGGATGTACCCACAACATACAGTCACGGGGAAGGCTCCAGCCAGTCTGGCCTGGACTTCACAAAAACACCATATATGGAACTTCCACCCAACAGCCAGTCAGGGGGAAGGGACAGAGTCATGGCTTCCAAGGACTTTGGGAAAACAAGGTAACAGGCAATAGAAAGCAAGGGGCCACATGGGCCATCTTGTTTCCTATCAGGAATCAACTGATTCCGATGGCAGGGCCTGGGTATTCCAAAATGGAGGACACTCAGAGCACCTGTCAAATTCAGCATGGAGCTGCCACCAGCCCATACCCTGCTCTGTGGGCCATATACAGGTGCCCAAACACATACACTAGGGGCGAAGGGTTGTAGCCCCACCCATGGGTTTCATAAGGATATCCCATGGGTCTGTTCACCAAACCAAAAGAGAGAGCTGCACCGCCAGGAGTCCCACATGAACTCCTGCATGGAAAACACGACAGAACACACGATAAAAAGCAGTAAAGGACAGAGATACGGAGGCCCTGTCCCTCCAATGCATTTCCAGCATCACAGCATCTGACCCCAGCTAGGGCTACATGAGATACCCCCCATCCATTTGGGTTGGGGGGAGAGGGCCACAACAAAATGTGGGACAGGCCCCCCATTGGATGGAGTTGAGGGGGACTGAGGGGCACCCTAATCCACCAAGGAAAATGGTAAAGGAAAGAGGGGGGAGGCCCTCTCCCCACACCAAAAATGGAGGGGGGCATCTCATGCAGGCCCCCCTGGGGGCAGATATCTGCTCCTAGGAAAGGGCATCTGACCCCAGCGAGGGGAGCATGAGATGCCCCCCATCCATTTGGGGTGGGGGAGAGGGCGACCAAAAAACGTGGGACAGGCCCCCCAATAGATGGGGCACTAGCTTTTGGGCACCCTGGGGGCAAATGGGCACACTGATGTGTCCATCTGCCCCAAGGGAAGTTGGGTAAAAAAAAAAAGAAATTCAAAATGTTTGGGCGCAGTTTAGGGGGGCTGAGGGGCACCCTAAACCGCCAGGGAAAATGGTAAAGGAAAGGGGGTGGCCCTCTCCCCCACCACCCAAAATGGAGGGGGTGCATCTCATTCAGCCCCCCTGGGGACAGATATCTGCTCCAAGGAAGGGGCATCTGACCTCAGCAAGAGCTGCATGAAATGCCCCTCCAATTCATTTGGGGTGGGGGGAGAGGGCCATCACAAAACATGGGATAGGCCCCTCAATGTATGGGGCAGTAGGTTTTGGGCACCATGGGGGCGGATGGGCACACTGATGTGTCCATCTGCACCAAGGGAAGTTGGGTAAACAAAAAAACTAAATCCAAATGTTTGGGCCCAGTTGAGGGGGGTGCTGAGGGGCACCCTAAACCACCAGGGATAATGGTAAAGGAAAGGAGGGTGGCCTTCTCCCCCCACTCAAAATGGAAGGGGGCATCTCATGCAGCCCCCCTGGGGGCAGATATCTGCTCCTAGGAAGGGGCATCTGACCCCAGCGAGGGCTGCATAAGATTCCCCCCATTCTTTTTGGGTGAGGGGAGAGGGCCACCACAAAATGTGGGACAGGCCCCTCAATGGATGGGGCAGGAGGTTTAGGGCACTCTGGGGGCAGATGGGCACACTGAAGTGCCATCGGCCCCAAGGGAAGTTGTAAAAAAAAAATTCATAATCTTTAGGTGCAGTTGAGGGTGGGCTGACGGGCACCCTAAACCACCAGGGAAAATGGTAACGGAAAGGGGGAGTGGCTGAAATGGAGGGGGCATCTCATGCAGCCCCCCTGGGGGCAGATGTCTTGAATATATCAGACTTTCCCAGTGGTTCTGGGTAATAAATTCTGGGCTGCTTTGCACAAGTCAGACCCCTGTGGATTCCCATGGGTGTCCTCTTTTCAGAAATGCATGGGTTCCCAGTTTTCCTTGGTGGCTTGGACACCCTAGGCCCATGTCTGTATGGTGAAAAAATCCTGAAAATCTGATGTGCGAAAAGACTTGGGGTTACCCATGTTTTAGGCTTTCCCCTTTGCGCCCAGGTAGGTGCACCCACACATGTGAGGTACGGTTTTCGTTGGGACATGTGTGGGAAAGTGAGAATGTATGACATTTGTTGTGTTTTGCATGGTTTTCATAACGTTTCGACCCATTTGCTGCTGCCCTTTGTCACACAATCCTTTAATTTCCCAAATGTGACCTACATTTAGTCGCTGCTTTAGGCACTATACTCTTTTGTAACCTGCACAAGTCACCTACCCTTCAAAGGTCTGCCTGTGCTCTTTCAAAAATGTATGCTTGCCCTTACTCACTACATTTGTTTTTCTTATTTACACATTCTAAGTACATCTGTTTAGGCCGTAAGCCTAAAATTCCTGTGTACAGTGGCTCCATTTTTGGCTTGTGGTAATGCTTGTTTTGTGAAACATTGCAAAAAATGTGTGATGTCCTAATTGCAAGAGTCGGGAAAATGTAGCAAAGCATTGATTTTATAAAATTCAAAAAAGCCATTGCCGTATCAGGCCAGCCATGTCCAACACATCTTTTTTTCAGTCATTTTCCTGCTTTTTCAACAAACTATGGAATTTTTCCCTACATAGTTGTTGCCTGATGTTAGGCAGAATCATATGCAGTACCCTTTGGGAACACCGCACACAATTTAGACTACAAGTGCAAGTACAAATTCACCTTTGGCACAAGCCTGTACTACACAGTAAAGTGGTAGCGATGGCTGAGCAGCCAGACTTATCTCAAGAGTAAAGTGAGCAGTATCAGAAGTTACACAAAGGACAGTAATTACTATGGTTCAAACAAACACTGACTCAAGGTTTCTGAGTAAAAGAATATACATTTATTTACACATTCATTTGTAAAACAGTTGACTAAATAAAGCAGCAGAAAAATCACACTCTTAATATAATACACCACACCTAATCAATTCTGGACACGTTAGGCTCAAAATGAAGTGTGACCAAAATGGCACTCCAGCAATTAAAAGGGGGGGGGGACAAGGTTATACAAAATTAAGCAGCACCAACAAGTAAGTAGGCAGGGCAATCTAGAAAAGGCTTGCTACAACGGGGATTCAAATCAATAGGCCTGGGCCAATGTTAATGGTTCAGAGTCTTTGCAGAGGATCACACAGTTCAGAGTAATTCGCGGTTAAGTCTTTGCCAAGTGTTCGAAACGAAGTTGGTCGGAAGAAAAGTTACTTAAAAGAATAGAGAAGGACAAGCCCTTGGATTGGCGAAAGATTTAAAACACTTTCACCGCGGTCAGACGGAACGAACAACCGGGTTGGAACAGCACCTTTAGGAGAAGAATGATGCTGTAGCTGAGGCAGAAGTTCCTGGCAGATCCTGCAGGCTCTTGGTTCCTGAAGCGACTGTCGGACTAACATGAAAAAGGAAGACTGGAGGGTCCTGCACTGCCCAGGGAAGAAACCAGCAGCATAGCACAGTACCGCTCCATAAAACCCAAACAGGGTCTGGTCCTCATGGCTATCTGGTTCACTGCAGCTGTGCACAGCAAATTCGACCAGGGGAGGGAGGCCTTGCTTGGTGTTTGGCAAACTGGTTGGTCCCACCAGTTCAAGGGAAGAAGATTCCTTGCAGATCTTCTCTGTCGTCAAAGATTGGAGATTCAGACCCGCAATAGGGGTTCACCAGGAGGTTCAGTCGTGGTAGTGGTCCTCTTCTTTTAGCTTCTCTTCAGTTCTCTCCATCCAGTGGCGACTCTGCCTTTCAAGTCCCAGAGACCTGCTTTTTATGCAGGTTTCCCCCATTCACACAGCCTGGCTGTCAATCACACAGCAGGGTGGCTGTCCTGGCAGGTCAGTCACCTAGCCAATCAAACAAGAGTGTGACTTGTATTTCCTAAAACCCCTCCCTCACATCCTATCTACCCAGACTCTCAGGCGCCTAAGGAGGGCTTCTGTGCAGAAGCCCACCAAAGGACGGCGAACAAAGGAACCAAACCTGGTTTGGCGCGTGGAGTAAAACGTGAGAAAGACCTTTACAAAAAGAAATGGCGAATAAACCCAGCCGGAACCAAATAAAAGTAAATGGGGTCCAGCGGATTTAAGTTTGAGGCTACTAACTTAGCCTAAAATAGTACCAAGGCTATTTACATAGACCGCGGTAGGAAAAATATGGTAGATACCACTGCCACCAGCCAAATCTTAAAGAAAGGGGAACGAAAAATGTTCCATGAGAGACAGACAAAAAGGGATAACTATTAACCCTTTCCAGTACTCTATGTAAGATAGGTTGTACTGGGTCTGTGAATTCCAAAAGACTAATAAAGTCAATGGCAACTTTACATGTTCTGGTAGACAGTGGTCAGTCCCAGAAAATGGAGTTTAAAGTGGCAAGTCTGAAAAAGACTACCCTGTGTCACTGCAATAAAGGTGCTCTGTGACACACAGTAAAAAGATAATGCCTATGGAGTAGGTGAGGCTCCACAGTCTATGAACACAAAAATGTTAAACACACAGCAAAACACATGTAAGAGTGGGAAAAAAGGCTCACACTCTATCAGGTGAAGAAAATAATTCATAGAAATCCAGCAAAGCTGCTGAGGGACTCAATAGGTAAGGGAAATTAGCCATTCTGGAGAATTCTCCCTAACACCTGACCTGTACAAATCACCCCGTCCTGAACTTGGAATTTCGTCTAGTTTTCAGAAATGTATGCCTTTCTGTCCTCCCATTCAGCTTTCCTACCCTTTTTTCCATTCCATCCACGCATGTCCTATTGGAAAAAAGGCCAACATCGCCTACCTCTCACAAACTGGTTGATAACCATATCAAAATATTTTTTTTGGTTTCCACTCGACCTGTTCTTGAAAGCCAGGAAAATTGGGAATTCAGCACAGCAAACCATTTGTTCCTAGCACTTACAAGGAAAAGACCACAGGCTTCTTTGTACATAATTCTATTGGCATTTAAAAAAAAACATGTTCTCCCTTTTTCAGTATTTTCTCTCACCCGCCTACAGCAAACTAAGATTCCTGGGTGCTGTTATGCCAACCTACATGTGGGAAGAAAAGGGGCCAAATTTGGCCAAGATGTCTCATGTAACAAAAAAGTTAAAAGGCATTGAAGGGCGACATACTGAAATCACCAAAAAAGGCCTTGGCAATGGGTGTGTGGGGTCCCATGGCTCCTAAGGGGTTAATTAAGAATGTTTTTCCCAGAACCAGCTTCACCACTTATATAGAGGAGCAGAGGTTTATAATTTTTACAGCTACAAAGTTTAGTTTCATGTTTAAAACCATGTTCAGATTCTTCAGTGACTTGTAGGTAAATGGTGAGTTGCTCATCATTTAGTTGTGATTTCAGCACTGACTAGTCTTCTAATGATTGTTTATATTGATACATGGTATTTTCTATTTCAATCATGGCTATTCTGCTTCATTTAGAATGAGTGGTTCTCCAAGTGGTTCTTAGCTTCCTGTAAGGGAAGGTTGATTACCTTCAGGAGTGTCTTTATCTAGTTCAGCTTCAATGTATTTCTCTTGTTGTCGTTCATTGTCCATTTCTTTGTTTTGTTTGAAATTGACATTTGTTATACTGCTTTCATTTGCATTGAATGCAGTTTCAAATGAGTAATGTTTAGCTAATAATTCTTCTTCTTTTCTCCATGGTTTAAAAAGCTGTGTTAGGGCCATGTAATGCAGTTCCCTATGTTGTAGAGTTTTAAATTATAATTTTATGTGATTAATTAGGCCGGGTTTGGTAAGTTTGACTAGGCTTCCTTCACAAGTTGAGACTATATATTTGCCATTGTGTCATCTGGTTTGACATTATTTTTGTAGGAGTAGTTTTGGGGTTTGTGGTACAGGCACATGTTTTCCAAAGCAGTACTTCTGTTTGGATAGTATGTGTCCAGTAAACAGATTTTTTAAAATGTCCTGGCTGTTAAGATCATTTGTGGCTATTGTTTCTATCCCTTGGTCCAGCTTCACCCAGAAAAAAGCGTACTTAAATCCTACCAAGGTTTAGCCAGACAATTTGTTCAGATTTGCCATATAAGGCTGTACCTGTTAAACGGTCTGTAGCTACTTAGCACCCGCATTTTCTGTGGGAGAGCATTTTTATACCGAAGCTGTACAATTTTTGTGACAGTGTTTTATCAGATGATATGTCATCCAAGAGGTCTTTTAGCTCTGTTTTTTCAGCTTTGGTGAGATAGGCTGTGACATATCTTGCAACAGAAGTGGAATTGTCTGCAATGTATTGTATGTCTATATTTGCATTCCAAGAAGGGCAATGATACCATTGTAATCATTGATATACTTGGAAGCTTCATTCGTGTTAATGTTGGATGTGTTTTTTGGTGATTTGCCTTTTACACTGTGTCTAACTGATGACATGAAGCTATTTACTTGTTCTTTTGCGCAAACTGGTCTAGGGAAGCCAAAGCAACATTTGGTATAGTATTTCCCTTTGTTTTATATCTCAGTCGGCAGTATTTGACACACTTATGTTTTTGGACGTGTAAGATTTGTGTACGTAGATCACTATGTGTGGTTTCTGAAGGGATGTAGAAGGTTATGTATTTTTCTATAAACTGTAAAACGGTGGCATCACTGTCATGGGCAATTTTCAGAGCATCTTCTATCCACAAAAACATGTGGATATGTGATGCTGCTCTAGATTGATATTCCTTTCTCCAAAAGTAGCGTTCTACTTCTCTGAGTGGAGAGGTACTTTAATTGCAGATAAAGTTCAGCATGGCAATAAAGCGATGGTGAAAGTACTTTGACACATTGACAGTGTCAAGAAAACAGAGTTTGACTGGTGTTTTTTATATCTATTCCTTCTTTAGTTTGGTTTGCTATGCGTAAGTAGTTGTGCAAGTCTTCCCATGCATATTCTGCACAACGTAATGTAACAAACCATGTGGGTGGGCCTAGGTTCCTTAGCATACAATTTACATCAGCATGACATTAGAACCAGTCCTCTATATCAGAATAAACTCTCCGACTAGACAGGGCAGGTTCTGTATCAGAATAGACTCTGCACTTGATAAGGGAGACTCTGTGTCAGAATAAACTCTCCCCATTGAAGGGGGACACTCTGTATCAGGATAAACTCTCCCCCTTGATGGGGAAGGTTCTGTATCAGAAAACAATGTCCCCTTGATGGGGGAGATTCTGTAGCAGAATAAACTCTTCCCCCTTGACGGGGTGACTATCTAGCAGAATAAACTCTCCCTCTTGAAAAGGGACTCTGTACCAGAATAAACTCTCCCCATTGACTGGCCAGATTCTGTATCAGAATAAACTCTGCACTTGATGAGGGAGACTCTGTGTCAGAATAAACTCTCCCCCTTGAATGGGGAAGCTCTTTATCAGAATAAACTCTCCCCCTTGATGGGGGAGGTTCTGTATCAGAATACACTGTACCCTTAATGGGAGAGATTCTGTAGCAGAATAAACTCTCCCCCTTGACGGGGTGACTATCTAGCAGAATAAACTCTCCCTCTTGAAAGGGGAGACTCTGTATCTGAATAAACTCTCCCCTAAAACAGGGAGACTGTATCAGAATAAATTCTCCCAATTGACAGGGGAGGTTCTGTATCAGAATAAACTCTCTCCTTGATGGGGAGATTCTGTAGCAGAATAAAATCTGCCCCTTGAAGGGGAGACACTGTGTCAGAATACACTCTCCCAATTGAAGGGGGAGACTCTGTACCAGAATAAACTCTGCCCCTTGAAGGGGAGACACTGTCAGAATACACTCTCCCCCTTGATGGGGAGACTCTGTACCAGAATAAACTCTCCCCCTCGATGGGGGAGGTTCTGTATCAGAATAAACTCTCCCCTTGATGGGGGAGATTCTTTAGCAAAATAAATTCTCCCCCTGGACGGGGTGACATATCTAGCAGAATAAACTCTCCCTCTTGAAAGAGGAGACTCTGTATCTGAATAAACTCTCCCCCAAAACAGGGAGACACTGTATCAGAATAAACTCTCCCGATTGATGGGGGAGGTTCTGTATCAGAATAAACTCTCCCCTTGATGGGGGAGACTCTGTAGCAGAATAAAATCTGCCCTTTGAAGGGGAGGACCTGTGTTTGAATAAACTCTACCCCTTGAAGAGGAGACACTGTGTCAGAACAAACTCTCCTCCTTGACAGGGGAGATTCTATATCAGAACAGACTATTCAGATACAGAGTAGTCGCTTTAAGGGGGATAGTCTGTTCTGATATAGAATCTCCCCCATCTAGGAGGAGACTTTATTCTGAGAAAGAGTAGTCGCTTTAAGGGGGATAAACTCTTCCCCTAAAATGGGGAGACACTGTATCAGAATAAACTCTCCCGATTGACGGGGGAGGTTCTGTATCAGAATAAACTCTCTCCTTGATGGGGGAGATTCTGTAGCAGAATGAAATCTGCCCCTTGAAGGGGAGACACTGTGTCAGAATACACTCTCCCCCTTGATGGGGGAGGTTCTGTATCAGAATAAACTCTGCCCTTGATGGGGGAGACTCTGTAGCAGAATAAAATCTGCCCTTTGAAGGGGAGGACCTGTGTTTGAATAAACTCTACCCCTTGAAGAGGAGACACTATGTCAGAACAAACTCTCCTCCTTGACAGGGGAGATTCTAAATCAGAACAGACTATTCAGATACAGAGTAGTCGCTTTAAGGGGGATAGTCTGTTCTGATATAGAATCTCCCCCATCTAGGAGGAGACTTTATTCTGAGAAAGAGTAGTCGCTTTAAGGGGGATAAACTCTTCCCCTAAAATGGGGAGACACTGTATCAGAATAAACTCTCCCGATTGACGGGGGAGGTTCTGTATCAGAATAAACTCTCTCCTTGATGGGGGAGATTCTGTAGCAGAATAAAATCTGCCCCTTGAAGGGGAGACACTGTCAGAATAAACTCTCCCCCTTGATGGGGGAGGTTCTGTATCAGAATAAACTCTCCCCTTGATGGGGGAGATTATTTAGCAAAATAAACTCTCCCCCTGGACGGGGTGACTATCTAGCAGAATAAACTCTCCCTCTTGAAAGAGGAGACTCTGTATCTGAATAAACTCTCCCCTAAAACAGGGAGAAACTGTATCAGAATAAACTCACCCCATTTATGGGGTAAATTCTGTAGCAGAATAAACTCTCCCCCTTGAACGGGAGACTCTTTATCATAAACAACTCTCCCCTTTGATGGCGATGATTCTGTAGCAGAATACACTGTCCCCCTTGATGGGAAGACTCTGTACCAGAATAAGCTCTCCCCCTTGAAGGGGGGGCTCTGTATCAGAATAAAGTCTCCCCTTTGACGCGGCAGATTCTATAGCAGAATGAACTCTCCCCCTTGAAAGGTGAGACTCTGTACCAGAATAATCTCTGCCCCTTGAAGGGGAGACACTGTGTCTGTATACACTCTCCCCATTGAAGGGGGAGGCTCTGTAGCAGAATAAACTCTCCCCATTGAAAAAGGAGATTCTGTATCAGAATAAACTCTCCCCTTGATGGCAGAGATTCTGTAGCACAATACACTCTCCCCCTTGATGTGGGAGATTCTGTAGCAGAATAAATCACCCCCCCCCTTGAAAAGTAGACTCTGTATCTGAATAAACTCTCCCACTAGACAGGGGAGGTTCTGTATCAGAATAAACTCTCCCTTTGATGGGGAGATGCTGTGTCAGAATAAACTCTCCCCATTGAATGGGGACATTCTGTAGCAGAATAAACTCTCCCCCTTGAAGGGGTGACTCTGTGTCAGAATAAACTCTCTCCCTTCACAGGGGAGGTTCTGTATCAGAATAAACTCTCCCCATTGACAGGGGAGGTTCCGTATCAGAATAAACTCTCCACTTGATGTAGGAGCCTATGTGTCAGAATAAATTCTCCCCCTTGCAGGGGAGACACTGTATAAGAATAAACTCTCCCCAATGAAGGGGGATACTGTGTAGCAGAATACACACTCCCCCTTGAAAAAGGAGACTCTGCATCAGAAAACACTCTCCCCTTGATGGGGGAGAAACTGTGTCAGAATAACTCTCCTCATTGAAAGGTGAGACTCTGTAGCAGAATAAACTCTTCCCCTTGAAAGGGGGGAGAGTTTATTCTGATACAGAACCTCCCCCTTTCAACGGGGAGAGTTTATTATGGTACAAACTCTACCCTTGATCGGGGATACTCTACCAGAATAAACACTCTCCCTTTGGGGCATACTCTGTAGCAGAATAAACTCTCCCTCTTGATCGGGGAGACTCTGTAGCAGAATAAACTCTCTTCTTTGAAAGGGGAGACTCTGTATCAGAATAATCTCTCCCCTTGATTGCAGAGATTCTGTAGCAGAATGCACTCTCCCCCTTGAAAGGTGAGACTCTGTACCAGAATAAACTCTGCCCCTTGAAAGGGGAGACTCAGTACCAGAATAAACTCTTCCCCGTGAAGGGGGACGTTCTTAATCAGAATTAACTCTCCCCTTGATGGGGGAGATTCTGTAGCAGAATAAACTCTCCCCATTGATGGGGAGACTCTGTAGCAGAATAAACTCTCCCCCTTGAGACGGGAGATGCTGTACCAGAATAAATTCTGCCCCTAAAAGAATGAGACACTGTGTCAGAATACACTCACCCCATTTAAGGGGAGATTCTGTAGCAGAATAAACTCTCCTCCTTCATGGGGGAGACGCTATAGCAGAATAAACTCTCCCCATTGAAGGGGGGCACTATGTAGCAGAATTAACTCTCCCCTTGAAAAAGGAGACTCTGTATCATTATCAGCTCTCCCCTTGAAAGGGGAGACTCTGTACCAGAATAAACTTTGCCCCTTGACAGGGGAGGTTCTGTATCAGAATAAACTCCCCCTTGATGGGGGAGATTCTGTAACAGAATACACCCTACCCTCTGCAGCTGAGACCACGTCTCAGAATAAACTTTCCCCATTGAAGGGGGAGACTCTGTATCAGAATAAACTCTCCCCTTGATGGGGGAATTTCTGTAGCAGAATAAACTCTCCCCTTGTTGGGAGGAGACTCTGTATCATAATAAACCACCCCCCTTGATGGGGGAGATTCTGTAGCAGAATACACTCTCCTCCTTGATGGGGAAGACTCTGTAGAAGAATAAACTCTCCCCTTGAAGGGGGATTTCTGTAGCAGAATAAACTCTCCCACTTGATGGGGAGATACTGTAGTAGAATACACTCTCCCCCTTGATGGGGAGACACTGTATCAGAATATACTCACCGGAGTGAACGCGGACACTCTGCATCAGACTCAACGCTACCCCTTAAATTGGAGACTCTGTTTCAGAATAATCTTTCCCCATTGAAGGGGGGCACTCTGTGGCAGAATTAACTCTCCCCATTGACAGGGGAGGTTCTGTATCAGAATAAACTCTCCCGCTGAGGTTCTGTATCAGAATAAACTCGCCTCATTGACAGGCGAGGTTCTGTATCAGAATAAACTCTCCACTTGATGAGGGAGACTCTGTAGCAGAATACATTCTCCCCCTTGAAGGGGAAACTCTGTATCAGAATAAACATTCCTAGTTGGTGGGGGAGATTCCGTACCAAAATAAACTATCCCCCTTAAAGCAAATACTCTGTATCAGCTTAAACTCTCCCCGTAAAACGTTGAGACACTGTATCAGAATAAACTCAACCCATTGAACGGGGAGACTCTGTAGCAGACTCAAAGCTAACCCTTACATGGGAGACTCTGTTGAAGAATAATCCCTCCACTTTGAAGGGTAGACATTGTAGCAGAATAAACTCCCCCTTGATGGGGAATACTCTGTAGGAGAATACATTCTCCCCCTAGAATGGGAGACTCTGTATGTAGCAGAATACATTCTTCACGTTGTAGTGGAGACTCTATAGCTGAATAAACTGGGGGAGACTCTGTATCAGAATATACTCACCCCAATAAGGAAGGCATGGTATCGAACCAAGACAGACGCAAGTGACCACAGTTCAAGGATGTATCTTGTACTTTTAACAATAAGCCTAAATCTAATATGGGAGCAAGCTACGACCATTAAATAATAATGATGCAGTGATAGTGGGATCTCATCAACATAGAAAGAGCCTATATTAAAAAAAAACTATTGCCAATCCTTACCACTAATGGACAAATAGAGTGGGATAACGTTAATGAAAAATAAAGGAGTGTTCACAAAGAAAAATGTCAGGATGTTCAGGCCATGGGCCTCCCTTCCACACGTTGTCAGCACGGGACAAGGCAGTTCATTTGAGAATAGCACACTCTATCCTCATGCCGAAGAAGCCAGAGAGTTCCAGTACCAGCATCAGGGCCTTCTGTGCCCAAGTCCCTTTACTTATCAGTCTTTTGATTCAGAGGGCCTGATATATTAAAACAAAACACAAAGTTCTTTTCCTCTCACAAGTATTCAATTTGAATGATTCACCATGGATTCCCCTCTTCCACGCTCAGATCCCTCTTTTT